>NC_136499.1:99933608-100033608 GCF_053919585.1 Euprymna scolopes | reverse complement strand
CCGGGTGTTTGGATGTATATGTTGAGCAAAAGAAAAAAAAAAGTGGTAGTAGGAAGGCAGGCTCGAACCTGTACCGCAAAGTAGGAAAAGAACGAAAAAAACTCTGACGTCTATGCTGTTACGACCACCGCCAAACCGTAAGCGACATTTTTTAAAATTAAGGCTAGACAATCGAAAAGAAGAGGATGACTTTCAAAAATATCGGCGAAAAAAGCGACCCCCCCCCCTGTAAAAAAATGCCTAGTTTAAGGTGAAGATATTAATTTTTTGGGCCAGTTTTTCGATATTTGTTGTGCGAAGCTCGAACTTCTAAACGATACTGATCTTGAGAAAATCTGTCTCCTCTGTCGAAAGTATTGAGCAGACATGCAAACATACATGCATACATACATTTATATATTGGAAACTAAATATTTTCGACCAAACCGATGAAAAAGCTTGCCCTATTTCTGAATACCCTTTATGTAAAATTTCAAATGTTTAGATCAGAAAGTGTCTTAGTAATTTGGTAGAGACCGCAGAGGTCAAGTTTTAAAAAAAATTTACCCCTATTATGACCCCTTAACATTTATTGTTTTAGGCTCAAATCAAGTTAATCAGTTAGATCAATGTCGAAGAAACCTATATTTAAAATTTCAAGTGTTTAGACCGAAAATTGTCGGAAGAGTTTGGTAGGGTTCTCAAAGGTCAAATCGTTGAACTTTGACCCATTAACAGCCAAATTTCTGGCCGAAAACCAATCACAAAGATTTTCCCAAATCTCAGTACCCTGTGTATCAAATTTCGAGTCTGTAGACTGAAAATTGACAGAATTATTGCGTACACATACAGATAACACACACAGACAGACAGATACACAGACACGTTCACTTCTATAGATATTTACTTGCATGGGTGCCCGGCGTTGCCCGAGTATTTGGAAGTATATGTTGAGCAAAAAAAATCTATTTTTTTTAAATTTGACTCCTATTATGACCCCTTAAAATTTATTTTTTTTAGACCAATACCAAGTTATTAAGTTAGATCCATGTCCAAGGAACCTATATCTAAAATTTCAAGTGTTTAGACCCAAAATTGTCAGAGGAGTTTGATAGTGTTCTCAAAGGTCAAATCGTTTAACTTTGACCCATTAACAGCCAAATTTCTGGCCGAAAACCGATCACATCGATTTTCCCAAATCTCAGTACCCTGTATATCAAAATTTGAGTCTGTAGATGTAAAATTGACAGAGTTATTGCATAGGGAAATGTACACACAGAGACACACAGATACAAAGATACACACACAGACAGACGTTTATAGATATACAGACTAGCATGGATGCCCGGCGTTGTCCGAGTATTTGGAGGTGTATGTTGTGCAAAAAAAAAAAAAAAGTGGTCAATTTTTTAAAATTTGACCCCCATTTAGACTCCTTAAAATTTATTGTTTTGGGTTCAAATTAAGTTATTAAGTTCGATCCATGTCCAAGGAACCTATATCTAAAATTTCAAGTGTTTGGACCCAAAATTGTCGAAGGAGTTTGGTAGACTTCTCAAAGGTCAAATCGTTGAACATTGACCTTTTAATCGTCAAATTTCCGGCCGAAAACCGATCACATCGATTTTCCCAACTCTCAGTACCCTGTATATCAAAATTCGAGTCTGTAGACTAAAAATTGACAGAGTTATTGCGTAGGGAAATATACACACACAGACACACAGATACACAGACAGACAGATACACAGACACTTTCACTTTTATAGATATATATAGATAGACTAGAATTTCAGACCGGCGTTGGCCCGGGTGTTTGGATGTGTATGTTGAGCATAAAAAGCGGTCAATTTTTTTTAAATTTGACCTTATTATGACCCCTTAACATTTATTGTCTTGGGCTCAAATAATATTATTAAGTTAGATTCATGTCCAAGGAACCTATCTAAAATTTCAGGTGTTTAGACCAAAGATTGTTGGAGGAGTTTGGTAGGGTTTTCAAAGGTCAAATCGTTGAACAATGGCCCCTTAACAGCCAAATTTCTGGCCGAACACGGATTACAAAGATTTTTCCAAATCTCAGTACACTGTATATCAAATTTTGAGTCTTTAAACTGAAAATTAACAGAGTTATTTCGTAGGAAAATGTTCACACACAGACATACAGACACAGACACGTTCACTTTTATAGATTAAACAAAAATATGTGCGTATACATAAATATATATGGAAACAATTTTGCGTCTACTATAAACTTTTTACGCAAATATTATGTAAGTATAAATCATGTAGAATATCTGCATGAATATAATTACATGTAATAATTCACTAAATATGATCATCCTATAAGAAAACCGAAAAAAACTAATATGGAATTAATTAAAATGAATGATTAAAAGAATATGCAAATTAGCTAGATCTTTTGCTAGTGAATGCAATTCCACAACCCATATATAAAAAAATTGTATATTCTTTTTAAATAAATAGAAAACGGATTTTTTAATATGAATATCAATACACACAAAAGAAAAACGAATTTATAGGAGTATAGCTCGATGGATAGATTTATTGTGAAAACGCTAACCTATTTTTAAAACGCTAGCAAAAAAATGGTAGAAATATTCATCGTATGATTTCAATGAAAAAAAAAAATGCTGCTATGATGTATCTTGTCAAACTCGGGAATGTGCTCGAATGAGCCAGAGTTCGCTGGTTGTATTGGGTAGCAGTATTAGTCTGCTTATAGGTAGTTTGTGGTATTTAGTCCTGAAAAAGTTTGTTTGATTCGCAAATAGTAAATTGTTGTAGTTAGCCCTGAAAAGGACTATTTGAACAAATCCTGCTGGGACCTTTCGGCTGCTGGGCTCTGACGACTTGACTGGTTGCGTCACAGTCGCAATTCGGTAGGCTCCCTGCTCTCTACTCGGAGTGGAAAAATTTTGTCGAGGAAGTGTTATCCTTAAGAAAATGCGTAGAAGTTATAGGAATACTACCGATAAAAAGTCCACAGTTATAGTTTTGTTTATTTTCTTATTTTAATTTAATTTTTTTTTATATAAATTTTTATGTGATCATCGCGAATGCATAAAATATAGGTATTCGCCTTAATTATAAAAAAGTATATTAAAAATATAACAAATAAGAAAATAAAAATAACACACACACGCACATACATACATACATACATACATATATATATATACACATATATATATATATATATATATATATATATATATATATATATATATATATATAACTCAAATGACCTTGTAACGGGTGTTGTAATCCAAAATCCCGTTTATGACTTCCGGTTGCGCCTGCGTACATAAACAAATAATCAACGTGACAATAAAACATATTGTTTTACTGTGTACGTTTTCAGTGTCCCAATTGTTTTTTTTGTTGTTGTTTTTTTCCGCATTTAAATTATGCAAATCAACAATTGTTAATACTGCCTGCATTTTTTTTTCCATCAGTCATTTCCGTTATTTTAACGCATTTTTCTTACAAATAAATCTACTTTAACTTGTTGACAACCATAAGAGCATTTTACAATGGCGATTTACCCACCACCTTCTATTTTTTTATTTATTCTCCATTTTTAATACAATTTTCTTAAAAAATATTCATACATTTTCTTCTACACTACCAACATAAATAAAAAAATAAAAAAAAATTTTTAATTTGCGTTACAAATAAATAATCAACGCGGCAATAAAACATATTGTTTTACTGTGTACGTTTTCAGCGTCCCAATTGTTTGTGGGTTTGTTTTTTTTGTTTAAATCATCCACATAAACAATTGTTAATACTTTCTGCTTTTTTTTTACATCGGTCATTTCCGTATTACGTTTAAGTTATTTTAACGCAATTTTCTTACAAATAAATCTACTTTAACCCGTTGACAACCATTAGAGCATTTTACAACGGCGATTTACCCACCGCCTTCATTTTTTTTTATTTATTCTCAATTTTGTAATACACTTTTCTTAAAAAACATTCATACATTTTCTTCTATACAACCAACATAAAAAAACGATATATATTTTTTTTTTTTTGCATTACAAATAAATAATCAATGTGACAATAAAACGTATTATTTTACCGTGTACGTTTTCATCATCCTAATTTTTTTTTTTCGCGTTTAAATTAAAAGATATATCAAAATTTGAATTTAACTTTAAGTATTATGGTATCTGTTCAGGACACATTTACCTATAAGTATGGCAAACCACTTATAATTCAATGGCTGTAAGTTTGTTTGTTTTTTCAAAAATAAACAATTATAAACAGAGCGACTCATAGAAATCTATATATAATCTTTTTTTATTTTAATATACTTTCATAGAAATGTTTCTGTTATGTTACAAAAAACTATTTTCTTGACGTCACAAGTGTCATGCTTATACATTAATTCCATAGCTAATATAACATACTGACCCAACGGGTCATGGGTAGTTTAGCATATATATATATATATATATATATATATATATATATATATATATATATATATATATACTAACATGGGTGCCCAGCGTTGCCTGGGTGTTTGGAGGTGTATGCTGAACAAAAAGAAAAAGCAACAAACAAACGGTCAATTTTTTAAAACTTTGATCCCTATTATGACCCCTTAAAATTTATTGTTTTGAGCTTAAATCAAGTTATTAAGTCAGATCCATGACCAAGGAACCTATATCTAAAATTTCAAGTGTTTAGACCAAAAGTGTTGGAGGAGTTTAGTAGAGTTCTCAAAGGTCAAATCGTTGAACTTTGACCCATTAACAGCCAAATTTCTGGATTTTCCCAAATCTCAGTACCCTGTAATATCAAATTTCGAGTCTGTAGACTGAAAATTGACAGAGTTATTGCATTAGAAAATGTACATACACACAGACACACAGACAAACAGACAGACATCCGGGTGTTTAGAGGTGTATGCGTAGCAAAAACAAACAAACAAAAAACGATCACACAGATTTTCACAAATCTCAGTACCCTGTATATCAAATTTCGTGTCTGTAGGCTAAAAATTACAGAATTATTCCGTAGGGAAATGTACACAGACAGACAGATACACAGACAGACACACAGACACGTTCACTTATATATATATATATATATATATATATATATATATATATATATATATATATACAAAGTTCCTTAAATAAGTTGCCAGACTATTTTTCTCCAGCCATTTAAAATTGTTGTACACTCGTGAGCAAAAAAAAAAAAAAAATGGGCCAAACAAATTGTACACATTTTATTGCACTAAAAGCTATATTGAACAAAGAACAGTTGAACAAGGAAACTTAGACTAGACTAATAACACAGAACAAGACATTTAGTTTAATAAACGCTTAGTATAGAATCACATTCCCTTTTGATTTCTTTAAAAGATCAATTCTTTTAGACATGCTCTCAACCAAAGTGGAACACTGTGAAGAGGAGATGCTATTCCATTCACTTTGAACAGCTTCCTACAGTTTATCATTGTTTGAAAAAGTTCTTCCAGCCAATGCACGAGATATTACGGACCAAATATTCTCAAATGGGTTTAAATCGGGCTTTGACCTGGCCAAAACAACACATCAATTGAATTATCAGAAAACCATTTCTTTCTGACTGTAGCAGTGAGTGCAGGGGCATTATCATGTTTAAACATAATGTTCTGGGATATTCCCAGCTTCTGGATACTTGGTAACTCCTGTTTATAATATTCAAATGTATTCCTTTGCATTGATTGACTTCTCACATCATATAAGTTCCCCAACTCCTTCTGAAACAGTGATCACCACTTATCAAGGCCCGGAAGCCACTCAGTGATAAGGGTTATTGCAAGTACATTACGTTAGTGTGGAGATTTGATGAAGTGTTTACTTAAGGGGGCGGGTCATTAGGAATTTGTTAACATTGGACTTGAAGACATCCAAGTTGTAGTCCGGTTGGAAGCAGGCAGACGGAACAGAGTTCCACAGGCGTGCAGTTCTAAGAAAGAAGCTTTGTTCATGGAATCCGCGTTTTGATTTAGGCACAGATATAGAGTGGGGGAAATTTTTGACAGTGGATTCAGCTAGACGGGTGTTTTTCGTGAAAGATTGGCGAGGGAGGATCAGAGATTGGAGTTCAGATGAGCACCTGCTATGGAAATAACGATAAAACAAGGATAGACTCGCAACGTCTCTTCTGTGGGAGAGAGGTTGCAGGGTAGAGAAAAGGGCATCCCCCACTAAGCCACAAAGTCTATTTTGTATTCTGTCAAGGCAGGATAGGCTGTTTTTAGCAGCTCCTGTCCAGATATGGCAACAGTATTCCATCCTTGGCCGTACTTGGCTTTTATATAGATAGAGAATTGCATCAGTAGTGAGATATCTTCTGGAGCGGTAGAAGGATCCCACCATCTTTCCAGCGACCATAGCAACAGGCTTGATGTACGTGTTCCATTTCAGATCAGGAGTAAAGCTCAAACCCAGAAGCTTGTCAAAACACGGGGCCTCACCCAGACGAGAGCCATCCATCACAATTGATGCCAGATGGGGATCAGAGTGTTGATGATGTAAGGATAGGAGTTTGGTTTTGGATGCATTAAAGGTAACCAGCCACATCTTCCCCCACTGAACCAGGCGCTCGAGATCAAAGGAGAGAGAATCAGAGAGAACTTTGTCATTTACAGCCTTTGATGTGTTGCCATAGATGGTCGTGTCATCAGCATAGATGTCAACGAATGATTTAAGTATATGTTTAGAGAGGTCATTGATGTAGATCAGGAAGAGAGTTGGGCCCAGGATTGACCCCTGAGGGACTCCAGCATTTATATTGCAGGTCTCCGATTTTTGTCCATCAATCACTACTCTTATGAGCCTATCGGAGACAAATGATTTAATGATTGAGAAAACATTTCCGGTTATACCGTAGCTGGAAATCTTGTGAAGTAGACCCTTATGCCATACCTTGTCGAAGGCTTTTGATATGTCAAGAGCAATTGCCCTAGAAAGGAAGCCTTTGTCAAGAGATTCACTAATCCTGTGGGATATAACCATCAGCACATCTGCGGTAGATCTTGCAGAGCGGAAACCATATTGTGTGTCACTAAGAAGGTTATTCCTGCTGAGGTGGTTGACTATTTCTCTATTTAATATGGATTCCAGCAACTTACTCATAACACACAGGAGACTTATTGGTCTGTACTGAGAGGGAGATGACTTATCACCTGAATTCTTAAATACAGGGCAAACTGATGAGGTCTTCCAGGGAGTTGGAAAGCACTTCTCCTTAAGGCAGCGCTTAAATAGTTTCGTAAGTATGGGAGCAAGTTCTGGTTGAAGCTTTTTTAACACTATAATTGGGATGTCATCAGGGCCAGTTGCTTTACTGGAATCTAGGTTCTTGATTAGCTTGGCGACCTCATGCACGGATATTTGTATGTTACGTAGCTTGTTCTGTGTTATAGGAGGAAATATGGGGAGTTGATGGCCTTCGTCGCATAGGGTAGTAAAAGTAAAAGTTCCCAATACCATTATCCCTCCATTCCTGTGTTTAACTGTCGTTTTTATGCAACTTGGTGAAAATCTTTTTCCAGTTCTTCGAATACACCGTTCAGGCGCATCACTAACAAGACAATATCTTGATTCATCTGACCAGAAAACATTCTTGAACCAGTCTGTATCTTTCTTGCCATAACACGAGAAAAATCTCTTCCTATCATTAATGTTCTTCTTAGATACAAATGGCTTCTTTGCACACCTTTTAGAAGAAAATCCCTTTTCTTTCATTCGTCTAAATATTGTATATCTAGAAAGAAAATTTTCAGCTCCTGTTTTGAATTCTTTGCTATGGTCAACATAAGTTTTCTTTCGATCCTTCAAAACAGTTAATTTAAGCCTGTGGGCGTCCTTCAAAGTGGATGCTCTAGGGCGACCAGATCCAGATTTCCTTTTCTGACTTCGAACTTTTGACCAATTCACTTCATTGCAGAAAGAGATGTTTTCACATTTTCTTTTCTTAAAATATAAAAAAAAATCAGCTAGTGAGTCATTTTGGACTGCCTTAATCCTGCAATTCGGTTTTTTATATCCTTGCCAAGATGAGGTCTTACCATTTTTAGGATAAACGTTTCCACTTATTATTACATGCTATAATAATAATGCAAAATAGAAGGTTTCAGTAAAAATTAACAAAAAATTAATGGAAAAATATTGAAAAATCGATTTCTTCCTTCTTTTATTCTTGGCCCATTTTTTTTTTTTTTTTTGCTCATGAATGTATATATATATATATATTTAAATAAGGGAGTAGTCACCAACAATTTCCAACACATTTGAAAATAATTTCTGACAAGGACGCTTCACAGAACGTCTGAAACGCGCGTAAAAACGATTTTAATGACTTAAAAATATTATTACAATGATCCAAACATAATTCTCAATGATCCCTTATTTAAATATACATCTTTCTTTCGTTGGAATCTCTTAACCCATTTTATATATATATATATATATATATATATATATATATATATATAGTAATTTATAAAATATATATGGCGATTAAGCTACACTGAATATTCTGCGTTTCATCCACTCTAAGATTCGTCAGGCTTATGCGCGAATTCTGTGGTTGCTTCTTGTTTTTATATATGTTGAGGATTTCTAGTTAGCCAATCAGCTTTCTAGTATCCACCGCGCCCCTTCCTGTCAGCCAATGGGCATGCATTTTATCAAACAAAGGATCTATTTTAGAACTAGGTTAGTGGTTTAAGGTAGATCTTTTCCTTCCATATGTATTTTATAAATTACTAACTAGCTCTACCTACATATTGAGCACTTTTGAAGTAAATACTTAAAGTTTACGCATAAACCTATACTTTCGTATATTAAATTTATGTGAGTAAATGAAGTAGTTTATGATTGTTGAGCTGGATTAAATCCGACGATATGAAATAAAATGGAGGTGGAAGGACCTGGATACTCAACGTTTCGCCCGATTTATGCGGGCTTCTTCAAGAGGGATGGTCATTGACGAGAGAGTCGGAGGATTGGGGCTATATATAATGATGGGGGAGACATCTAATTTACATAAGGAAAACACGCTGCTCTCCCCCATCATTATATATAGCCCCAATCCTCCGACTCTCTCGTCAATGACCATCCCTCTTGAAGAAGCCCGCATAAATCGGGCGAAACGTTGAGTATCCAGGTCCTTCCACCTCCATTTTATTTCATATATATATATATATATATATATATATATATATATATATATATATATATATATATCAATTGTTGTAGACTTGAAAATTTAGTATGTTATTGCTATACATCTTATGAGATGACTGACCAATTTTTACAGTTTCAGGTTCTACAGCAGGAATTGGAATACACGCTACTAAAGCCTGATCGTTACAGCTGGTGAATTTCCAAAATGCAATTTCGACATGTTGACACTTTAAAAGAAGGATATAAATAAATATAAAATTATGTTTTAAACTTGGAAAAAAATGCTGTAGAAACGTATGGAATGCTTCAGACTGCTTTTTGACCATCGAGCATTAATCGAGCATCAGTTTTTTCATGACATAAGAGATTTAAGGTAGGCAAGAAGTCTACAAGGGCTGATGAGAGGTGTGAGAGGAGAAAGGAAGTTAAAACACCAGAGTTGATTGGCCAAATAAAGATTTTCATGGATAAGAATCGTGTGTCTATAGCGACAATATGTACACAGTTTGATGTCAGTGTGAGATCTGTACACACAATTATTCACAAAGAACTGAAGATGCGGAAGATTTGTGCAAAGTTTGTCGCAAGGGTGCTCAGAGAAGATCAGGAAGAAAGACGTTGTCATGACAGCAGGGAGATGGTTGAGCTAATTAATTCAGATCTCTCTGATACTCTGGTGACCGACGATGAAAGCTGGATTTACTGCTATGACCCAGAGACCAAGAGACAAGGTTCTCAGTGGAAGCATGCTGGCTCCCCCAGACCCAAGAAGGCCAGACAAAGCAAATCCACACATAAAGATATAGAGATCCTGTTTTTTTTTGTTTGTTTGTTTGGAAAGCACAAGCATGATCTACCTGCACTGGGTTCCCACTGAACAGTCAACCAGGAATGCCATGTTAAGGTTTTAAGGGAGTTCAGGAAGAGATTCTATCAGACGAGGCCAGCACGCTTCAAATCAGGTCGATAGCATTTCCACCAGGATAATGAACTCCATACTTATCACAGACATTTTGACCAAGTTTCTCACCCTGCCTATAGTTCAGATCCTGTTCTTTGTGACCTCTGGTTATTCCCTAAGTTCAAGAAAAACCTTAGCGGATGTCGTTATGAGACAGTTGAGGAGATGAAAGAGGCTCTGATGAGGGTCATTGACACGCTCACGCAAGAGGACTTCCATGGGGCCTTCCAGAAGTTATTGGAATGGTAAAACAAATGCATTCCAACCAAAAGAAATTACTTTGAAAGGGACCAGAGTTTTATGTGTATACTATCAATAAAAGTGCCCATATGAAAACATATTGATGGTACCTCATATATATATATATATATATATATATATATATATATATATATATATATACACAAGCGGCAAAAAGAAAGTCTGCAGATGTAATTTTTTCAAAAACTGCAAATTTAAGCTAAATTTAATGTAACTGTTTAAACAACTGATACCTCATTTGATTCGCCTTTTATAATAACAATAATAATTTTACCTGTTCATATTTGACTTTTAATTTAAATATTCTAGTGTTCACGTCAATTTAAAAAAAAAATAACTTCAAATTGAGGCGGCAAAAAGAAAGTCTGCAGCAACAAATTTGCTTAAAATCAGCTTAAATTATCGCCCCTAAATCAGTTTAAAATATCCACCAACAGGCACCAAAGCATCTCAAATTGTAATTGTTGTTGTTCCAGGTTATACAACGTAACATTTAGTTCATATGCCATGATTTTCTCTTGGTGATCGTCAGGAGCTCATTAATCTCCGCCTTTCTCGTGTATCAAATTGAGAAATCGGCTGCAGATTAAATGCGATGAGAAAACGGTACGAAAGACTGTGTAAAAGCACCAAAACACTGGTAGTGTTCATGATACCCCTAAATCTGGTCGTACTAGAGTTACTTCTAACAGGGAAGACGATGCTATGAAGATCTGTAGCCTAAGAGATAGATTTGAAACGGCTCCCCAAATCCAACAACAGTGCAATCTTGTTAAAAAGTGCTCTCTTTCTACTGTCAAGAAAAGATTCAAGGAATTTAATTTATGAGGATATGTTGTAAGACGCAAGCCAATGATTTCTGTAAAAAAACAGAAAGCGCTGTCTGGACTTTGTCAGATGCAATGAAGATCACGACTCTTCATATTGGTCAAAAGTGCTTTTTAGCAATGAAAGCAAGTCCAATAGGCTAGGCAGTGATGGTAGGCAGTACGTCCGTCAGAGGAAAGACAAAGAATTTAATCCTATGTGCTCAGTTTCAACGCTGCAAGATGGTGGAGGTTCGGTTTTGGTGTGGGGCATTATTAGTACCAATGGTCCAGGGCCTATAGTTCGCTTGCAAGTACATTAATATGTTGACTGAGCATTTTCTACCCTACTTTGGTCGGAATTTGGATGATAATCCCATCTTCATGCAGGATAATGCTCCCATTCACACAGCTGCCAATTTCAAGAGGTTCATGGAAGAGCATAATATTCCGTGTTTGAATTGGCCTGCACAATCTCCAGACCTCGATCCTATCAAAAAAAGTATGGCATTACATCAAGCAACAGCTACACAATGATAAAATTTCAAATTTGGAAGAACTTTGGACAAAAATTAAAGAAAAATGGAATGCTCTTTTCTCGGAGTATTGCTGCAGTCTAATTCAAGGAATTCTCAAAAGATTGCAGGCTGTCAAACTGCAGAAGGGCTATGCTACTAAATATTAACTAGTTTATTGCGTTCCTGTTGTATTTGTATTGGGTCGATTTTTTTGCGAGCCATTTTTGCAAGTCATTGTATTGGTTGGATTGAATTTGTCTAATTTTAACGTCCCGAACTTTTGGTCGCATCATGGAGTAGTGGTAAGACGTCAGATTTTCTTTTACTTTATTTTCTGCCTTCACGTCATGGGTTCAAGCCTGCCTGCCTACTAACATTTTTTTTTTTTTTGCTCAACACACACCTCCAAACACCCAGCCAACGCCGGACCCCTAGGCTAGTAAGTTTATAAGTGATAAAACAACAGTAAAATTATCTAGGACTTTATAGCTTAACGGATAATGCACCAAACTGTAATACATTATGGTCTGAGGTTCGATTTCTAGACAGAGATAGTCAAGCTACGTTGAGGAGAGATATGGCCTCGAAACATGCATGTCTGTAGATTATTGTTTTTAAAAATAGATATACCCCTTTTTTGGCAATTTTATATATTTGAAATCTCAGCTACTATTGATCATAATTTAACAAATGAAGACTCGTTGGAAAGGTAATCGCCTGAATTGTGTAGTAGGCTATGTGACATTTGCCCTTAAGGTCGCACATTAAAGGCATCATCCATCATCCATAGCCCATCTTTTGCACTGTTTTACAGCCATAAAATGTTTCAATCATAGTCATTTAAACAAGTGACTATGATTGAAACATTTTATGGCTCTAAAAAAGTGCTAAAAATATTTTTCATATGAATTACAAAATATCTGATATTTACCCAAAACTTCTAGCCTTGACGGATAGGAAAAGACTAAAACTTGTTCTATGATTTTCAATGATCTGAAATAACAGCAAGTGGAGACTTGATTCCAAATATTTCTCATATGTTATATCTCCTCTCTTTGGTTTTCATACATAAAGCAAATTTCACAGTGTATAAGGATTATTTGATACTGGAGATATTCATAATCGTACCCTATTTCCAAAAGAGGGGAGATATAACATATGAGAAATATTTGGAATCAAGTCTCCTCTTGCTGTTATTTCAGATCATTTGAAACAATTGCAGCAAGGTTTAGTCTCCTCCACTCCATCAAGGCCAGATGACTATATTTCGAGTTGAAAGTCAGCAGCTCTACCCACAAGGTTACGAATTGCTGCCCACACAAATGTCCCTCATCAAGTGCCTATTAAATAAGCACCGTGCTCAAACTGCTGCTTTGTTTACAAACACGCAGTGAATTTCGCTTAATAGCCAAACGGAGCATGAAATTACAAAGAGGGGGGGGGCTTTAATAGTAATCCATACATACATTACTGTTTCGTTGTATCACAACTCATCAGTGTGGCTAGATGTTGATCGAACCTACAGCCATCGAATTGACACTCGGCAGCCCTACTCTATTTTGTCAAAATATAACAACATGCAAAAAATAGACTGACTGAACTTAAAACAAATTTTATAATGGAGATAAAAAAGTATTATCTGCCTTACTCACGGCTAAAACACTATTTTTTTTTTTTTTGTGTGTGTCTTTAACTGCCCCCCCCCTATTTTTGCTGATGAGGAGACTATGTTTTAAAGGACAAAACTTTTGTCAATACTTATTGTCAATTTCAATAAAATGAACATCGTTTCCGAAACGATCGTACAATATATATACTCATATATACTCACAGACACACACACATATATATATATAACATTTTATATCTCTTTTTTTTTTATCGAAATCGCTCTAGATAAGGCATGAAGCCACTTCATGCGAAGGAGCAACTTTTTGACCTTGAAGTAATATCTGTTCAAAGATAGTACTTCAAGGTCAAAAGGTTGCCAACGATAAGTGTAATATGAAATAGATTCTAGCCTAGAAAACAGCAATTCTTCGTTCTTTGTCAGAAACATCGCTCCTGCGATATGAGGACTAAAGGACAAAATAAGGAAAAAGAGAGTTATGCGGTTGCCGAAGGTAAATCAAAATCCGCCCCCTCTCTCTCTCTCTCTCTCTCTCTCTCTCTCCGTGTATATATATATATATATATATATATATATATATATATATATATATATATATATAAAATCAATACGAAAAATATATAAATGTTTATATCTTTTCTGTATTTATTATTTCCTGTGTGTTGACGTGTAGGAATACAAAAAGTCTTTTGAAAAAAACAAGAATGTTTCCTTCAAAAGCACATATTTTCGACCGATCCTTCGATCTTCCTCAGTGTGAATATATATATATATATATATATATATATATATATATATATATATATATATATATATATATATATTTGAGGAAAGAATCACATCCAAGTGCTCGATTACAAAGAAAAAAATTCAATCTAAGAGCTTAATATTTATTTATTCAAAACTGTGCAGAAGGACAGAAAAACATTGGTACCGTCGGTTTCAAGCCTAACATAAAGGGGATCAGTTAATGGAAAATATTGCTAGGCTCTCGTCAGCCATATTGTTTTCTGCTTCATATATTATATATATATATATATATATATATATATATATATATATATATATATATAGAGAGAGAGAGAGAGAGAGAGAGAGAGGGAGAGAGAGAGAGAGAGAGAGAGGGGGGAGGGAGAGAGAGGGGGAGAATGAGAGATACGGATAGTGAGTGAGAAAGTGATAGAGATAGAGGAGAACATGCGCACGATAGATCAGAAATTATCTCCACCCCCCACCCCCACCCCCACTTCGCAAATATACACTACACACTTTTCCCCTTTCACAAATTGACCCAAACGCCTTCAGTGGGGCACATTTTTCTTCCGGCCAACCTATGCGATAACAGAATCAGGCCTGTACAGAATCCTTACACCTCCCTCCCTAATTCCCCGACTCTCAGCCCCGTTTCTATCCATCCATCGCGCGGCCTCACTTGTAGGCGCACCTCACCAATCCCTCCCAACCCTCGATAGCGCCGCGTAGCTATGGGCATTCAACCATATACTGAGCCAATTTAGCCTCGCCACAGTATCACCCTTCTTTTTCTTCCTTGATCTGAATTCTATCTGAAGCATCGGGCGAGAAGTTTGAATGTGTTTACTGGCGGTCGGCACAGGGCCAGAAAGTTTTTCTGGTCGACAGCCATCTTGCTTGAGATAATGTCGACGACGTGTGAACTACGGGGTGGAAATAACCGATGGGCGCTTAGCGTTAACCAGAAACAATAGGCACGTATGAAGATAAGTTAATGGCAAACGTGTAGTTTAAGTTACAGATAAGATTTTTTTCTTTTTTGAAAAGACCATATATAGTAGAGCTCTAGTTTATTTGAACGGTACCGTTTTTTTTTTTTTAATCTTACAATACACCCGTGTCAGGAGTAGTTATAAAAATTGTACACTTTATTGAGATTATGACATGCTGAACGCATTCGAGTAAGGATCAATTTAGTATTACGTATGAATTATGAAAAAAAAAAAAAAAAAAAAAAAAAAAAAAAAACTACCTTTTAAATGAATAAATGTGCTAGTATTATCAGTTTATTTCCTAGATAACGGCATGTTTTATTGGATTGACGATAGTCCATAAAAACTGAAAAAGTAGGTTCGATAAAAAGAAATTATGAGTTGTCTTTAGAGAGAGAGAGAAAGAAAGGAAGAGAGAGTTTGGCTCAGTTGGTACAACGCTAAACCCATGTTTCAAAATTTATTTACTATATCTAGTTGTGCACGCTGATGAATTGTAGAGAGGATGAAACACATGCCTGGGAATAACCACACACACACACACACACACACACACACACACACACACACACACACACACACACACACACATAACGATAAAATTGTCACTCTAGAAAAGACGACGTGATTCCATTTCTGTTTTAATGAAAACCGGTTTTCTTTTGTTGTTGCAGACTATCTACTAGTTGGCCAGTTGTGTACAAATTCCAAGAACAATAGACGCCTTCTATCATGCTGAAAGGGACACAATGTTCAACGAGCGAGATCGGAAATTCACCGTTACAACTCATGTTCTCTACCGATCCAACTTATGACAATAGGACCATTGCCAGCACCCTCAATATGCATAGCTGGATTGCCACAAATAACAGGGACGTGCCCAGGTTGATGAAAATAAAGTTTCCAGCCACGGTTATGGTCTTTCGTGTGGTTTTAAGTAAGGGCCACATCATGCCATCTCTCATCTTCGAAGTTGGCTTGAAACTCAACACCAAAGTGTACCTGGATGTGTTGAAGAGTTTGGTGATTCCCTTGTGCAGTCAGGTGGCCGCTGACAGACCCTGGGTTTGGCTGCAGGGCTTGGTGCTAGCCCACAAGTCCAAAGAGCCTCAGGCTTGGCTTCAGAAGGAGTGCTACGACTTTGTACTCTTCTCTCACTGGCCTCCCTCCTCCCCCAACCTGAACCCGCTGAACTCCTTCGTTTGGTCATATATTGAGAACATCACCAACATGACCTCCCACAACACCAAAGCCAGCCTGATCGCTGTCATACGTCGGGTAATCGCTGAGCTCCTACCGGCGCTTGTGGAAAAAGCATGACCCCAGTTTCAGACCCGAGGCGGTGATTGAGGCTGAAGGCAGCTACATTGAATAGATGTCTGCTCTACTACATAATCAAGTTACCCGAATTGATTTTTTTTTTTTTCAGTAAAAGTTTTAAAATAAAGCTGTAGTGTTGTTTTCTTTGGGGCGACTTTGTTCCATCATGTACTGAATAAAAATTATGCTAACTTGCAAAGTGTAACTCCCCAAAAGGAAAAGTTTTAGTATCCTACCCACTCCCCTCCACCTAAAAACGTTACCAAGGGCAAGGTACCTGTAATTTTTGTACTTTACTGCTAAAATGTCCAATATCTCCAGCTATGATATAGATGGTAATGTCTTCTCAATTATTAAATCATTTCTCTCTGATAGGTTCATAAGATTAGTAGTTGATGGGCAAAAATCAGAAGCTCACAGTATTAATGCTGGAGTCTCTCAGTGGTCCATCCTGGGCCCAATTCTTTTCCAAATCACATCCTTACATCATTCGTAGACATTTTTGCTGATGACACTACCATCTATGGTAGCACATCTAAGACAGTAAATGACCAAGTTCTCTCCGATTCTCTCTCCCCTGATCTTGATCATGTTGTACAATGGGGAAAGGAGTGGCTGATTACTTTTAATGCATCTAAAACCAAGCTTCTATCTTTACATCATCAACGTTCTGATCCCCATCTGACATCAATTGAAATGAATGGCTCTCGTCTTGGGGAGGCCTCAAGTTTTGACAAGCTTCTGGGCTTGACTTTTACTCCTGATTTAAATGGAACACGTACATCAAATCTGTTGCAAAGGCCGCTGGAAAAATGGTGGGGTCCTTCTATCGATCCAGTAGATATCTCACTGCTGATGCAATTCTCTATTTATATAAGAGCCAGGTACGTCCAAGGATGGAATACTGTTGCCACATCTGGGCAGGAGCTGCTAGAAAGAACTTGTCCTGCCTTGATAGAGTTCAAAATAGACTTCGTAGCCTCATAGGAGATGTCCTTTTCTCTTCGCTGCAACCTCTATCTTACAGAAGAGATGTTGCGAGTTTGTCTCTGCTTTATCATTATTTTCATGGAAAGTGTTCGACTGAGCTTCAATCTATGGCCCCACCTCGCCAAACTTTCACAAGAAACACTTTTCTAGCTGAAAACACTATCAATAATTCCCCCCACTCTTTATCTGTGCCTAAACCTAAACATAGATTCCATGAACAAAGTTTTTTTCTTAGAACTGCACGCCTGTCGAATTGCCTTCCGTTTTCCTGCTTTCCAGATGACTACAATATGGTTGTGTTCAAGTCCAACGTAAACAAGTTCTTGATGAGTCATTCCACTTGTTAACAAATTTACCGAATTTCCATTACTAACGATTATTTTATTGTCCAACTGACTACTGTACACTCTTAACCCTTATCATCGAGTGGTCTCTGGTCCTTGATAAGTGGTTATGTCTATGTAAAAAAAAAAAAAAAAAAAAAAAAAAAAAACAGTTAACGTAAAAATGCAGCCAAAGGAAGTGTAAAGTGCAGTAATGGCGCCTCTACCAAAAGAAGAAAAAAAAATACTGTTTTTTGGCTAGTACGTTTTAACAGCTTAAAAAAGACATTCAAAGAAGAAAGCATCCATCCATCCAGCGCGGCCGCAGCAGAGATTGAACTCACTACAGGAGTTTGTAATGTACCTATTTACTATGCCTCCTCACGGGACAGAGTTAGACACCAGGGTCGTTTTTTAACGTGGAGAAAAGGTACAAAAATAAAAATTGTCTCAGTCGTGAAGGATTTCTCCTCCACCGAAAGAGAACAAGAAAATGAAGTGCAGCATCTGAAGAACAGATACTACACTTTGAGATATTAAATCTTTTATTCATGTTAAAAAATACAGTAAAATTAACGGTGAACAAAAAACTTAGGCACATGGCCAACTCAATACTACACTTTGATCTTGACCAAAAGGCCAAGAAAAAAAAAAAAAAAAAATGTAATTCAAATCTTGTCAGTAGCTGAATACTTGATGCTTTGCCAGGGCTATTAAGGGTATTTTTTTATCGTAACACCATCACTAGATGGGTTGCCTACCACGGCTTAAGAGAGTCCCATCTACCCTCGCGGTACATACAGCGCCTTTTCAAATCATCACCCATCTAGTATTGGCCAGGCTCAACGTTGCTTAAGTTCGGTGATCTGGCAAGAAAGCATAAAATAGATAATAAATAGTGGTTGATTATGTTCCTTTATGAATATGGGTAGGTTTCTCTTAGACAAACGATTTGTACTTTCACCTAACATGTCAAGCAAGTAGATATACCAAGTTAGAACGATATATATATATATATGTGTGTGTGTGTGTGTGTGTATATATATATATATATAGCAAAAAAAACCACATGAACAGAAATAATTGAAAAAAAATAAATCAAACCAGAAAAAAGGCAAAGTAATTATTCATCTCCTTACGCGGATAATTGCTTGTAGGCGAATTATTCCTAACGCGTGTTTTCAGTATTTGTTTTGTTTCAGAAAATGTTAGAAACACAAATATTACTAAAAACAAAAACAACACGAATCTCCTGTAAACGGAAAGAAATCAACACGTGCCTAACCCTAACCCTAACGTGTCATTAGAAGTTCAAAAAAGAAAATATAAAACGAATAATAAATAGTTGTTTTCTATATGCAGATTGGGAGGGGTGTCTCAGACAAACGATTTGTACTTTCATCTAACATTTTACATCATGTGCCAAGTGAGAAAGTAAAAAAATAAAAAGAAAGAAAACATCAAGAGAAATAATAAAAAGATAGAGGAAAAAAACCATCCCAACGTGTTGAAGAGAACCAGAGGTTGGTAAGTCCATTCGTTGGTGTTACCGTACGACTCGCTATTTAGTAAGTGTGATTGTGTTTGGAAGCGTACGAATAAAATCTTTGCTTATGTGCAATCTAATATGACGATATGGCAAAACACGGCGTGGTCTCATGCTAATCGTATGCGAAGCCGGCAATGTTGGTAAAAGGTTAGGTGTTCGTTTTTGGGTGATCTGCTATGCTCGAAAGTGAACGTATACAATCGTATTATGTGTAGTGGATTGATATGTTCGGATTAATTCCAATAAACGATTCAGAATAAGGGAGCAATTAGTAATCGAAACTTTAATCGTAATGTATTATGTATAAAGCAGTAATATATAGGAAGCCAAATACTAAGCCGGCTAAATACAAAAAAGTAACAGGAAATAAAATGAACCGGTGATTTGGGGTTACGAAAGAGAAGTAATTTGCATCGGAGTAAAAGCCTTACTTACTCTCTCAGTGGGATTACGTATTTAAGGGAGTTGGTCCAACGGGGGAAAAAATTAATAACTGTAAAGCAGGGAAAAAATGTATGTATTGTGGGCTTGAAACGCGCTTTAGCAGTAATTGTATTGAACGCAAAAGTAGTGCATAGGAAATGCTTATTTATAATGTTGAAAGTGCAAGGGAAAAATTTTCGGCTATTTTATATATATATATATATATATATATATATATATACATATATATATATATATACTCCTATGAATTCGTTTTTCAAGGGTGTGTATTGATATCCATATTAAAATCCCTTTCTCTATTTATTTAAAAAGAAAATACAATTTTGTTATGTATGAGGCGTGGAATTGCATTCACGAGCAGAAGATCTAGCTAATTTGCATATTCTTTTAAACATTCATTTTAATTAATTCTCTATTAGTTTCTTCGGTTTTATTATGGGATGATCATCTTTAGTTAACTATTACGTGTACTTATATTCATGCAGATATTCTACATGATTTATACTTGCGTAATATTTGCGTAAAAAGTTTATAGGAAACACAAAATTGTTTCCATATATATTTATGTATACGTATATATTTTTGTTTAACAAATATTGCCTACCAAACTCCTCGTAGAGTTTTTGGTCTACAGACAAGAAACTTCATATATAAGGTATTTGAATCCATGCAAAACTTTATATTTGGGTTTTAGCCGGGAAAAATAAGTGCAAAAGTGTGAAAATAAAAAAAAAATGAAATTTGCCAGGTGAAGGTCGAATGCTGCCATTACGAAGGCATGACGTAGTAGCTATTGGTTCATGTTTTAATTTTTAGCCGTGCAGTAAATATGTCTTCATGGTCCAGTCATTGGCGGCAGAGGCAAAAATAAGTCGTAAGCTAAAGGTTTTAGTTTCGATTCTCGGTAGTGGCGCACGAGTCTTTATTTTTTAAAACTTTTTAAATCATTACTATATATTGCGCCCAATCTATCTTTATACCTATAAAAGTGAAAGTGTCTGTCTGTGTGTGTGTGTGTTTGTCTGTGGACATTTCCCTACACAATAACTCTGTCAATTTTCAGTCTTTTCCTCCTTTGCGGTATGGGTTCGAGCTTGCCTTCCTACTACCACTTTATTTTTTTGCTCAACACACACCTCCAAGCAACCGGGCAACGCCGGGAACCCATGTTAGTATATATATATAAAAGTGAACGTGTCTGTGTGTCTGTGTGTGTGTCTGTGTGTGTACATTTCCCTACGCAATAACTCTGTCAATTTAAAGTGTACAGACTAGAAATTTGATATACAGGGTACTGAGATTTGGGAAAATCGATGTGATCGGTTTTCGGCCAGAAATTTAGCTGTTAAGGGGTCAAAGTTCAAGGATTTATCTTTTGAGAACTCTACCAAACTCCTCCGACAGTTTTTTGGTCTAAACACTTGGAATTTTAGATATAGGTTCCTTGCACATGGACCTAACGTAATAACTTGATTTAATCCCAAAACAATAAATGTGAAAGGGTCATAATATGGATTACAGTTAAAAAAATTGACCGCTTTTTTTTTGCTCAATATATACCTCCAAACACCCGGGCAACGCCGGGCTGAAATGCTAATATATATATATATATATATATATATATATATATATATATATATATATATATATATATATATATTCCAAGTTTCAAATATAAAGTTTTCTTAGTTGGTCATTCATTGCTTTTCAAAAGGTACCCATTGCAATATTGTTTTGTATTGCGACTTAAAGTCAGCAAAATTATCTTATTGCTGCATAATTAGTTACGTACTCATCAGATGCTTACCTAAAAAAATATTAGAAAAAAAAACATTATATATATATATATATATATATATATATATATATATATATATATATATATATGCATAGATCATCGTATAACGATTAGATCAGTCTCTGGCTGACGTAAAAAACATTTAAAATTAAAATGTTTAAAATTCGACGTTATTTCAAGCGGTTAATGGTAGCCGAATGGATTAGGTCTTCGCTAATCGAGCCAGAGATGTCTCGTGATGCAGTGTTCAAATCGTTCGACTAGTATTAATCGTGATACCCTGCACTGAAGATTCCCCGAAAGGATGAAACACTAGTGTCTGTAGGTATTTAATTACACTGTGCAACACTAAAAAATGTACAGGATATCTGCAGCAATTTTTGTATACCTAGTAACGTGGAAATTTTATTTCTGGCTTTCTTTTTGTTGAATTAGGTATAATTTGTGCAAAATTGCCACAGTTGTAAATTTCAGTAAAAACGTCAAAAATGGGTTACTGACGACTTTGCAGTCACATATTATGTGTATTAAATTATAAATCTTAAGAGAAAAACACAGTTTAATATACACATATTATGTACATTATTTGTTAAATCATTTATTTGAATCATGTATTTGCTAAAGTCAGCCGAAATGAGCTATTTTTCCAGATTTAAGAGAGCTAGATGACAGAGCTAGCCTGGTTAGCATAATATTTTCTAGACCAAGGGATAATTTTTTCAAAAGTAAAAAAATAATGCTGTAGCACATGGTTTGGTGTTCACCACCTTCCGAAAAGCCATGGTATTCGTCAAGAAAGGCATTTTTTAATGTAGGCTTAAAAAATCAAGGAAAAGAAGCTAAAACCTGCCTCAGAACCTTATTTGTAGGGCATGGGAAAAAATTTGAGGGTTAAAAATAGATATCCGTTTAATAAAGTATTTTTTAACTAAAAACTACAATAAAGACCGGATTATTGTGTATTTTAATGTTTTAAACATAAATGTATAAAATACATTCCTTTCTGAAAATTTACTAAATTAAATGCAAAAAATAGAAATGAAATTTTATCAACCCCTTACTTTATGTACGAAAGAATCTAATAACTTGCTAGTGGGCGTTTATAATGGTTTAACATGTTCACGTTATGGAATCCTTATTTTTCTTTATAAAACAATTTACTTTTTTTCTTGTCTTTATTCTTTAGATGCAGTATAGGCTTTGACGATGACTTCAAGATAGTGCAAAAATGATCCAAGCAAATTCTGCTACATATGTGGCGAATTAACATTTGCTAAAGAAAGGCACAGCATTACCAGCCATATCAAGAAATTGTACAAGGCGTATTTTCATTTTGATATAGGAGACCAAGACAAGTCATGGGCTCCTCATGCCTGCTGCCTTACATGTGTGAAAACATTGAGCGCATGGTATGCAAAAAAGAATGTTCACATGAAGTTTGGTGTGCCAATGATTTGGCGAGAGTAAAAAGATCATTCTAATGATTGCTATTTTTGTCAGCAAGACTATACGGGCTGTACAACAGCAAAAAAAAAAAAAGAAACACATTGTTTACCCAAATTTGCAATCAGCAATGCGCCCAGTTGAGCACTCAAAAGAATTACCTGTACCAAAACCCCCTGATCAGGAAATGTGGAGTTCAAGCAGTGGGGATGAACATTACAATGATGAAATGTAGAATTTTCTAATTCAGAAAGCAATAATAAACCAATACTATTTTCTCAAGATGCTCCAAATGACTTATGCAGAGATCTTTATTTAACCAAAGACAAAAGTGAACTTCTTGCATCAAGGCTTAAAGAACGAAATCTTCTTAGAAAAGGTGTGAAAATAACATTGTACAGAAAACGTGCACAAAACGTGCATGTTTTGTTCACTTTGACAGATGATTTATGCTTCTGCAATGACATTGTTGGACTTTTTGAACAGCTGGAAATACAATATGATAACACCAACTGGCGACTTTTCTTAGATGCATCCAAGGAAAGCATAAAAGCTGTTTTGCTTCACAATGGGAACACCCTGGCATCTGTTCCCATAGCTTACAGCACAACCATGAAAGAATCATATGAAAATTTAAAAACAATTTTAGCAAGCATACATTATGAAGTCCATAAATGGCATGTTTGTGCAGATTTCAAGGTTATAGCCATGCTCACTGGCCTTCAGCCAGGCTATACTAAATTTTGTTGCTTCTTGTGCTTATTGGACTCTAGAGCAAGAGCTGAACACTATGTACGCAAGCACTGGCCTGCTAGAGATGAAATTGAGCAAGGAAAACATAACATCAAACACAAACCACTTCTGCAAAGTGATAGAATCCATTTACCACCTTTGCATATTAAACTCGGTTTGTTCAAGCAGTTTGAAAGCACTAGACAAAGATTCCTTGGCATTTGCATATCTTGCAGAAAAGTTTCCTTCATTAAGTCGAGCTAAAATAAAAGAAGGTATCTTCATAGGTCCCCGAATTCGAAAAATTGTTCTTGATGAAACTTTTAACACACATCTCACGAAAAAAGAAAAATGTGCCTTTGAGTCATTCAAGAAAGTTTGTGATAACTTCCTGGGAAAACATCGTTCAGAAGATTATGTGCAATTTGTGAATGATCTATTGCATCATTTTCATGATATGGGATGTAACATGTCTCTAAAAGTTCATGTGCTCCACTCTCATTTGGATTTTTTTGCTGAGAATCTTGGCCATGTGAGTGATGAACATGGCGAAAGGTCCCATCAAGATATTTCATTAATAGAAAAACGTTTTAAAGGAAAATGGAACACTGGTATGTTGGCAGACTACTGCTGGAATTTAAAAAAGGATGATGACACTCTACACAAGAGAGTTAAGAGGACAAATGTTGTTTAAACTGATGAATTCAGTGTTTTTTTTTTCAAAATAATTAATAATTAAGTACATGAAAATGGTACCTAATCCAGAGAAATAAATGTCAGATTTGGAATCAGCATACTTTTCTTACACCGAAACAGGTCTTATATGTCTTGTACTTTTTTTTCAATTCAAATTTGTTGCACAGTGTTATTATAGTAAAAAAATAATTATGACAGCCCCTTTAAGAAATTCGTTTCTTATCGTTGAGCACTTTCAGTTGAATTAAAGTCGGTCAATTTAGCTCTTATGCATAGATCATCGTATAACGATTAGATCACTCTCTGGCTGACGTAAAGAACATTTAAAATTAAAATGTTTAAAATTCGACGTTATTTCAAGCGGTTAATGGTAGCCGAATGGATTAGGTCTATGCTAATCGAACCAGAGATGTCTCGTGATGCGGGGTTCGAATCGTTCGACTAGTATTAATCCTGACACTCTGCACTGAAGATTCCCGAAAGGATGAAACACTAGTGTCTGTAGGTATTTAATTATTATAGTAAAAAAAATAATTATATATATATATATATATATATATATATTGTTTTAGTGTGTCTGTTATTTATACATATATATATATATATATATATTTTTTTTTTTTTTTCTTAACCTCTCCGCTCGTATTCCATATCACTACCAAATATTCTAAAAAATAATAATTTTCAGACTTATGACCCTTGAAAATGTTTGTCTGAACGAAAAGCGCTTTGGGTATATTTTAACGATCTTTTTTAATCGACTTATTTATTTTATTTAATTGTACATATAACTTGCCCCATTATATATATATATATTTTTTTTTTTCTTTTCCTCACCCCGGTTTCCATTTTTTAGTTGATTGAATTTACGATATGGTTCACTTTTTTATAATTATTCTAAAATTTTGCCAATCGAATAAAGATATATATATATATATATATATATATACAGTTGTGCGCAAAAATATTCGACTCCTACCAAAATTGTCTCATTTCTTTGAATGGATACTTCAATAATCTTTTAAACCTCCTTTAACGACTAAGTTCGAATAAACTGTATAGTTTTCAACAAAAAATAATAAAAAGTAATTAGTGCTTGACAATATAAATAAATTTATTTACAAAAATAAAAATATGGATGTTGCAAAAGTATTGACCCCTTTTCATTAATACTTGGTTGAAGCTCCTTTGACCTTGATTACTGCAAGTAAACGTTTCCTATAACATCTAACGAGACTTCTACATCTGTCCACTGGAATTTTAAGCCACTCTTCTTGACAGCACTGTTTTAATTCAATCAAATTAGATGGTTTTCTTTCATGTACCGCAATTTTTAAATCATGCCATAAGTGCTCAATCGGATTTAGGTCTGGAGACTGGGAAGGCCATTCTAGAACTTTCACCTTATTATTCTTTAACCATGCCTTAGTGCTCTTTGAAGTGTGTTTAGGATCGTTGTCCTGTTAAAAGGTATACCTCCTTCCATGCCCCAACTGGTTCGTAGGCGGAACAAGATTTCCTTTCAGTATGGACTGATATTTTACCGAATCCATTCTTCCATCGATTATGGTTAATATTCCAGTTCCATTTATACTGAAACATCCCCACACCATGATTGATCCACCTTCATGCTTAACGGCTGGAACGGTATTCTTCACATTATAAGCAGTATTTTCTTTTCGCCAAACATAGCGTTGCTGGTTGCGTCCAAATAGTTCCACTTTCGTTTCGTCTGACCAAATTATATTATTCCAGTAATCAATAGGCATTTCTAGGAACTTTTTTGCAAAATTTAATCGAGCCTTTTGATGAGCTTTGGAAAGTAAGGGCTTCCTTCTGACAATACGTCCATGCAATCCGGCACGATTTAATGCCCTACGAATAGTTGACAAGTGTACATCTGAGCCAGCATTCTTCAAATCGTTCTGCACGTCCTTTAGGTTAGATTTAGAGTCTATTGAAACTTGTTTAACAATTTTCCTAGCCCTACGTGTCGTAATTCTTCTTGGACGACCTGATCTTGGAAGACTTGATACAATCCCTTTTACTTTCCATTTTTTGATAATGGACATAATAGTCGACCGTGGTATAGAAAAACGTTTGGAATTTTTTTATAACCTTCTCCAGACTGGTAGGCATCGATTACTTTCTTTTTAATCTCTTACGAGTACTCTTTGTTCTTTGTCATAGTTGCAGATTTGTTGACGTTGAAAAAGATTTTTTTTTACTTGAAACAATTATTCAATCATTCAATATGGCATTGAAGTTCAATTTGAACTGATTTCAGATTCAGTAGAGTCATAAATATTATTTATAGGAAATAAATACAAGGTCAGACTAAAATAATAAACTTAATGACACTTTTGTTTAAACTTTAAATTAAAGGGGTCGAATATTTTTGCAACATCCATATTTGTATCTTTTGTAAATAAATTGATATATATTATCAATCTCGAATTACTTTTCCTCATTTATTGTTGAAAAACATACAATTTATTCATAATTAGCCGTTAAAAGGCGTTATGAAGAGTTTTGAAGTGTAGATTCAACGAAACAAGAAAATTTAGACAGGGGTCGAATATTTTTGCGCACAACTGTATATATATATATATATATATATATATATATATATATATATATATATATATATATATATATATATACAAAATGAAAAAAGAAAAATCGATGGTACAAAAATAAATACTAATACATATAAACTTAATATCCATTCAATAAGGAAATTACATAATTAGGATAAGGAATATAGACGCTCTTTATACCTGGGAATTCCATAGTTTAATGCTTCTCATCAGAAGAGGACTATCTGTATCTCTCATAATTAATGATATAATTTTCATTATTGAATGGATGATTAAATTCATGCACATTTATATTTTTGTATTGTTGATTTTTTCCTTTTATTCCTGTTATATCTAAGCTCCACCTTACATGTTGAGCTTGATATAACTCACACCCTTCACACACACACACACACATATATATATATATATATATATATATATATATATATATATATATATATATATATATATATATATATATATCGCCTGAGATGTACATAGACTGACGTCAGTCTACATAGATAAATATACACAGTAAAAGGATATGAATTTACCGAAACGAAGCAAAGCAGATCGATAAGGTTACTTGGTTCGTTTTTGCCGATCCATATTTCGTTGCATGATAACCATGCAGCATTCCCCTCCCCCCACGATTCCCCACAGATCGCAAAATTGATGACATCGAATCTTGCACATGATAATTTCACGGTCCTACGTCCCTCTCTACTCCCGTAGAGCGAAGACGCTGATATAAAGGTGAAGAATATAGAAACGAGGTGGAAGGAGAAAGAGGGGTAGTGACCGAGCAGATCTGGCGGCACGTAAATTCCAATCTGGATCCTCAAGATGCGAAAATAAACAAGTGGCATTCTTCCTTTTTATTTTACTTAAGAAATCGAGGCTTCCATTTGATTTCTATATGACATGCATATTTGAATATTCTTTTAAAGTTCTCCTTTGCCTCTAAAATATTGTGTTGATAAAGAAGTTAAGAATATCAATTTTCCTTTCCCCAATTAACAAGTTAACTATTTTATAGTATATATAGTCTCTTGCTTTTACTGGGTTCTATGACAAGAATGCACCTAGTCTAGTGGAGTATTCAGCTTCGTGCAGTTAGCACAGGCAACATCACCTGGAGAAAATGGCCTATATATATATATATATATATATATATATATATATATATATATATATATATATATATGTATGTATGTATGTATGTATGTATGTATGTATACTAGCAGTTCAGCCCGGCTTTGTTTGGGCCCTATGTACCGTTCATAACTTGCCCTACATGTAAATACACTTTACGTAAGGTTTCAAATGTTTAGACCAGAATTTGTCTGAGTAATTTCGTGGAGACCGCAAAGGTCAATTTATTTTTTTAACTTTGACCCTTAACATTTATTGTTTTGAGCTCAAATCCAATCATAAAGTTTGATCCATCGCCAAGTAACCTACATTTAAAATTTCAAGTGTTTAGATCCAAAATTGGCGGAAAAGTTTGGCAGAGTTTTCAAAGGTCAAATCGTTGACGTTTGGCCCCTTATTTCTTGACAGCACCCGTTTCGTAGCGCAGAATCATTCATTTAGTTATTGTGTAATTTTTTAAATGTATTCAGCCCTCAACTCATCAGAAGAAAAGGACAAAATAAACGTAAATACATATAGACTAATTAATGATCTATATATTAATACGATAGCGTTTGTGTTATTTTCTGTGTCACGCTTACATCCGGGTCCTTGAATTGTTATGTTCTGTTTCTTGTCATAAATAATTTTATCAAGAATTCTTCATACGTTTTGGCTTCGGTTTCGATTATGACTGAAGGAACTCAAGTTATATATATATATATATATATATATATATATATATATATATATATATATATATATATATATATATATATATATTCATAAGTTTTTATTTCGATTACGATTCAAGCTAATGCACCCATGTCATATGAATTTTTTCTTTGAAATAACAAAATATAACATATAAAAATCGATAGAACATTAAATCTATCATAATATATACGAAACCTGCAAGAATTAAAATATCATATTTAAGCGTACTTTACGACCGGGCTTTACCGGGTGTTTGTGCTAGCCTAGACAAATACTTTTACAGTTTTAACAAAAAAAGCTACAATAATAACAAAGCGTCTCCATTTACACTGAACATCTACAGAATGCCAACATCAATATATTACATATGAATGAGTCGAATTTCCACAGGTCCAGTAATAAATTAATATAATATTAAATAAGATACATTTATGTTAATTATAACGATATGAATGCAATTTATAAATACAGAGATTTAGTGTTGGTGAATCCACACAAAAATTTAAAGATGGCGTATCTAAAAAAAAAAAAAAAACACAATTGCAACTTTATTTTCATATTTCGGATTTTTTAATCGTGTCCATATTCATTTATGGTCTTTTAAAGTTAATGGGTTCGTTTTCTTCTGATGGGTTAAGAGCGGAATAAATACAAAAAAATCACATAATTACATGAATAATTCTGCGCTACGAAACAGGTGCTGTCAAGAATTGAACAGTTCAATTTGCTTTAAAAAAAATAAACTGTAAGCTGGACAACATCTTGAAATTTGGAATATAGACTTTGTCATATATATATATATATATATATATATATATATATATATATATATATATATATATATATATGTTAAGAAATGTTGACATGATGAAAATAAAATTAGAAAATTTACTAAATTTATTAAATCATTCAAATGTTCAAGCAAGGAATATATATATACATATATATATATATATATATATATATATATATATATATATATTACACATATACACATATGTACATATATGCAATGGTGCTAGTTGGCCGTTGACCCCCCAAAGAAGGGTTCATCCGCCCTTTGAAAGGTCTTGTTTTTAATCCTTCAGGGAGACTAGCCACCCTCCTCACCAGACAAGCTGGATGGGGAACCGGTTTAGTCGCCGGTGGCCCGACCATGTGGCAGGTAGTACTGGGTTACATGGTACCAGTAGCATATAGCATGACCTGACTACGAAGCATGAAAAATAAATGGTGGAAGAATATATCCGACCAGGTGCAACTGGCGTTTGATAGCAAAGATGCAAAAACTATGTACCACCTTATCAGACAGGTATTTGGGCCTCAATCCTCAGTGATGGTGCCCCTCAGATCAAAGGATGGGGCGTCGCTAAATAGGAGCCCGGACAAAATCATGCAGCGCTGGACAGAACACTTCAGAGATCTGTTCGACAACCCCTCAACTATTGATGAGGAAGTCATCAGGAATCTGCCACAGAAGGAAATCAGACAAAAGATGCTGGCTCACCCGACTCAACATGATATCAGCAAAGCTATTAGCGAGATAAATACGGGAAAGTCGCCAGGGCTGGACGGCATTCCTGTCGAGATTCTCCGATATGGAGGCAATCAAATTACAGCTGAAGTACACCGATTGATATCCAAGGTCTGGTCTGGGTCTCCTGTACCTCAAGATTGGATCGACGCGATACTAATCCCACTGTATAAGGGAAAAGGACAAAAAGTCCTATGTGGGAACTACAGGGGTATAAGTCTGTTGGAGGTAGTCGGTAAGGTATTTGCCAGACTCCTACTAAACAGACTAAATGAATATATTTGCCCCTCAGTACTGCCCGAAGCCCAAAGTGGATTCAGACCCGGGCGTGGCACAATGGACATGATCTTCTCAGTCCGTCAGATACAGGAAAAATGCAAAGAACAAAGGCTAGCTCTATACCAGGTATTTGTAGATCTGAAAAAAGCCTTCGACACTGTAAACCGAACTGCCCTGTGGATAATATTGGGGAAACATGGATGTCCACCTGGTTTCGTAAATATGATCAGACAACTGCATGAAAACATGAAAGCGCGTCTCCAGCTAAACGGCACAGTTTCAGAGGGCATTGCCATCGACAACGGGGTTAAACAGGGAGATATTCTAGCTCCAACCCTGTTCTCAATCTATTTTGCAACAACACTCGCGTTCGCATTTAGAAACTGTGAAACGGGAGTGCTCTTTCGATTTCGGACAACGGGCAAGTTATTCAACCTTACTCGTTTCAGGGCCAGATCGAAAACATTTCACTCACTTGTCAGGGAGCTGCTGTATGCTGACGATGTAGACTTCGTCGCACACACAGCAGAAGATATGCAGGGCATCATGGACCGCTTCTCCAGGGCGTGCACTGCTTTTGGCCTCACAATTAGCCTGGAGAAAACCAAGGTAATGTTCACCCCAGCTCCAAACAGCCGCTATGAGGAACCGGTCATCTGTGTAAATGGAACGAAACTGGGCACCGTTGATGACTTTGTATATCTTGGCAGTACTATATCGAGCGACGGAACCCTCGATAAGGAAATCTTAGGAACGATCAATAAGGCAAGTAAGGCCTTTGGTAATCTCGAAAAACGAGTGTGGGCAGACAGAGCCCTGACCTTCAAAACAAAGATTAAGGTATACGAGACTTGTGTACTACCTGTCCTCCTATATGCCTCGGAAACATGGACGACATATCGCTGTCATATCAAGGCTCTGGAAAGATTCCACCAGACATGCCTACGCAGGATATTTAATGTCACCAAACAAGCTCTCTTGTCCGATGAAGAGGTGCTCAAGAAGGCGAGCACATTCAGCATAGAGGCTCGAGTCTTTCGAAAACAGACTCGATGGGCGGGTCACGTAGTGAGAATGGAGGATTATAGGATACCTAAGCAATTGTTCTATGGGGAGCTTGACTGTGGCAAACGACCCAATCACAAACCTCGGAAAAGGTACAAAGATGTAGTTAAGGGAAACCTGCGGGCACTTGGCATAGAAATAATAAGGTGGGAATAGATAGCTGAAGACCGGGAAAGTTAGAGGCGCTACGTCTACGCGGGATGTGAGAATTTTGAGGTTTTGAGAGTTGAGCACGCCACTATAAAGCGAGCCTTACGAAAGCGAGAGGATACAGAGGACTTTGATCTCGACCCCGCATACTCGTGCGGGATATGCGGCAGGGTGTGCCTGTCAAAGGCAGGCCTCAAGAGTCATGGAACTACGCACGCGGGACATGAACTGGGAGCACGGGAGGGAGGGGGGGGGGCGGTCACCAACAAGGTTATTTTGCAGAATATGCGGCAAACTGTGCAGGCCGGGTGGGGCTATGTGGAATCATATGCGGACTCACTCACACGCCATCGTATCCTGAGGGTTGGCCGTCTTCTGTAAAGAAGTAGCAGTCACCATATATATATATATATATATATATATATATATATATATATATATATATATATATATATATATATATATTTACATATATATATTTACATATATATATTTACATATATATATATATATATTTACATATATATATATATACATATATATTTACATATACATATATACATATATATTTACATATACATATATATATATTTACATATACATATATACATATATATATATATTTACATATACATATATACATATATATATATATTTACATATACATATATACATATATATATATTTACATATACATATACACATATATATATATTTACATATATATATATATATATATATATTTACATATACATATATATATATATTTACATATACATATACATATATATATATTTACATACACATATATATATATTTGCATATACATATATATATATATTTACATATACATATATGTATATATTTACATATACATATATGTATATATTTACATATACATATATATATATATATTTACATATGCATATATATATATTTACATATACATACATATATATATATATATATATATATATATATATATATTTACATATACCTATATATTTGCATATACATATACATATATATTTACATATACATATACATATATATATATATATATATATATATATATATATATATATATTATTTTCGACATTTCTTATATCAATGTTCTATCTACAGTATTGAGCACTCTCTTATCATGATAGGATTTAATCTTAAATTTATATTTTTATATTATTCAATTATATCTATTTATATATATGTGTGTGTGTGTGTGTGTGTGTGTGTGTGTGTGTGTGCGTGCGTGTGCGTGTGTGTATGTATGTGTGTGTGTTTATTTTGCTTCAGTATAAGTCCTCAGAAATAAAGATGCCCGTTTCTGAGTTTAACAGTTAATTTCTACTTGAAATACGCTGATATCGGAGTGGTCAAGCAAGATTCACCGTTACTTTTTAAACGCTGAGTTAGTTTTTAAAAAAAATCGAAGAATATTAATTTTCATCTTGTCCGGTGGAGTTGCGGAAGATTAGAAATTGATGTGCGAGACGAACGAGCTACCCCTTCTCTTTTTTTATTCATTCAGCTTACTTTTTTTCTCGTCTTTTCTTTTTATTTCCTTATGGCAGTCTGGCGTCTGATTTTTTTTACATAGAGGTGCAATTCGAACGAATGCTTAAAGGCAAACGGTTTTAATTGCTATCCTTTTTCTTTTTCCGATTTGTTGAGGTTCGCTTTCTTCATCAAATCGGTTTTCACAGGAACGTGTGAACTAAAAATGTTTTTTAACCATGGAATAGGTATGAGTATATAAATATATGTACCACAATAAACACCTAAGTAGCTGTTTATACTAGTGGATAATACGTCTGCGACAATCAGTTTGACAGTGGCTTTGCTTCTGTCACACTTCGACAAGGTTCTGTCCAGTTGTAGGTAGTCCACTTTCCTAGACTTTACCTTCTTTCTTTGAGAAAGGTCTAGTTTATTACTAGTATCCTGGGGCGCCTCTACCGTGAATGCTGACGGAGCTGCTCAGGACTTTTTTGCATGTTAGAGTGTGTTTCACCTAGCTGTACTAGCTGACCTCGTGTCTAACCTCTTCGTCACGAGGTAAATTATTAGAGGGTTATTTATCTCCTTCCTAGGCGAGAAGATGTGACAAAAAAGGTGCCCGGAAAAACTCGTTTCCGGAAAACTCGTACTCGGAAAATTCGTACCCGGAAAACTCGTACTCGGAAAACTCGTACCCGGAAAAATCCCCCCCCCCTTTTTGCTAGGTAGGAAAACTGGTCCCTTATTGAATAAATATCGATTAAAACACACATTTTATTACCGTTCTTGAAGGAGATATTGTTTTTAAAGAGACTATGCACCCCCATAATATTTTTAAAAAATTATTTTTAACTCTTGCTTAAAAAAAATAAACTTGATCACGGAGTCAAGATTCGAAAAACGAAACCAAATATTTATTTTAAAAAATACTCTAGTTTTAACACTTTTTGTGTCATTACGAAATAAAAATAAATAAAGAAAACACGTGCATTCAAAGAAAGCGATTATTTTATTTAGAAGAATTAATTCAGCTTAAATAATTCTTGTGTTATCACAAAACAACAAAAAAGAAAACACGATCTTATGTAATTTTGGTACCGCGCTGAAATAATTACGTTATTATTTCGAAAGCCATTCTTAACATGGGAAGGGGAGGGTATCGTTTAAAAGTAATTTCGGGCGCACTTGTGCAGTACAGTACTTAAAAAGGTAAAATCCATTGAAAGCGGTCGGTGGTTCTATGAGAAAATAAAGCTGTGTACACTGTACGCATTATAAATTTTTCTTTTCTGTGTCTTATGTTATACATTAGTACATTAGGGGTCATTTCGAGTTAAAAGTTTATTTACTGCACTCATCTGGACTAAAGAAAATCATGATTTAAATGTGTATGTCTCGTCTAAATAACTAACGATAATTCTCTGATATGGCCGACAAGACGGGTGATCAAAACGTCAGATCGAGCGTACCGGAAAACGAAATGAGATCAAATGAGGTCTCATTTCGTTAGTCTCATTTCGGTTTTCGGTACGCGGTCGGTACGCTCGATCTGATTTTTTGATCACCCGTCTTGTCGGCCATATTAGATATTCATCGTTAGTTATTTAGACGAGACATACACATTTAAATCATGATTTTCTCTAGTCCAGATGAGTGCAGTAAATAAACTTTTAACTCGAAATGACCCCTAATGTACTAATGTATAACATAAGACACAGAAAAGAAACATTTATAATGCGTACACAGCTTTATTTTCTCATAGAACCACCGACCGCTTTCAATGGATTTTACCCTTAAAAGTATATAAATTTATTTTCTTTTGGAGGTAGGGGAGACTCGTTTTAAAACTATATCTACCTCAGTATTTTCTTTAATTTTCGGACAATTTTTTGTTAAAAATTATTTAATAAGTAATGTCGAGTGCAATATTACTTGTTATTTCTTTTTAATTAAATAAACTCTTTAAAATAAGTTTAAACACCAAAAACTTACAAAGCTAGGTAGAAAACGAAAACTTAGAAAAATCAATTTAATTTTTTTAAAACAATAAACATGTAAAAAAATATATATTTTTTTTAATATTATGGGATGTGCATTATTACCTAAAAATATACATTTTTTTTTCTTTTAGAGGGGGGGGGCTCTAGTTTTAAAACTATATCTACCTTAATATGTTTTTTAATTTTCTATTTTTGAGCAATTATCCTCCTAAGACGTGATCCTCTTATGTCGGACATTTTTTGTTCATAAGTAACACTCGACATTACTTTTTTTTTTTTTTTTTAACTAAATAAACTCTTTAAAATAAGTTGAAAGACCAAAAACTTTCAAAGCTAGGTAGAAAACGAAAACTTAGAAAAATTAACTTAATTTTTTTAAAACAACAGTAAACAAGTAAAAATATTTAAAAAAAAAAATATTATGGGATGCGTATTCTCTTTTAAAGACCATATCTTCTTCAAGAACGGTCATAAAATGTGTTTTCAATCGATTCAATAAGGGACCAGTTTTCCTACCTAGCAAAAGGGAACGAGTTTTCAGGGGTTGAGTTTTCCGGGTACGAGTTTTCCGGAGACGAATTTTCCGGAGACGAATTTTCCTAAATTCGTTTTCTATAATAGTCAACCATACCAGACACACACACAGACGTTCAGCTTTATATATATATATATATATATATATATATATATATATATATATATATATATATATATATATATGTGTGTGTGTGTGTGTGTGTGTGTGTGTGTGTGTGTGTGTGTACTATATATATATATATATATATATATATAGAGAGAGAGAGAGAGAGAGGTACAGACAGACAGACAGACAGACAGACAGACAGACAGAGACAGAGAGAGAATGACATTCACATTACACATTCTCAGAATGTTTAAGAAAAAAGAGGTGAGAGGGGGCTAAGAATAAAAAAAAACGAAGAGAATGCAAAATCGAGTATAACGGTCATTTATGTAAATATAACAGGCTATTTTTTGTTGTTATTGTTTTGTTTTTGCGGCGCCACTAATCTACAAAAGAAACTTTCTAATTCATTTTATTTACATGAAAAGAAACCAAATGAAACAAAACAAAAAACAAAAAAAAACAAAGGTAGATAAAACCGTTTGAAAGGTGACACCAGTGGTTGGCCTGAATAAACTAAAGCGTGAATTGACCTTCTGTCGGTTCGAGTAAACATGTAATCGTTCACGTGTTAGCGCGAGGTGCCACGTGTTGTTTTATGAGGTAGACAAGGCAGCCACCGTTTTCATGCCAGCCGAGGATATACATCCTTGGCAATTATGCCGTCAACCTAGGGACTGGCACTTTCCACCTCGGAAAGATGTGAGACAAGATCGAATGATGGGAGTGGGAGGTGCCCTCTGGCTACTTATTTCTCTACAACTGCGAGAAATGTGACATTAAGGTCGAAAAGTGGGATTGAAAAATCACCGCTACCAATGGAGGAGCGCTTTAACTCTGTTCAACACCGTCGGCAATCTCCTGGCTGAGGCGCCTCAGGCGATTAACAATAAACTAATCCGGGTTTGTTTTACTATACACATAGATTCGAAAAATTTGTCAAAAAACAAATATATAACAAATTAATGTTATCAAAGGCAAAATAAGTTACTTTTCTTCCTAACTAGATAAGTTTTTAATGTTTTTATTTAATGTAAAATGTTTATTCGGTTCGAAAATCATACAGTGTTTATCGATATATTTGAAAAGGACAAATGGCGGCGAGATCTCTGTTGAATACGTACAGTTTGGGAACATGAGTTCAAACTAAAAAATTATACAAAATGCTTTCAACCCACTCAATATATGTCAGCCTATGTCACAGTAACATATATTTAGTGGGGTTTTTAACAGTATTTTGTATAATTTGTCGCAGGCCGCAGGGAGAATCTGCCTTCCTAAAAGAGTGCCAAGCCGCGCTAAAACGACTACCAAGGTCCAGCGACCTTGTGACTGCTACCCGTAGAGAACTCCACCACAGGTATCTAGTGAGGGGGGGGGCACGACCCACTATGTGCGCGTTTGGGTTAGCAGTACTAGCAGCAGAGTGAGATCTGCTCCGCGTGGAGTTGGGCGCCACCTGAACAATTCGGAGTTTTCTCTGACCTGGCTATTGGCTCGAAATGCACTTCCACTCAACAATATACAATGCAGTTCAAGTTTTTTTGTTTTTTTTAAATTTTAGTCGCCTGTTTGTCCCTATTGCAGAATAACGGCCGTAGAAACGACTCATCACACTTTCTTCGATTGCCGCGAACTCCCCCGGTACTAGTCGTATATCAGCGAGGTGACGGCTCACATCGATCCCGAGCACCCTCGTCCGATTACCGTATTCAATGTCATTGACAACGTGAGGCCGCCGTTGCGAGAATGGTGATTTGGACGTCGCGCCTGCAAGGTGGCCGGGGGCTGTTGTCTTTTTCTGATCAGGATATGATCACGTTCTTTAAACACCAACTACGGGTAAAGATCAGATGTGATAGAAGAAGGCTGCATCACGTGGCATTTGACAAAAGATGGATACATGTAGCAAATCTGTGTGTACGAAAAGGAGCCAAATTTGAATACGTGTCCTCCCCTAGGTGTGGAACGCGCAGTTTCGTCAAGTGTAACTTAATTTTTAGCCTCTTATCTAGCTGAATGAGTGCTCCATCATTCCCCGACTATGAAGCCTCCAAGATCCCCACCCCCTCCTAACTGCAATCTTTTCTTTTCACCCCTCCCTCCAAATTTCATCCATCTTGAAGAGAAAGAAATCAATCACTAACCCCCCCATCCCTCACCCACAAAATTTTCTTTTCTCCATTTCGTCCAATCTAGAGAGCATTCCCTACGCTCCCCCTTTATTTAGAATTCGATAAAACTCACCCCAACATCATCTATAATTTTAATTGATCTATTTCGTTCCTAATGAATCCCATGCTAGACGCCGCATCTCCACTATGTTACCTAGCATCTGCTCTACTCTTCTGATGAGAAGCATTAGTCTTCGAAATGCCTTGGCATAAAGAGTCCCTTCTATCCCCCAATTAATTGTTTGTATTCCCTTATTGAATAAATGAACCAATCTATATTTACCAATATATAGTTTTGTGACTTCATTTCCCATTCCTATTGCTCTCATATATATGTGTGTGTGTGTGTGTGTGTGTGTGTGTGTGTGTGTGTGTGTGTGTGTGTGTGTGTGTGGTTTTTAGTCTACCTAACTAACCAATCAGAGTCTTTGTTATTCTCTTCCACGGGTTAATATTTCCATTAGCCAGCAACAGGCTTTACCAAAACAAGGATTAGGCAATTTTTTTTTCTTTTTTTGTATAGGGTGATGACTTATTTTTTGCGTGTGTCTGCATGTGAATGCGTCGAATAAATAAGTGACCTTATTGGTGTATTTTTTAAATCTTTACAATGGTTTATATTTTTAAAATTTTATTATGTTATTTTATATTTATTTTTTAATTTATTGTTTGTTTGTTAATGTATTGTTTCCTAAAGTAAAGTCCATTCCATGTTATAAAGTTGTTTGTTGTTTCACTTTCTTTTTTTTTTTTTACACAGTGATCACCACTTATCAAGGCCCAGAAGCCACTCAGGCATAAGGGTTATTGCAAGTACATTACGTTAGTGTGGAGATTTGATGAAGTGTTTACTTAAGGGGGCGGTTCATTAGGAATTTGTTAACATTGGACTTGAAGACATCCAAGTTGTAGTCCGGTGGGGAGCAGGCAGACGGAACAGAGTTCCACAGCCGTGCAGTTCTAAGAAAGAAGCTTTGTTCATGGAATCCGCGTTTTGATTTAGGCACAGTTTAATTGATTTTTTTCTTCACTTTTTCATTTTAAATTCAAATGTTTCATTCAGACATATTCTACACGGATCGTCTAAAGTTCTACACTACTGGCATATCGTATTATTTTCATTCGATTATTGGCAAGCGTCTGTTCTCTTTGGGCTTTTAGTACTTGGCCTCTATTGCTGTTTTTAATCGGCGTATTAAAATTATTATTATTATTATTATTATTATTATTATTATTATTATCATCATTATTATTATTATTATTATTATCATCATTATTATCATTATTATTATCATTATTATCATTATTATTGGCTCACATGGAGCTTTCACACAAGTCAACAAACGATCTGATTGGAAACCTGTGGTATTCTCTGGCAGCTCAGTGACGATAGCATTTGCAAATGAATTTGCATCATCGCAACAGCCGCTTACCATTGATTTCTCGCTGGTAGTGGCCATTGGTTTATGCTGGAATTTGAGTGGCATTAAGCCTCCCCAAGGTCTCAGTTCTCTTTGCACTTGTCCAGCCGAGGTCTGGTTGGCGCTCGCTCCTCGGTCTTTCAGTCCTTATTGACCCTTCTCGGTCCTTTGGTATCATTTTTTTTGGGGGGGGGATCGGTGATGAAACAATGGGGGAGTGCATGATGGGCGGGGTGTAGAACTTGTAAATATGCAGTTTCGGTGTTCTTCATTCCCTGTAACGCTTATTCGTTATATTGTCTTGTATTATTCTCCGCATTCAAGTGTTTTCCTTAATATTTCAGTCGTTTTCATTATCCTTTATCGTTGTACTTTTGCAGTTATTCCTCTGATTCCAATTTCTGACATTCTCTTTTCAAAGTTTTTTGGGATTGTTCCTAGTGCTCCTACTATTATCGGTACTATTTGGACTTTCTTCATCATCCAAATCCTTTTTAACTGTCTGGCTAGCTCTGTGTATTTGCTTCGTTTCTCCTTTTCTTTCGTACTCACCCTGTGATCAGCTGGGACTGCAAAGTCCACGATTTTACAGGATTTTTCTTTCTTGTTAATTATTACGACATCTGGTCTTCTTGCTTGGATGGGTTTGCCCGTCTGTATGTTCATGTCCCATAGGATTTTGTGGTTCTCGTTTTCGAGTGCTGTTGCAGGTTTATGCTTGTACCATTTGTCTGTATGCTCAAAATGCAGTCGTTTACACAATTCCCAGTGTACCACTCTCCCCAGTTGGTCATGCCTGTTTTTGTATTCCTTTTTTTAATCTAATTTTAATTTTACCATGTGGATTTTTTTAATCTAATTTTAATTTTACCATGTGGATTTTTTAATCTAATTTTAATTTTACCATGTGGATTTTTTAATCTAATTTTAATTTTACCATGTGGATTTTTTAATCTAATTTTAATTTTACCATGTGGATTTTTTAATCTAATTTTAATTTTACCATGTGTATTTTTAAATCTAATTTTACCATGTGGTTTTTTTAATCTAATTTTAATTTTACCATGTGGATTTTTTAATCTAATTTTAATTTTACCATGTGGATTTTTTAATCTAATTTTAATTTTACCATGTGGATTTTTTAATCTAATTTTAATTTTACCATGTGGATTTTTTAATCTAATTTTAATTTTACCATGTGGATTTTTTAATCTAATTTTAATTTTACCATGTGTATTTTTAAATCTAATTTTACCATGTGGATTTTTTAATCTAATTTTAATTTTACCATGTGTATTTTTTAATCTAATTTTAATTTTACCATGTGGATTTTTTAATCTAATTTTAATTTTACCATGTGGATTTTTTAATCTAATTTTAATTTTACCATGTGGATTTTTTAATCTAATTTTAATTTTACCATGTGTATTTTTAAATCTAATTTTACCATGTGGATTTTTTAATCTAATTTTAATTTTACAATGTGTATTTTTAAATCTAATTTTACCATGTGGATTTTTTAATCTAATTTTAATTTTACCATGTGGATTTTTAAATGTAATTTTAATTTTACCATGTGGATTTTTAAATCTAATTTTACCATGTGGATTTTTTAATCTAATTTTAATTTTACCATGTGGATTTTTTAATCTAATTTTAATTTTACCATGTGGATTTTTAAATGTAATTTTAATTTTACCATGTGGATTTTTAAATCTAATTTTACCATGTGGATTTTTAAATGTAATTTTAATTTTACCATGTGGATTTTTTAATCTAATTTTAATTTTACCATGTGTATTTTTAAATCTTATTTTACCATGTGGATTTTTTAATCTAATTTTAATTTTACCATGTGTATTTTTAAATCTAATTTTACCATGTGGATTTTTTAATCTAATTTTAATTTTACCATGTGGATTTTTTAATCTAATTTTAATTTTACCATGTGGATTTTTAAATCTAATTTTACCATGTGGATTTTTTAATCTAATTTTAATTTTACCATGTGGATTTTTTAATCTAATTTTAATTTTACCATGTGGATTTTTTAATCTAATTTTAATTTTACCATGTGGATTTTTTAATCTAATTTTAATTTTACCATGTGGATTTTTTAATCTAATTTTAATTTTACCATGTGTATTTTTAAATCTAATTTTACCATGTGGATTTTTTAATCTAATTTTAATTTTACCATGTGTATTTTTAAATCTAATTTTACCATGTGGATTTTTTAATCTAATTTTTATTTTACCATGTGTATTTTTTAATCTAATTTTAATTTTACCATGTGGATTTTTTAATCTAATTTTAATTTTACCATGTGTATTTTTTAATCTAATTTTACCATATGGATTTTTTAATCTAATTTTAATGTTACCATGTGGATTTTTTAATCTAATTTTAATTTTACCATGTGGATTTTTAAATCTAATTTTACCATGTGGATTTTTTAATCTAATTTTTATTTTACCATGTGTATTTTTAAATCTAATTTTACCATGTGGATTTTTTAATCTAATTTTAATTTTACCATGTGGATGTTTTAATCTAATTTTAATTTTACCATGTGGATTTTTTAATCTAATTTTAATTTTACCATGTGGATTTTTAAATCTAATTTTTTCATGTGGATTTTTTAATCTAATTTTAATTTTACCATGTGTATCTTTTAATCTAATTTTAATTTTACCATTTGGATTTTTTAATCTAATTTTAATTTTACCATGTGTATTTTTAAATCTAATTTTACCATGTGGATTTTTTAATCTAATTTTAATTTTACCATGTGTATTTTTGAATCTAATTTTACCATGTGGATTTTTTAATCTAATTTTAATTTTACCATGTGGATTTTTTAATCTAATTTTAATTTTACCATGTGTATTTTTGAATCTAATTTTACCATGTGGATTTTTTAATCTAATTTTAATTTTACCATGTGGATTTTTTAATCTAATTTTAATTTTACCATGTGTATTTTTAAATCTAATTTTACCATGTGGATTTTTTAATCTAATTTTAATTTTACCATGTGGATTTTTAAATCTAATTTTAATTTTACCATGTGGATTTTTAAATCTAATTTTACCATGTGGAGTTTTTAATCTAATTTTAATTTTACCATGTGTATTTTTAAATCTAATTTTACCATGTGGATTTTTTAATCTAATTTTAATTTTACCATGTGTATTTTTAAATCTAATTTTACCATGTGGATTTTTTAATCTAATTTTAATTTTACCATGTGGATTTTTAAATCTAATTTTAATTTTACCATGTGTATTTTTTAATCTAATTTTAATTTTACCATGTGTATTTTTAAATCTAATTTTACCATGTGGATTTTTTAATCTAATTCTAATTTTACCATGTGTATTTTTAAATCTAATTTTTTCATGTGGATTTTTTAATCTAATTTTAATTTTACCATGTGGATTTTTTAATCTAATTTTTATTTTACCATGTGGATTTTTTAATCTAATTTTAATTTTACCATGTGTATTTTTAAATCTAATTTTACCATGTGGATTTTTTAATCTAATTTTAATTTTACCGTGTGTATTTTTAAATCTAATTTTACCATGTGGATTTTTTAATCTAATTTTAATTTTACCATGTGGATTTTTAAATCTAATTTTTATTTTACCATGTGGATTTTTAAATCTAATTTTAATTTTACTATGTGTATTTTTAAATCTAATTTTACCATGTGGATTTTTTAATCTAATTTTAATTTTACCATGTGTATTTTTAAATCTAATTTTACCATGTGGATTTTTTAATCTAATTTTAATTTTACCATGTGTATTTTTAAATCTAATTTTACCATGTGGATATTTTAATCTAATTTTAATTTTACCATGTGTATTTTTAAATCTGATTTTACCATGTGGATTTTTTAATCTAATTTTAATTTTACCATGTGTATTTTTGAATCTAATTTTACCATGTGGATTTTTTAATCTAATGTTAATTTTACCATGTGTATTTTTAAATCTAATTTTACCATGTGGATTTTTTAATCTAATTTTAATTTTACCATGTGGATTTTTAAATCTAATTTTACCATGTTGATTTTTAAATCTAATTTTAATTTTACCATGTGTATTTTTAAATCTAATTTTACCATGTGGATTTTTAAATCTAATTTTAATTTTACCATGTGTATTTTTAAATCTAATTTTACCATGTGGATTTTTAAATCTAATTTTAATTTTACCATGTGTATTTTTAAATCTAATTTTACCATGTGGATTTTTTAATCTAATTTTAATTTTACCATGTGTATTTTTAAATCTAATTTTACCATGTGGATTTTTTAATCTAATTTTAATTTTACCATGTGTATTTTTAAATCTAATTTTACCATGTGGATTTTTTAATCTAATTTTAATTTTACCATGTGGATTTTTTAATCTAATTTTACCATGTGGATTTTTAAATCTAATTTTAATTTTACCATGTGTATTTTTAAATCTAATTTTAATTTTACCATGTGGATTTTTAAATCTAATTTTACCATGTGGATTTTTTAATCTAATTTCAATTTTACCATGTGTATTTTTAAATCTAATTTTACCATGTGGATTTTTAAATGTAATTTTAATTTTACCATGTGGATTTTTTAATCTAATTTTAATTTTACCATGTGGATTTTTTAATCTAATTTTAATTTTACCATGTGTATTTTTAAATCTAATTTTAATTTTACCATGTGTATTTTTAAATCTAATTATACCATGTGGATTTTTAAATCTAATTTTAATTTTACCATGTGTATTTTTAAATCTAATTTTACCATGTGGATTTTTTAATCTAATTTTAATTTTACCATGTGTATTTTTAAATCTAATTTTACCATGTGGATTTTTTAATCTAATTTTAATTTTACCATGTGTATTTTTAAATCTAATTTTACCATGTGGATTTTTTAATCTAATTTTAATTTTACCATGTGGATTTTTAAATCTAATTTTACCATGTGGATTTTTTAATCTAATTTTAATTTCACCATGTGGATTTTTTAATCTAATTTTACCATGTGGATTTTTTAATCTAATTTTAATTTTACCATGTGTATTTTTAAATCTAATTTTACCATGTGGATTTTTTAATCTAATTTTAATTTTACCATGTGTATTTTTAAATCTAATTTTACCATGTGGATTTTTAAATCTAATTTTAATTTTACCATGTGTATTTTTAAATCTAATTTTACCATGTGGATTTTTAAATGTAATTTTAATTTTACCATGTGTATTTTTAGATCTAATTTTACCATGTGGATTTTTTAATCTAATTTTAATGTTACCATGTGTATTTTTAAATCTAATTTTAATTTTACCATGTGTATTTTTAAATCTAATTTTAATTTTACCATGTGTATTTTTTAATCTAATTTTTTCATGTGGATTTTCAAATCTAATTTTACCATGTGGATTTTCAAATCTAATAAACTATGAAGTTTAGCTTTTTTTCTTACCCTGACATTGATATTAAAAGCCTACTTTTTTCTATTTAAAAATTATTAAACCTAACTTCTTAATATATTTAGTCATTGATATGTGAAAGACTCCATAAAGGTTAACTAATTTGCATATTCCTTTGAAAAACGAGCGTTCATTAATTAGTTATTCATTTTTATGGCTTCTTATTACAATTCCATCAAACTGTTACATTATCTATAGTTTGATCTTCCAATTACGCGATTTCCTAGGATTTTACTTGTGCGAATGGAAAATTAAATTAACTTAATTGGACTTACATTTTTGGATTTTACCGTCATTGGATTCTTTTTCCCCACCATCTTCCCTCTGCTTCACTTTTTGTTATCAAGTAAGATCTTTGACTTACTTGCAGTTTCATCAAATACTTTTGTATGCAAAATCCGATGCCGCATTTTGCTAATTCCTACCTTCTGATGAGAAGGAAAGTATTTCTTCGAAACTCTGCGGCTTAAGGACTATCCATTTATCTAGTCTTTCCTTTTCAGATTAAATATGTTTTTAACTCTTTTTCAAAGTGTTTTTTAATATGTTTTATTAACTACTTGTTCTTATTATAAGCTCTATCTCCTATTTGGTTTTATCAAGCTTTTACATCTGGTTGAGATTACTTTATAAATATTAATTCTTTAATATTTATAATATATCTAGTTTTACCATCTTGGATCATTTTGGTAAATTTAATTGTAATTTTTATTATATATATATATATATATATATATATATATATATAGAGAGAGAGAGAGAGAGAGAGAGAGAGAGAGAGAGGGGGGGAGTGGGAGACAGAGAGAAAGTGAGAGACAGAGAGAACTATGACTTTGTCTCTTAGTGTACGAAATGTCTCTACCAATTATTTTTTCATAATTTTTTATTTGATTAAATGTCCAATATTTGAGGCCGCCGTATTGCTTTTAAAATTTGGCCTTCTAAAATTTGACAGATTGAACTTTTTAAGGCCAAATTTGGCTCTTTTTCACGCTCTTTCCTCACAAAAAATATGGCGGCCAAAACATGGTTCATGAAAGAGCGTAAAAGGGCTAAATTTGGCCTTAAGAAGGCCAATCTGTCAAAAGGCTAAATTTTAAAAGCAATATGGCGGCCTCAAATGTCGTACATTTAGTCAAATAAAAATGATAAAAAAATAATAAAACTTAATTTTTTTCTTGTTTTATTTCGGTCCTAGGCTCTAATAATGTGTTTTATAGAAACATAAATAGTTTTTATAATTTTTGTCTGTCAAGCTACACATTTACCGACTGATTTTGATCTCTACACTTCGAATTGAGTTGTCTCCTCCTTATTTATTTAATCGGATTTCATACAGGCCGACGAAAACACTACGACTCACTTAGTCGTAAAATTTGGTTTTCTTGAATAAAAAAATATTTTAAAAAATTACGTGAATTCTGGAATATTTCATCTTCATTCCGTGACTGGTGCATACATCATACAGACTTTTCTATATTTTCTTTACTTTTAATTGCCGCCATAAATGCTAATCTGAATATGCATCAACTCTTTTATTCAATAAAAAAAAAATGCAATCGTTATTGCTGGATGATACTCTTTGCCCTTTGCAACGCGGTTACATATGAAGTCAGTTTAACGTGAGGGAATTAGGCTTCCTTCAGGTCAACTGTTTTGGAACCTTCTATCGATCCGGTAGATATCATTATTTACAGATGATGCAATTTTTACCTATATTAGAGCCAGGTACTTCCAAGGATGGAGTATTGTTGCCACATCTGGGCAGGAACTGCTAGAAAGGATTTATCCTACCTTGATAGAGTTCAAAATAGACTTCGTAGCCTTTCCACTTGAGTTAACAAAGTTACCGAATTTCCATTACTAAGGATTACTATATTGTCCAATTGACTACTGTACACTCTTTTCCCTGCAACTTCTTTCTCACAGAAGAGATGTTGCGAGTCTGTGTCTGTTTTAGCATTATTTTCATGGGAAGTGCTCGACTGAGCTCCAATCTATAGTCCCCCCCCTTGCCAAACTTTCACAAGAAACACTCGTCTAGCTGAAAACACTATCAATAATTTTCCCCACTCTTTATCTGTGCCTAAACCTAGACGTAGATTCCATGAACAAAGTTTCTTTGTTAGAACTGCACGCCTGTGGAATTGTCTTGTTTTCCAGCTGACTACAAAATGGTTGTCTTCAAGTCTAACGTAAACAAGTTCTTGATGAGCCGTTCCGCTTGAATTAACAAAGTTACCGAATTTCCATTACTAAGGATTACTATATTGTTCAATTGACTACTGTACACTCTTTAACCCTTGTCCTCGAGGGGTCCCTTGGCCTTGATAAGTGGTGAGCCTATGTAAAAAGAAAAAAAAAACTGCTCGGACGCATTGACATTCCTCGGTAGCTAAGCCGTGGGCGGGTAGAAATAAATCGGCATCCTCCAAAAGGAGGAGGTAATACTTGGGATTGGCGGCTTTCTAGGCTCGTGCCGAATTGTGGGAAGCTGCCCTAAGGAGAAAAATAAAAGCAACGACGAGTGTGGCGCGCATAATCGATGTGCTTCTTTTCTTTGTTTAATTTGTGTAAGTCTCAGAAAGAATGGAATGTTATATCTTCGCGTGGTTATTGTCGTACAACCGTTCTCCTGTCACCTTGACTGGCTGACGTCAGATACAATAAACCGGGAATGAGATTGGAGGAGGTGGGTAGATGAGGGGGGCACTGGGGCAGTGGGGTAGGAGCAAGAAGAAGAAGAAGAAGAAGAAGAAGAAGAAGAAGAAGAAGAAGAAGAAGAAGAAGAAGAAGGCAGCTATGGGTAGAACAAAAGATAAAAAAGGAAGCAAAGAAAAGGGAGAAAAAGTAGAAAAGACGAGAAGGAGGAGGAGGAGGAGGACGACGACGACGAGAAAAAGTAAATAAGAATAAAGAAAAGAAGAGGAGGATGAATGTAGGTTAAAAAAAAAGGCAAGAAGAAAGAGAAAACAATGAAGACAGAAGAGGATTAAAAAAAGAAGGAAAAGGGGAAAAAGAAAAGAACAAAGGAATCAAGACGAAAAAGAAGAAAACAGTAGGAAAAGAATAAGAAAAAGAAAAAAAAGGAAAATCAAAAACAAGGAGAAAAATTATTCAAGCGGAAGAGGTTGTGATTGCTGAGAGGTACGAAAACGTTGTCAGGAACAAATATATAACAAATAAATGTTATCAAAGGCAAGATGAGCTACTTTTCTACCTAACTGGATAAGTTTTTAGTGTTTTTATTTGATGTAAAATGTTTATTCAGATCGAAAAACAGGTAATATAAAGCACCACCGAAGAACAAGGAAAAATGGCAGCGATGTCTTTGAAGTCTCGACAATGATTTAAAAATAAGAAATAAAACGAAACCCACCCAATTAATGTTATTGTAACGTTTATTGGGTAGGTTTTTACCACCATTTTATTTTATTTCTTATTTTGAAGTAATTATCGAGACTTCAAAGATGTAACGAGATATCGCGGTCAATTTTTTTCTTGTTCTCCGATAGCGCTCAATATTACTTTTTTCTTTTCTTTTTTTTTTTACAGAATAAACATTTGACATTAAATATAAACACTAATAACTTATTCGGTTAGGTAGAAAAGTGACTTATCTTGCCATTGATTACATTTATTTGTTATATATTTGTTTTTTGACAAATTTTTCGTACTTCTGTGGACTGCAATACAAACCCTAGACTATAAAAAAAAAAGTCAAATAACAATCGGTATTTACTTGTGTCTCTACGATGATAAAGTTAGGCACAAGATTATCCTTTTAATGTGGTGAAAATCCAGCGCCCAAAAAGATGTTCTCTTTATTTCGACAAAAGTCGTAATTTACTCAGATTAAGGGGATTAACCCCCCACCCCCACCAATGACAAAGCAAAGTTCTTCTCCAACAGCAGCTAGATTAAACTCAGTTTATAGTGGTAACCCATTACTCCAAAAGATCGCTCTGGTAGAGATTAACTTGCTGCCCAGCAAGACGTGACACAAGGTCAGAAAGTGGGGATGTCAAGCAAGCAGTGTGTGTGTGTGTGTGTGTGTGTGTGTGTGTGTGTGTGTGTGTGTACACGAATAGGCTTCTATACTAAACTGACCACATATAATGATAGAAGAGGTATCAAGAATCAAAAATGGGTAAGTTATTAAAATTGTGGGGTCTTCGTACGCGCCCGGCCCCCAAAAGAATGGAAATAAAAAAAATAATAATAATAAAAAAAAACATTTACAAAGGTTTTTAATATAGATGTGCATAAAAATAATTTGATAAATATATTTAAGTTTGGACAGAGAGGATATAATAAAATTGTGTGTGTGTGTGGGGGGGGTCTGCGTAGAATGAAAATATGCCACAAACTTTTAAAAGGACTTTTGATATCTCTCCGTGTAAGTATACTTTGATAATTATGATTATGTTTTAGTTTGAAAACAGATGGTATACTAAAATCATGGGGATACCATTTGAGGCTTCCGCAGTTAGGAAATACCACAAAACATGTTTCATACATGAATTTTTATGCGTAGAATTTTACGATCAGAGATAATTCCTTCAATAATCTTCACAAAAGTCAAAGGCTCTTCTATCAGTTTGCAGTTGATAGATTTGCAAAAGTTGAAGCAGAAAGACTTTTATATTTCAAAACTCATCAAAACAATCTAAGAGTAGATTCCTGCATCCATCTTGAAGATCATATAAATAACAATGGGAAAGGAAGAGATATAGGTCAGATATGCATTTTACCTTCTAGCTCCACAGGTAGTCCACGATATATGCATGGAAGGACCCAAGATGCAATGGCATGTCAGGAATTATGTAAAACCAGATCTTTTTATAACATTCACCTCAAATGAACTTCTCCCTGGACAAACAATCGACAAGATCTATTGGCTGTGGTGTTTCGCTTGAAGATAAAGTGATGAATCTGATAAACAAATCCAAATTGGTTGGCTTACTACGATGCTACATCTACACAATTGAGTGGTAAAAGAGAGGCTTGCCTCATGCGTATATATTATTATGGCTTACCAGAAAAATCAACTAGAATCAAATTGATTCCATTATATCAGTTGAGTTAACTGATATACAAACTAATCCAACCTTATTTGATTATAGTAAAAAGACACATGCTGCATGGCCTTGTGGTAATATCAATAGAAATTCACTTCGCGTGGTTGATGGCCAATGTACAAAAAGACTCCCTAAAAAACTTTCTACTTGAAACAGTTTAGTGAAGATGGTTATCCCCCTTATAGAAGATCGCCTGAAAATGGTGGCTTTAAAACTATGGTTGGCACGAGGTTGACAATGGGTCGATTGCACCTTATACTCCCATTCAATGCTCAGTGAAATAAAGTTTATTTTTACAATTCTGTGAAGTCGATTAAATATGTTTGCAAATACATGAATAAGCGATCTGATGCCGCCATGTTTTCCTTACAAAAAATGTTAGTCATGAAGTTACTCGATATAGTAGCACTAATGAAGCATTTTGGCGTATTTTGGCGTATTTTGGCGTATTTTGGCGTATTTTGGGGTTTTCTATTCATGGAAAGCTGTTTCTAATCCAGCAGTTCGTAATTCATCTTGGAAATGGTCCAAGGGTATATTTCACAAACGGAAATGCTACCCAAGTCGCCCTAAATCCAAAAGACACATAATAAGACATATTTTATTATTGACACATAATAAGACACATTTTATTATTGCACTTTAAATTGCGCGGAAAAGTTAGTTTTGCAAAAATTCTAATTTATAATCAGTTTCCATTTTATTACACATGGAGTAACTACACATGGCACAAGAGAAAACGAGGAGCTAATCTTTAGGGTCATCCAGGTGTAAAATTTTACACTACAATTGGAAGAGTTTACTCTGTGGACCCAAGTCAACGCGAATGTTTCTTTTTGAGCTTCCTTCTTCATGAAATAAGAGGACCGACTTCATTTTCCTTTCTAAGAACTATTAATGAACAGACTGTTGACAATTACAAGGAAGCCTGCTTGACATTAAATTTGTTAGAAAATCATAATCAGTGGGACAGAACTATGGCTGAGACTTCAGTGTCACACACACATATTTCTCTAAGAATCCTTTTTGCAATAATTCTCAAAACTTGTGAAGTAAATAACCCATTAACATTGTGGCAGAATTATAAGAATGGTTTATCTGAGGATTATAAATATCAGCAACAACAAAGATTCCCTTTAGCAAAGAAATATATAATTCTATGGTGCTTGTTATTGAAGACCATTACCATGGGAGACGATTGATTATCTGAAAGTAAAGTGAATAACATCCTCACAGATGTTTTGCGAGAAAATTCATGATTTTGATTCGCTGACCAGATTCATTGATGACAACGTGCTGAAACTTTTGCCAGACCAACAATATTCATATAAAACAATCATTGAGCAAGTGACCGATTTGAAAGAAGGGTTATATTTTTTAGACGCACCAAGAGAAACTAGAAAACTTTTATCACCAATTTATTGCTGGCCAAATTCAGGCAAAGAAAGGAAATAGCATGAACTGTAGCAAATTCTGGAATTACTGCAACTCTACTACCTGGAGATCGAACATCTCACACATCATTCAAGCTTCCTTTGGATATTAGTACAACTGAAAAACCTGTTTGCAATATAAGTAAATATTTTGGTATTGATGAAGTTCTCATAATATGTTCTTTGATAGTATGGGACGAAGTTACTATGGCTCATAAAAAAAACTGTTGATAGAACACCGTAGGATTTGCATAATTTCGACAATTTGATGGGAAGTGTGGCCGTAATGTTTTCAAGTGATTTTAGGCAAACGTTGCCAGTTATTCCCAGGGGGAACTAAGGCAAATGATTTGAAAGCACGTTTGAAATCCTCTGTACATGCCAAACGTTTAAAACTTTTTACAAATATAAGGGCACATTTACATGGAGATTTTCTGTCTGTACAATTTGCTGATAACCTTTTGAAACTTTGAGAAGGAAGAGTGAATATGAATTGTCAATTATCAGAAATATCCACTTTGGTTAACTCAGTTAAGTTTTTCATCGTTGATTTCAAATTTTACAAATCATGATTGGCTGTATGAAAGGGCAATTATGGCACCAAAAATATTGCAGTGAATAGTTTGAATGACAGACTTGTGAAAATATTGCCAGGAACTGAGCATAATTATAAATCCATAGACTCTATCGTAGAAGATTCTGAACTAGTCAATTATCTAGTTGAATTTTTTAATTCCTTCAAGCCAAAATGTGCTCCTCCCCATTGTCTTCGATTGAAACTAGGTGCTCTGGTTATGCTTCTATGCAACCTTTCACTATCAAAGTTATACAATTGCACAAGACTCGTTATCATGAAATTCATGAGAAATGTTTTTCTTTTTACATTTTTTGAACAATACAAAGCTTGGGTATATTTTTTCGCATTGTGGAAAAGGCGAAGATGTTTGTATCCTTCAAATTCTTTTAATACCTTACAACATGCCGTTTGAGTTCAAACATGTTCAGTTTCCCATACGTTTGTCTTTTGCAATGCCTATCAAATAAGTCACAAGGTCAGACACTACAAATTGTTCGTTTTCATTTAGAAGAGGATTGCTTTTTCACACGGACAGTTACATATATCGGTGCTTCTAGGGTAGGGGGTAAGAACAAGTTTTCATATTCACTCATAATGGTAAAACTAGAAGTATTATCTATAAGGAAGTTTTTTTTTTCTGAGAAATTAACAAACTAATAAGTGAACATTGTTCGCAAGTTGTTTATGACCTAGCACTTGAATCAAGGGAAACCGATTTTACAAATGTGATTCTCAATAGTGTAACAAGAATGTGGAGACTATCTTCTCCTTTTTTTTTTTTTTTTTTAGAAAATTTACCAAATTGATTTAATGAACGAAAGTAAACGCTTTTCTTTTTACATTTTTTTACAATACAAAGGCTGGGTATATTTTCCCCCCATCGAAACTAAATAAATATACTTGTGAGTCATATACATATGAGTCATTGTTTATATTTTGGTTTATCTTATATATATCCTTTTTGTTTATATTTTTGTTTATATTATATATATCCTTTTTGTTTTATATTTTGGTTTATCTTATATATATATCCTTTTTGTTTTATATTTTGGTTTATCTTATATATATATCCTTTTTGTTTTATATTTTGGTTTATCTTATATATATATATATATATATATATATATATATATATATATATATCCTTTTTGTTTTATATTTTGGTTTATCTTATATATATATCCTTTTTGTTTTATATTTTGGTTTATCTTATATATATATATCCTTTTTGTTTTATATTTTGGTTTATCTTATATATATATCCTTTTTGTTTTATATTTTTGTTTATCTTATATATATATCCTTTTTGGTTTATATTTTGGTTTATCTTATATATATATATCCTTTTTGTTTTATATTTTGGTTTATCTTATATATATATCCTTTTTGTTTTATATTTTTGTTTATCTTATATATATATCCTTTTTGGTTTATATTTTTGTTTATCTTATATATATATCCTTTTTGCTTATATTTTGGTTTATCTTATATATATATCCTTTTTGTTTTAGTGATTGCGTGACAATCTTCTATGCAATTCTATAGTTCTATATTTTACAACTTGATAATGTTTAATTTAAAACATTTACTTTTGACTTCTTGATTTTGGTTATTGAAGCGCACCGCTAAAATTGAGATTGCGCCAGGAATTCCCCGTAAGTGGGAGCAATTCCCCACCATGAAAGGAACACTCGTTTCACATAATTTCAATACTTTCAAGTGACTTCTGACATGTTTGACATTATATTATTTTACATGGTTTTAAATTCTTTTCGCAATTGAGAAATTGAAATGGGTCAATGGGTGCGGATAATAGAATCTCTGGGGTTTTTTTTTTTTTTTTTTTTTTCTGCTTTTCTAAAAACATGATTTTGTTGGTCACTCTTAGCTACGAAGAGCAACAAAGTTGATATAAATTTGCTTTTCTTTTCATCATAGTTTGATTTGGTTTTAACACCTCAAAATTTGAAACTCTCTTTAGATACGCGCCACCTTTTCATAACCTTCCATACTATCATAAATCAGATTCTATTTTTGAAGGCTCTTTTTGAACCCAGTCAACGAATCAGGGTTCGAGTCCTAATAACATTCAAGCTACGCTGACGAAGGGTAGGGCTCCGAAATATGCATGTATGTAGATTACTGTTTTAAAAATAAATAAATAAATAAATAAATAAATAAAATATTATTTATTTATGTCCAAAATAAAAAATGAGCAATTTCTAAAAACATCCGATCTTCAAGGTGAAGACACTAATCTTAATATCGTTTAAAAAAATCAACAACAAAAACTATGTAAATATATATAAACGATAAAAACTAAACAGTAAAATCGTCTCTGGCATCATAGCGTAATGGATAAGACGCTGGGTGGAAATACATAAGGTCCAGGGTTCGAGTCCTAATAACAGTCAAGCTACGCTGACGAGGGGTAGGGACCCGAAACATGCATGTACGTAGATTACTGTTTGAAAAATACACACACACACACAGACACACACACACACACACACATATATATATATATATATATATATATATATATATATATATATATATATATATATATATATATATGACAAAAGGTCTATATTCCAAATTTCAAGATGTTATCCATCATCTTACTGTTTCTTTCTTTGGTACTCTTGCAAAATTTGGCCCGAATCCTCGAGATTTTCCGTCTATTATGGCTCAGGATCGACCGGCAATCACTGGATTAAGCCGAGTGTTGTTAAAATGTTGAAACGCTGAATCATTTTTTTTTTTTTTTTTTTTTGTATAAAAAATGTAATTTTAAAATTATTTTTTGGGTGATGTGGGGGGAATCTTGGTCGTTTTTTACGACCTAACCCAGCATAATATAAATACGTCTAACCTCCCCATGTTAAGAATGGCTTTCGGAATAACGCCCCAACTTCGAAATCCGTTCTTAACATGGGAAGATTGGGGGTGTTTACATTACGATGGGTTAGGTCGTAAAAAAATACTGCATTTCTTTTTCTGTTTATTTTTTAAACATTTTTTAACAAATAAAAATTTGTAAATTTTCTTGAAAAAAAACTTTTCTGTACTTTCCCCTAATAATTTACGGTTTTCATGAAATCATTTATCTTTTCTTATATAAAAAAAATAACGTCTGTTTACACACACACACACACACACACACACACACACACACACACACACACACACACACACACACACACACACAAACAAACATTTACTGTCAATTTCCTTTTTAAAAAAAAAATGTAAATTTTCCTGAAAAAATCTGTACTTTCAGCTCACAGTTTACGGTTAAAAAACATTGATAGGTACTTAAGCAGTTTTGTTATCGTTAAAATTGAGAAAACAATTTTTAATATGGGGAGAGGAGGATGTTTTGTAATTATTCTGTACTTTCACCAAACAATCTAATAAAAAACATTGTAAAACTTGAATTTAACATGAAAATACTATTTTAAGAAAATAGCACGGTAACAAAAATGCATAAGCACCCATTCATCTTTTCTTGAAAAAATATTTGTTGATAAAAAATGTGCATAAAAAATATTAAAAGTAAATAAACATTACAAAATGCAACTTTTCTTGAAAAAACTATATTCAGTAAATTTACAGTAGGTTTTTATTTTTCTTTATTTTATTTTTTAATTTTTTTAAAAATTCGTCTGCGTCTGTTACTTTGCTCAGCGTAATCCCGTAACTGCTGGTCGAGCACGAACCATAATTGACGGATAATTCCGAAGATCCGGTTTAAATTCTGCAAGAGTATCATTTGTTTAAGCGTGTTAAAATGTTAAATTCTTGACAGCACCTGTTCCGTAGCACAGAATTATTGGTATAATTATTATGAATTGAAAACAATTCAAAGATGGCATAACTAAACAAACACAATTGCAACAACTCTTCCGAATTTCGGATTTTGTAATCATTTTCAAGTTCTTTATTTTCTTTTAAAGTTGATGAGTTCCTATTCTTCTGATGAGTTAAGGGCAGAATAAATTCAAAAAATGACATAATAATTACATGAATGATTCTGAATTACGGAACAGGTGCTGTCAAGAATTGAACGTTTTAACATGCTGAAAGAAATAAACGGTAAGATGGACAATGTCTTGAAATTGGGAAGATCGACTTTTGTATATGCTCTGTAGTTACATCGAACCTCATAAACTAAAGGATTGGTATGAATAAAGAGTGAAACATAGTTGAATAAGCAGGTGTGTGTGTGTGTGTGTGTGTGTGTGTGTGTGTGTGTGTGTGTGTGTGTGTGTGTGTGTGTGTGTCGGTCTGATTTAGACCCAAAACAAGCAGACCCATCTCTATCAAACAGATACTGCACTCTGATCCTGGCCCAAAGGCCGGAGAGTTTTAGATACTACTAGCATTTCAGCCCGGCGTTGCTCGGGTGTTTGGATGTGTATGTTGAGGAAAAAAAAAGTGGTAGTAGGAAGGCAGGCTCGAACCCGTACCGCAAAGGAGGAAAAGAACGGGGTAAAACTTAACGTTTATGCCGTTACGACCACCGCCAAACCGGAAGCGACATTTTTTTAAATTAAGGCTTGAACTCTGACTCCTTAATCGCCACATCTCTGTCCGAAAACCGATCACATCGATTTTCCCAAATCTCAGTACCCTGTATATCAAATTTCGAGTCTGTAGACTAAAAATTGACAGAGTTATTGCGTAAGGAAATGTACACACACACACACACACACATTCACTTTTATATATATGTAGATAGGAGATTAATAATCAATAATGAGGAGCTGACACATGGTAATGCTTATTGCTTCGTTGATGCTCGGGGTAACTTCTTGAGTCTATACTCCAAAGACTCCTAAGTTTTATCACAAAGAAATATTATGAGAAAGGGAAGATAATGCGAATTATTGAATGCCTCGCCTCTATAATTAGGATGCCAGAGGGTCACTATCTTGTCGTCTTCCCCCTCCGCGCTGAACGCCATTAATCGTCGAGCACGAAAACAAATTGATCACAACTATATTTAGTCTACTAGACACAAACAAACGCCATACCGGAAATGGTCTGGCCAGTACAGAGTTCCGGTGCAAGTGTGGACCAGTGTTCATTGGAAAAATAGTTATTGTTGTCTATGTTTACGTGGCGTATTATTTTTGAGTTACAGATGTCGAGGAGGAAACAAGATTCTAAAATAAATCAATATATGCATATATATATATATATATATATATATATATATATATATATATATATATATATATATATATATAAAAGTGAAAGTGTCTGTGTGTCTGTATCTATATCTGTGTGTCTGTGTACATTTCCCTACGCAATAACTCTGTCCATTTTTAGTCTACATAGTCGAAATTTGATATACAGGTTACTGAGATTTGGGAAAATCGATGTGATCGGCTTTTGGCCAAAAATTTGGCTGTTAAGGGGTCAAAGTTAAACGATTTGACCTTTGAGAACTCTACCAAACTCCTCCGACAATTTTGGGTTTAAACACTTGAAATTTTAGATATAGGTTCCTTGGACATTGATCTAACTTAATAACTTGATTGGAGCCCAAAACAATAAATGTTAAAGGGTCATAATAGGGTCAAAGTTTTTAAAAAATTTTACCTCTGCGACTCTTCCAAATTACTCAGACAATTTCTGGTCTAAATATTTCAAATTTTACATAAAGGGTATTCAGAGACAGGGCAAGCTTTTTCATCAGTTTGGGTCGAAAATTTTTAGTTACCAATATATAAATGTATGTATGTATGTCTGTTTTGCATGTCTGCCTTAAACTTTCAATAGAGGCGACGGATTTTACCAAGATCGGTATTCTTTTAAATTTCGATCTTTCAATACGACAAATATCGAAAAATGGGCTAAAAACATTAATATCTTCCACTTCAACTAGGCACTTTTCTACAGGGGGGACTACCCTTTGTTCGCCGATATTTTTGAAAGTTATCCTCTCCTTTAGATTGTCTAGCCTTAATTTTTAAAAATGTCGCTTCCGGTTTGGCGGTGGTCGTAACAGCATAAACGTTAGGTTTTACCCCGTTCTTTTCCTCCTTTGCGGTACGGGTTCGAGCCTGTCTTCCTACTAACACTTTTTTTTTCTCAGCATACACACCCAAACACCCGGGAAACGCCGGGCGCCCATGCTAGTATATATATATATATATATATTTACGTAGTTTTTGTTGTTGATTTTTTAAACGATATTAAGATTAGCGTCTTCACCTTGAAGATCGGATGTTTTTCTTTTTTTAGAAACTGCCTATATTTTATTTTGGACGTAAACAAATAATATTTTTATTTATTTATTTATTTATTTATTTATTTATTTATTTTTAAAACAGTAATCTACGTACATGCATGTTTCGGGGCCCTATATATATATATATATATATATATATATATATATATATATATATATATATATATATATATATATATATTGTTTTTTTCATTGGTTAATTATTTATCCTTTTATGTTCTTATTGGTTCAAATTAATAGCATCTTGAAATGATTGCAAAGCTATTAAATTAAATAACACTACAAATACTTCAGGGTGTTGTTACTAAAGTGTATTTTATTAATAGATGTTTTTTTTTAGATTTTATTAGTAATGCTTCTAATATTTCAAGTTAATTCATTAATTTTAACCAATAAGAAAAAAGAATAAGTAATTAACCAATAAGAGAAAAGAATAAGTAATTAACCAATAAGAGAAAAGGATAAATAATTAACCAATAAGAAAAAAAATGATAAATAATTAATCAATGAAGAAAAAAATATATACATTATTAAAAACCAGTTAGATTAATTTATCCCTGAAGATGAATCCTGAATATATCGTTGCGAGCCGCATGATAATACGAACACACGGACACAGAAAAACGCAAGAGAAATAATCATCGGAGTGAGAGAAGAGCGAGAGATGGAGGAGAGAGAGGAAATAAAAACTGTTGATGCCGTAATGTTTGTTGTTTATTTTTCTTTGGCATCGCCGTGAAATGTTTTTTTTTTCTTTTGGCCTAAAAAGAAATGTAAAAAGCGAGCGAGAGAGAGAGAGAGAGAGAGAGAGAGAGAGAGAGAGAGACAGAAGGGAAATAAAGACTGTAGATGACGTTGACGCCGTAAAATATTTTTGATTTTGATTTCGACAGAAAAAGAAATCTAAAAAGCGAGCGTGCGTGCAAGAGAGAGAGAGAGAGAGAGAGAGAGCGCGAGAGAGAGAGATAGGGGGAATAAAAACTGTTGTAGATAGTGTTGACGCTGTAAAAGTTTATTTTTTTCGGCATAAAAGAAATGTACAAAGCAAGCGAAAGAAAGAGAAAGCGCGCGAGAGAGTTTGGGAGAATATATACAGAGGGAGAGAGGGAGAAAGATCGAGAGAGAGAGGAAATAAAAACTGGTGTGGATATTGTTGGCGCCGTAAAATGGAAGAAAATGAACACAACAATTGACTCAGAGGGCAAACGTAGGTATCATTTTGATACCGTATTTGAATGGTACATTAGCGTTCGTTTAGCATGCAAATACCGTTAATCTGGAATATAGGAATGGTCAAAGCCCAGACAATCAAAATGAGCGGAATTAATCTGGGGATACTTTATTATTTTGGAATCGGAAAAAGGAAAGCTTATATTATGTCTATGAGTTTATGATCCAGTTACGAAGGGTGCAAGCACAATATATGAATAATGTGTATATTTCCTCCTGGTGTAGACTGGCGGCGGTAGGACTTGACATTTAGAGGGAAAAATAGGAACTACTTCCTCTAAAGATGGTTGTGATTGAGATGGGGTTGCTCAGAGGATGAAATGTAGGATTTTATTATAACAACTAAATGTGTTTGAAATGGCGTTCTAAAATTACGTTAAAAAGTTCTAAGATAGCGGCTAATAATCTAGACACAATAGATTTTAATGTGATAACTGTTGTTGCAAACCTACGATATTTTGGATCAGAGGGGAACTTCTGTAATGAAAATATTATATATATATATATATATATATATATATATATATATATATATATATATATATGTCCACTATATATATACTAGTTTTATAGTTTCAGTTTCTTCGATATAAATCTATTGAAACATTTGCGTGTATAAAAAGTATTCGATGAATAAAAAGAGCATGTTAAGAATATGAAATGTATAAATATCATTGGCTACATATACGTATAAATGTTTATGCAATACCTCATCATCTTGGAAAAGACGTACTCAGGGAAATGTATGCACATATGTAGCCAATAATAATATAATGTCTAAATAAACGTAGTATATATATATATACACCCATACATACATACATATATATATATATACATACATACATATATATATATATATATATATATATATATATATATATATATAGTAATTTATAAAATATATATGGCGATTAAGCTACACTGAATATTCTGCGTTTCATTCATGGCTGATAGGAAGGGGCGCGGTGGATACTAGAAAGCTGATTGGCTAACTAAAAATCCTCAACATATATAAAAACAAGAAACAACCACAGAATTCGCGCATAAGCCTGACGAATCCTATAGTGGATGAAACGCAGAATATTCAGTGTAGCTTAATCGCCATATATATTTTATAAATTACTAACTAGCTCTACCTACGTATTGAGCACTTTTGAAGTAAATACTTAAAGTTTACGCATAAATCTATACTTTCGTATATTAAATTTGTGAGTAAATAAAGTAGTTATATATATATATATATATATATATATATATATATATATATATATATATATATATATATATATATATATATATATACTAGCAGTTCAGCGCGGCTTTGCTCGGTCCCTATGTACTGTTCATAACTTTACGTGCATATATATATATATATATATATATATATATATATATATATATATATATGTATATATATATATATATATATATATATATATATATACTCGGGTTTTTGTTATTCAAAAGTAATAAACTAATGAATTCAACGAGATTGTTATATAGTGCTCAATAAAAAAGAGCTAATAATACTTATTTATTGTTAAATAAACATGTTTACATCCCGCTGCTACAAACAGCCATTTGTTTCAATCAAACAACAGATATCATCAGGCAGCGACTTGACTATTCAAATGTTCAATGAATAATCATTATTCATTGAACATTTGAATAGTCAAGTCGCTGCCTGATGATATCTGTTGTTTGATTGAAGCAAATGGCTGTTGTAGCAGCGGGATGTAAACATGTTTATTTAACAATAAATAAGTATATATATATATATATATATTAGAAAGTTTGACTCATGTCCAGGTAACCTACATCCCAAATTTCAAGGGTTAGGACCCAAAATTTGCGAAGGGGTTTGGTAGTGTCTGTAAAAGTCAGCTGTTTAAACTTTGGGCTCTTTTTTTTTTTTTTTTTTTTGCAGCCAAATTTTTGCACTAAAAACTGATTAAAAAGCTTGCTGCATGTCTGATTACCTTTTATGTAAAATTTCAAATGTCTAGACCCACAATTTGCTGAATACTTTGCTAGAAACCACAAAGGTAAAATATTTTGAACTTTGACCCTCTTGGCAGCCAAATTTTCGGCCAAAAACCGATTAAAAAGCTTGCCCTATGTCTGGATACACTTTATGTAAAATTTCAAATGTTTAGACCAAAAATTGGCTGAGTAATTTGGTAGGCCGCAGAGGTCAAATCTTTTTTTAAACTTTGACCCCAATTTTGACCCTTTAACATTTATTGTTTTGGGCTCAAATCAAATTAAAAAGTTCGATCCATGTCGAAGTAAACTACATCTAAAATTTCAAATGTTTAAGACCCAAAATTAGCGGAGGAGTTTGGTAGAGTTTTCAAAGGTCAAATCGTTGAACTTTGACCCCTTGACAGCCAAATTTCTATCCCAAAGCTGATTAAAAAGATTTTCCCAAACCTGTCAAATCTTGAGTCTGTAGACTGAAAATTGACAGAGTAGTTTGGTAAGAAAATGTACACACACAGATATACAAACACATGTACTGACAATTTCACTTTTATAGATATACTAGCATTTCAGCCCGGCCTTGCCCGGGTGTTTGGAGGTGTATATTGAGCAAAAAAAAAAAAAGCGGTCAATTTTTTAAAATTTGTCCCTATTATGACCCCTTAACATTTATTGTTTTGGCCTCACATCAAGTTATTAAGTTAACTCCATGTCCAAGGAACCTATATCTAAAATTTCAAGTGTTTAAACCCAAAATTGTCAGAGGAGTTTAGTAGAGTTCTCAAAGGTCAAATCGTTTAACTTTGACCCCTTAACAACCAAATTTCCGGCCGAAAACCAATCACAACGATTTTCCCAAATCTCAGTAGCCTGTATATCAAATTTCGAGTCTGTAGACTTTAAATCGGCAGAGTTATTGCGTGTATATATATAGATATGGCCATTGGTTCTTAGATTCTGAAAAGGCATCGACCTTGTAGGATTATCCATTTTATATACTTTTCCAAATATATTTGACCGTGCGGATATCAGTCTATATAGAGATAATGGATTAGCTATAAGAGATTCTTATATAAAGTCAAAGGGGAAATTTTAGAAAAATAATACATATGGAAATAACAAAAAATTAGGCCTTAAAGTAGAAGTAGCGGCTTACATAAAAATTACTAATTTCTTATATGTAACTTTAAAACTTAATAAAACACTTATGAACAACACTTAAAAGATAACGCTAATCCAATATACGTTAACCCAAAGTCCAACCAACCTCTATCAATGATAAAACAGATTCCTAACTCTATCAAGAGTAGACTTTATGAAATCAAGCAACATCTACAACACAGCTCTAATAATATTGGATTCCACAATATCGCAACCAAATATAAAAAAAACAGAATGCCAATAGTTATAAAAAGCTTAAACATAAATGAAAAAGAAATATAATTTGGTTTACGCCGCCTTATAACCAAATGTTGACAAGCAAACTCGACTAAAAATTCTTAAACCTCATCGAAAAATACTTCCCCATAACAAACCTCTTATACAAAATCTTTAATAAAACTGTCCTATAGTTGATACGAAAACCTATTGATAATTAAAACACATAATAATAAAATACTAAATGTGAGCAATGAAAAAGAAAATAACAAATTGATTTAAAAATGACTAAAATAAAAAGAAAAAATAACGCAAAAAAAAAAATATATATATAATTACTAGAAATAGTACGTATATAAATCCTAATAGAATTAAAACACTAGCAATAGAAAAATGTAACTATAGAAATCAGACACTATGTCCATGTAAAATAAATGCCTAACCAAAAGCATTTTTTACCAGGCCACAGGTTTTGCTAGAGAAACTCGAATAAAAAAATACGTAATAATGACCTCACTGGATTTAAAAAGCAGATATTACGATTACTTAAGTACATTCAAATAAAAACAGCATTAGCGAACCACTACTGATAGCTCAAAGAAAACAGACGATTGTTAAAAGTAAAGTTGAAAATAGTACGGCAAGCCAGCACATGTAGAAATCTAGACGACACGTGTAGACTATGTTTGAATAAAAAATTAGCCATCCTAAACTTTAAAGAACTCCAAAGTGTATTAAATTACAGGAATGTAATAGCGAACGTATGTATACACAACGTAAACTTTGCCTTAGGATAAAAGATAAAAACTGACTACTATAACTACTACTACTACTGATGATAATGATAATAACAACAACAACAACAACAACAATAATAATAATAATTATAATAATAATAATAATAATAACAAAAATTACAATCATAATTGTAATAATAATTAATAAACTAATACATAGAAAAGAAAATAGTCCAGTATAACATAAAATTCAAATAAACATCAAAATTAAAAATAGATCCGACCACAAAGAAAAGAAAAATCTTCGCTAAAACAACAAAGAAACTGGTGCGCACGCGCTCATTGGCTACAATAAATGTGTGTGAATAACTAAGAATCTGATTAGCTAACAAACCCAGTACCACAGTTTGTCTGTTTTCCACCTGACTACAACTTGGATATCTTCAAGTCCAGCATAAACACGAAGCAACCTCAATTTCATGCAATGACCTGACGAACCCTCCCGAGGACGAAACGTGGAAAATTCTATGTAGCTTAATTGCCATATACATTTTCAAAATGTACTATATATATAATTATAAATAATAATTTATTTTCATAACTACAGATATTAGTGTATCATGCTTTCGCAATCATTAGTTACGATTGCCGCTGGTTGATGGATTCGAACTCTTCGATGACGCCACTTTTAGCTCCGCTAGCAGGAAACTAAACTTCTAGATAACCGTCACCCGTCATAGAATGACATGAAATTTCAACATTAATAAAGTTTAACGTTAATTCAGACGATCTATAGTGATCGAGCGACTTTTTAAAAAATTTATTTACACACTTTTTTTTGTTGTTGTTGTTGTTTATGCTTTTTAAGAGGGGGGGTCTCCGACCTTTTTTTTTTAAATTGTGCTTTTTTATTCTTGTAACATTTGCTTTGTTTTTCTAAGATTTTAAGATATTAAAAAAAAAACTAGTGTTTTACACATTCTCTTTATTAAAAGAAGTCAATTTATTTATTTATTATCCCTCAAAATCGTAAAATTTGATTTTCTTAAAAAAAAAAAAAAGTACTTGATTGATAAAATATTCGATGGTCTGCATGTACTGCCCTTGTTGATCCATATTTCCGCCAGGGGTCGTTAGTGGCGTTATCTCTCAAACAAGATGGCGCGTGCCAAATCTTCGATTAAACTTCCGATAATATTTGATTTTCTTAAATAAAAAAAAAAAACCTACTTGATCGATTTACGTAATTTTTGGAATATGACATCTTCATGCAGTGACAAGTACGTACATTATAAAGATTTTTTTCATATTTTTATTGTATAAAAGATTTGTTGTGGCGCATTTATAGACTTGCACCGATATTCACATTGTCGGGAATTTATCCGTTTTCAGATAAAATCGACGAGAAACGAGAACCAGCACAAAAATAAAACGGTAAACTAAGGTGTGTGGGGGGAGTAAGTGAATACAGCCGAAAGAGGTTTTGCTTAAAATGAAGAAAAGGTTTTATTTACAGAGTAGATTGCAAATTATTCCCTTTGCAGGTATTCATGAAAACAAAAACGCCAAGTAACAAAACTAGCATACTTTCATAAAAACAAACTGGTTCATACATTATAAACGTTGCTTCAACGAATGAATACCATTAATATGTAAAGATTAGAAACGAGTACTTTCAAATTAATGCACGCAATAAATTTTAAAAAATCAATGGAATGAACTCACAAGTTCAAAAATAGATTGCACATTTATTTGTCTTTTTTAAACTGTGAGTTTAAAGACTCACAAATTATTTCAAATTTCTTTCCTTCGAAAATGTACATACCATCGACGAGTACATAAAATTATAGGGAAGATTTCGCATCGTTGTGACTGGTGTTTTTTTCTGACATGGTTATTCTTACAGAAGAAAACCCCCAGGAATTCTTGTCCACGACAGGCAATGAAGCACATGTCCACTCTCCTGGTCGATGGATTTGAAAAGCAAGATTTTAGCGTTGGCTTTCGTGACGTCAGTCCAAAGGAAATAGCATAGCTTTTTATTCAAAAGTAATGGTAGTTTCGTACGAATATCAAAAAGTAAAGAAACCAAATTCAATAAAGTATAAAATACAGCAAATATAATGTATGAACCAGAATAAAAACGGAATATAAACATAAATATACAAAACTGTACAAACATAAACACACACACACACATACATACATACATACATACATACATACATACATATATATATATATATATATATATATATATATATATATATATATATATATATATATATATATATTCATTTGTTAGAATTTTTTGTACCAACAATTATAGAACATCACGTGGTTTTGAAATTGGGACAGGAGCTTTTTGATTTTATTTTGTGACTTTTTGATATGAGTTTGTGACATTTTGATTTTATTTTGTGACTTTTTGAAGTTTCGTGACGTTTTCATTTCTTCGTGACTATATTTTTATGACATTTTTATTACTATGCAAAAATTCTTCTTCTTCTTCTTCTTCTTCTTCTTCTTCTTCTCCTTCTCCTTCTTCTTCTTCCTCAAAGCTTCGCCTATCGACTGTAGGTTGATAATCTCCGGTTTCAAGCAATCAAATTATTGCCAAACTTTAACGAATACAAGCAAATCTTTCCGCGCGACGTTTTTATCTTGCTCTTATCTTTTATGACTGACGCCAATCGACTCTCTCTTCGGGTGCCATCGTAATTGCATGCCATCAAATAAGTCTGCTGTGTCTTTCTCAGCTCGAGACTATTAATTAATTTATGACTCTTCTCTAAATTTCTTTTTTTAGGGTAGTGGTGCTCATGATGATGAAAGGATGGTGGTTTTAATAATGATGTAGTGATCATGATCATGATGATGGTGATGGTGGTGGTGCCCGTAATAACAATGATGATGATGATGTTGATGATGGTGACGGCGACGACGGTTATGATAATAATGATAATAATAATGATGAAGATGGTTGTCGTGGTGATGGTCGCCTTGGAGAGGTAATGGTGGGTTTGATAATAATGTGGTGGTGATGATGATGATGATGATGATGATGATGATGATGATGATGATGATGATGATGATGATGATGGCGGCGATGGTAGTGGTGATGATGCTAGTGGCGGTCATGATGATGAGATGATGGTGGTTTTTATGATGATGTAGTAATGATGTTGACGCTGCTGTTAATAATGATGGTGGTGTTGTTTTGACGACGATGATGATGATGATGATTTAGGATCACCATTTAGCAAGTGCTAAATTTTCTCTACTACTTTATGGTAATCTTTCAGTTTAATTACCATCTGAGAAATCCAAAATAAAATTTTTACAATTAATGACTTTCACTAAATGCATTCAAATTTAATTTTCTACCTATCTGTACCTTTTAAAGTTCTGTAACTGTTTATATTTTTTTAATTTACGAATAAGATTTCGTGCAAAGCTCTCTTTCAACCCAAGTAAATACATTTTTTTTATTTAGCTTTGAGAAGCTGTAAATTATTTTGAAATAATAATGTAAACATTGAGACAATTGCAGGCCGTTAAAAGTATACGGATCGGTAGAAAGTGAAATGTTAATGTGTTTGGTGAAAATTATTGGTAACTATATTTTTCTAATTATTTTTTGTCTTTGTTTTTGTTTTGTTTCTTAAATTTCTCCATTGTTGATTAAATTCTCGAAGCTAAACGGAAAATTGCGATGAAGTACTTTTAAAACAAACACAAGGATTTAACATTGCGGCGATGGAACAGGGGCTGGAGCTTGGTATACAATGAGTGGCCTATAAGGCTTTAAACACCTTTCTGTGTCCGATCTCATCATCATATCTTCTGAATCCAAAGATTCTATTGTTGGCATTGGTTTCCCCGATATTTTTCAAGTCAGAATTCTTTCTAGAAAGACATCGGATACTTACGGGGTGCACAAGAAGGTAGCCAACATCCTAAGTGAAAATGATTTTTGTGGAAAGAGCTGGATTTGAACTTGGAGCACTTACGTCCTCACTCTGTGTCGTTAACCACTAGACCACCGTCATCTGCTTTTATTTTTATTATTATTTTTTTACAATGGAATCACCACGTATCAAGGCCCAGAGGCCACTCGAGGATAAGGCTTGAAGAGTGTGTACAGTGGTCAAAATATAGTAATCGCTAGAAATGTAAATTTGGTAAATTGGATTACTTAAGGGGAACGGCTCCCCAAGAACTTGAAGACGACCATATTGTAGTCAGATGGAAAGAAGGGAAATGAAAGAGAGTTCCACAGAGGTGCAGCTTCGTTCATGGAATCTACGTTTAGGTTTAGACATAGATAAAGAGTGGGGGATATTATTGATAGTGTTTACAGCCAGACGAGTGTTTCTCGTGAATGTTTAGCGAGGGGGGGCAAAGATTGGAGCTCAGACGAGTACTTGCCATGAAAATAACAATAAAATAAAGACAAGCTCGTAACGTCTCTTCTGTGAGAAAGAAATGGCAGAGAAGACCCTGTTTAAGAGTGAGAAACGAATGCACCAGATATGGCAACAAGGATCCGTGCATGGACGACTGATGACTTTGTAGGGATATGTAGGATACCGTAGGTGTGGAAACGTTATTTGGAGATTCTTCAAACAGTAATAGGAGGATTTCCGAAATATTTTATTGAACTCTCTTATCATTCAACGATATGATTTTGCTTTTGAACATTAGAACGAAAAAAGAATGTGCGTGTTTTGCGCCATTCATCGAAATGATTAGAACATTGTTCCACTGATAATGGATAATGTCGGTTGAACTGGCGACGACTCGTAATGTCGATGATATCAGGTTGACAAGAAAGTTCTTGTGGTTTTCAACTTTTAAATTCAGATGAATACATCTTGACTCAAACAAAATTTTATTGATCGAAATAAGCACCATCAGAATCAATACACTCTTGCCAATGCAAAACAAGTGTATTTATGCCAGTAAGATTACAATCTTGCGTTCTGGTGGCGATAAAGTTGCTGAAGGTGTTTTTGATATCGCTTGGGTTTTGGGGGCATTTCTCGCGCAGAAAGCTGTCGAGATGCTTGAAAAATTGGTAGTCTGTAGGTGAGAGGTCTGGAGAGTATGGTGAACGAGGCAGAGTTTCGTTGTCCAATTCGTTCAACTTCTGCAGGCTCGGTTTAGTAACGGTTGGACATTGTCGTGGAGGAGAATGGGGCCTTTTCTGTTGACTAATGCTGTGTGTTGTCCAAATTTCTGATGCATTTCATTCGTTTATTGACAGCACTAATCCGCTGTGATGGTTTCGCCAACATTAAAAAAAAAAAAAAAAAAAAACTGTAATGGATGCGATCGATCGCAGATCATCAGACAGTCAGCATGAGACTTCGTAGTGGAGGATGCCCTTTGTTTTATCGTTATTTTCATGGCAAGTGCTCGTCTGAGTTCCAATCTCTGGTCCCCCTCGCCAACACCCGTCTAGCTGAAACCATTGTCAAAATCAAAACGTAGATTCCATGAACAAAGCTTCTTTCTTAGAACTGCACGCCTGTGGAACTCTCTTCCGATTACCTGTTTTCCACCTGACTACAACTTGGATGTCTCCAAGTCCAACATAAACAAATTCCTGATAAACTTCCTCCTTAATTAATCCAATTTATCAAATCTCCGTTACTAACGATTACTACGATATTGTCCCATTGATTACTGTACTGCAATAACTCTTATCCTCGAGTGGCCTTGATAAGTGGTGACTCCCATGTAAAAAAAAAAAATGATCTTCTTTTGGTGCATTTTGGCTTTGGGAAGTGTCGTGGAGTTCGTTGGCATTTAACCATTGAGCTGAGCGTAAAGAAACCACTTTTCATTGCAAGTCACAACCCGATCGAGAAACGGGTCGTTCTTTTTTGTAAAAGAAGGGATGATGACACTTTATGAAGGCGTTTCTTTTGGTTGTCGTTCAATTCTTGAGGCACCCATTTATCAAGTGTTTTTGTTTTTCTGATCTCTCTCAAGTGGTTGGAAATTGTCATATACGTTATGTCTAATTCAAAAGCAAGTTCTCCAACAGTTGTGTGTAGATTGGCTTCCACTAAGGTTCTTAATTGATCGTTGTCAACATCCGATGGCCGACCACTACATCCATCATCTTCAAGACTCTCGTCGCCACCACGAAATTTCTAAAACCACCATTCAGTAATGGTTCCTGGGCCAAACGCTTCGTTGATATCGCAAGCGGTTTCAGCAGCTTTTAGGCCTATCTTGAATTGAAATAAGAAAATTGTGCGAATTTGCTTTTTTTCCATCTTGTATTCAACGTTATGAAAAGAAGACATAATTGTTTTAAAACGATTGTAATTCAAACGATTAGATAGAACGAAAAACACTCTTTAAAATAATATATAAAGTAAAGTTATTATGACGAAAACTTATTTGAAAATACATCATTTGAAATCAAAATTATAAATCCCGCAAAACTTTCTTCTTAACCTATTGACTTAATATCGATAAGGAAAACATATCTACACAGTACGCCTCTCTACTTTGGCTTGATATCTACAAGAAATGCATTACCTTCAGCGACTTTTCCTTGAATATTTAGCTGAATTATCGCACGGTCTCTTTTTTTGAAGTTTAGGGTTGGGGTTTCAGTCTATCTAACAACCTCTTGTACTGTATTGAATCCAATACGAGGTGACGATCGCATACCAATGTAGATTCATGGTACGTAGACAGCAACTCAAAGTGGTGCCGTAATGTCTCTATTTTAGGCACCGCCAAAATTGGGGGGGCAGGTCAGTACTTTTTGACGGACCGTCTTTTTAAAAATCTACCAAAAATCAGGTAATTATCCGATCAATACGAAATTTTCAGCGATTATTAGGAGAAGAATGAACTTTATAACAGTGTACTTATTTTTCATAAACGATATTTATATATATATATTTTTTTGCTTACAAAACCCCCCCTTGTTTTGAAGTGGGAACAAATATGCTTAAAATAATCATCTGAAACTGACCAAAACATATTGTGTTGTTGTAAGGGACAGAATTATAGATTAAAAAAAAAAAAAAAAAAAATTGTTTGCATACCTTATTTTGACGTCTGAATATCAGAACTTCGATTGTGTTTAATTATCCCGCTTTTGAGTTTTGAAGTGTGAAATTCGGTGAATATGTTAAGTAAAATAATTAATTTAAGTTAAGCAAAACAAAAAAAAAAAATTTTTAATATTTATACGAAAAAAGCCATTTTAAAATTTTTGATAAATAAATTAACAATTTTTTTTTAGCGAGCCGAATAATGCATGACCATTATTAAACAGGGCATGCTTTGAATAATCGATACAAAAAAAAAAAATTCGATAAATGTTGTGCCCTTTGTGTTAAAAATAGCATCATTTTTTTCGATCCCGTTTGAAAACGTTTGCCGCCTTTCGACTACGGTGGACCAAACGCGCTGAAATAATTTTTTTTTATTCTGCTTTAAATTGCCCCCCCCCCCATTTTGAGGAGTCTGGTCCCCACACACATACACATTAAAAACCAAACTCATACAAATGGTCACCCATCTGGTACTGGCCAGCCTCAGCTTTATAATACATTGAAATTTTCGTCACTGAAAAATAAGTTTTTTTGGCCTGTTTGTTCTTCCATAGTTTTCTTCTTATAATCCGCAAACGTAAACAGAGTCGATCTCGACTCTACATGGACGCGAAATATTTGGTTACCTATATGAATAAGTGGAATTATTTGAAATTCAGATACTTATATTATAATATTTTTGCATATTCTCTTAGAAAATCATCCTAAATCTTAGTTAGACAATAAATAAATAAATTAATTATTTCAAAAACCTTTTTTTTTAAATATTTAAGTACGTTTTTTGTGCAAGACAAAAAATGTCAATTGTTAACTTTTTGGGAAAATTTAACATTTAAAATTTAATTAAAAATAGTAGAAAAAGTTTTACATTATTCTGTTTTCTATATGATAAAATTCAGGGTTTTATCTTTCTGGAAAAAAAAAAGTTACTCAGAAATAATGGATTTTAATAAATGTAATTTAGTTTTAAAAAACAACAACAACTTCATTTTGCGGCCATTTTTGGCGGTGCCTACTCTATTTTAAATGTCCGGAATACCAAAGGCGACGCTTGCAAATAATTCGGTTTACACGATCAATGATATAAAAGATTCCTGACAGACAATAAAACTATTATAATTTACATGCATTGGATTTGTTGCTGTAGCATTCAGATGTTTTGACAAGCATCTGGGTCTAACCATTACTCCTGATCTGAAATGGAACACGTACATCAAATCTGTTGCAAAGGTTACTAGAAAAATGGTGGGATCATTCTACCATTCCAGTAGATATCTCACTGTTAATGCAATTCTCTACCTGTATAAGAGCCAAGCACGTCCAAGGATGGAGTTATGTTGCCACATCTGGACAGGAGCTGCTAGAAGCGGTTTATCTTGCCTCGACAGAGTTCAAAGTAGACTTCGTAGCCTTGTGGAGGATGCCCTTTTCTCTTCCCTGCATCCCTTTTCTCACTTAAGAAAGGTTGCGAGCCTGTCTCCGCTTTATCATTATTTTCATGGCAAGTGCTCGTCTGAGTCCCAATCTATGGTCTCCCCTCACTGGCCTGAAGTTCAAGAAAACACTCGTCTAGTTGAAACCACTATCAATAATTTGCCCAACTCTCTTTATCCATGCCTAAACCTAAACATAGATTCTATTAGCAAAACTTATTTTTTAGAACTGCACGCCTGTGTGTGTTTTCCTGCTATCCAGCTGACTACAATATGGTCGTCTTCAAGTCCAATATAAACAAGTTGTTGATGAGCCGTCCCCTTAAGTAATCCAATCTACCAAATTTCCACTACTAATGATTACTATGATATCGTTCCATTGACTATTGTACATTCATTAACCCTTATCCTCGAGTGGCCTCGATAATTGGTGACCTCTTTTGTAAAAAAAATACAAACAAAAAACAAACAGAATCAAACAATTAATTTAAATTTTCGTTGTATTGAAATAAAGAACATATTTATATATCTTTTTTTTTTTTTAATTAAATGTACGTTTGTATTTGCATTCTTAAATAGAACTAAATGATCGCATTTGTTTTTTTAATTTACAAAGAAAAATATTCTGCAATATTTTTCTTTTTAAGTTTCAATTACAAATGCATAAACTCAATACTTTATAGTAAATAGAGTTTACCACACATCTAAATAGCACACACTGAAAAGTTCTCCACGCGTAAGAATAGCAGCAACAACAGTATATATCCTCGAAATACCAACACGACGGTACGGATATCCGACGTACAGAAAAACGCACACAAACAAAAAGAACAATAAAGGACCCTTCAGTCTCTGATGATGGGTCTTCTAAGATCCGAAATTAATAAGACATATTTCAATTACAAAAAGATACAGAGAGAAATACCAAAGATGTCGAAAGAACTAAGGAAAAAACTGAATGATTTTGTGTGTGTGTGTGTGTGTGTGTGTGTGTGTGTGTGTGTGTGTGTGTGTGTGTGTGTGTGTGCGTGCGTGTGTGCGTGCGTGCGTGTGTGTGTGTGTGTTTTTTGTCTTTTTTTATATTTAATAAAATGTTTGTACCTTTAAGTGGTGTTTTAAAACAGTTTATTTCTTTTTATTCTAAAATTTCAATTCCATAAGCACTAGTGACAAATAAAATATATTTTGCTATAATTACTTTTGAAAAGGACAAGATATTCTGGTAAAAAATATAATAAATTTATAACTTAAAATATTGCAGCATTAAGAATTGATTATATAATGTTATAAATTGAATTTAAAAAAGAAATCTCAATGCTGCAATGTTTTAAGTTATAAATTTATTTATTTTTACTAAAACATCTTGTCCTTTTCTTTTCCAATTTTAACAACTAGTCCTTTACTTTTCCATGTTTAAGCTTAACCATATTACTTTTCATTTTTCTATTGTAATCCATGATTTTCCAGGTTTCCAATAAATTCAATTGTTCTTTGTTTAACTTTAGTCTTATTTTTTGCCCCCATAAACGCATATGTAATAACAATGTATGGCACTCGTCTGCTTTCAATAAAATCCCCCAATTATCTCCCTTTCATTCTTTCATTCTCTCTGTTTCACGAGTTACTTCTGTTTTCGCGACAGTTGCTATGGAAACCAGTCATAAAAACGTCGCTCACATCCTTACATATTTTTACAATTTTGAACATCAGAAAATGCATCATAACTTATTTTACTGAATGAAAATTGAAAATATGTTTTTCACAATATAACTGAGAGAGTGATCTATAAACTAATAATTGTTTGAAATTTGGTCGAAAAGTGATTGAACGGTGAAGTTTTAAAGCAGTTCTAAATGGCAAAACTGCCACTTAACCATATATTCAAATATAACCGTGTTTGAATGATATATATATATATATATATATATATATATATATATATATATATATATATACTTGTTTATTGTTATATAAACATGCTCACATCCTGCTGCTACAAATAGCCACTTGTTTCAATCAAACAACAGATATCATCAGGCAGCGACTTGTAGCAGCAGGATGTGAGCATGTTTATATAACAATAAACAAGTATTATCAGCTCTTTTTATTGAGCACTATCTAACAACCTCGTTGAATTCATTAGTCCATTACTTTTGAATATAAAAAACCCGAGTATATATATATATATAGCATGCATAAGCCTGAAGAGTTCTAGAGTGGATGAAACGCGGAATATTCAGTGTAGCTTAATCGCCATATATATTTTATAACTTACTATATATATATATATATATATATATATATATATATATATATATATAGTTTATTTTAGTTTTTTTCATAAGTGTACGTAAAAAAATAATAATAATCCTACTTTTTGCATATATATATATATATATATATATATATACATAAATATACACACATATATATACATATATATATATACACTCATATATATGTGTATATATAGATACGCACATATATATACGCACATATACACACATACATAAATATATACGCACACACATATATATACAGGTATACACACAAATATATACGCACACATATATATACAGGTATACACACATTATATATATATATATATATATATATATATATATATATATATATATAACCAGTTTATTTTAGATTTCTTCATTTGAATTGTACAAAAGTTATGAGAATAATATTAACTTATATTAAAGTTACAGCGTGTTACATCATGGCCGTCGTAATATTAAGGAGGCCGAGGAACTAATGTCGTGTAACCTGCTGATGTCATTGAATTTGATCTATTGAATCTGGTCACAGGTTCCAAGAAATAACCGAAAGTAGATAACGTCTAATGATAGATCCGAAAGAAGATAGATAACTATTTTCTTTTATAATTCTCAAAGATGTCGTGTTCTTGCGTTGTATTGAACTGCAGAGGAAATTACAAGAATGGTCCAAAAGTGACTGGATTTTAATTTCCGAAAGACGAGGAATTCTTTTACTTTTGAATGCATACAATTAAAAGAGGGGATTTCTTGTCAAGTGAATATAACAAAGTAAGATTTTTTTTAAAGTTTAATTATTATTAAAATTTGAAATTTCATAACGATATTGAAAAATGTATCATCGTATATGTTAACTAACCTGGCTGCTCGGCGTTGCCCGGGTGTTTGGAGATGTGTTTCGGGCAAAAAAAAAAAAAAAAAAACGTGGTTGTAGGCAGGCAGGTTCGAACACATACCGCACAAAAGGAAAAGAACGTGAAAAAAAAACGTGACGTCTTTGTTGTTGCGCCCATCGCCAACTCAAATTGACGTATGTTTAAATTAAGGCTAGTCAATCGAAAAGTAGGGATGACTTTCGAAAATATCGGCAAAAATGCGACCTCTCCCTGTAGAAAAGTGCGCACTTTAGAGTAAAGGAATCATGTTTTTCGCCACTTTTTCGATATTTGTCGTCCGAAGGGTCGCGCTTCAAAACGATATCGTCTCGTGAAAATCCGTCGCCTTTGTCGAAAGTTTTAGGCAGACATACATACATACATTTAAACAGACAGGTGAAATTTATATTATAGATTATTTATCAAATAAATCGTTGAATGAGTTGTTTTTTATTAATAGAGTTTTTTTTTCTTTAACTGTATGTTTGTTAGTGTCTTCAGAAAAGCGCGTATCACGGCAAGAAAGCACTTTAAAAAATGTTAACCTCGTAAAAAGATTTTTTAAGCCTGTTGTAATATTAACAAACAAAATTCATTGAGTTATCGATTATATATTTTCAGTTAATTTTCACTAAATTTAGCTTCAATCGTGACTTTACGATTATATTGATTTTTTTACTATCTTTTTTTTTTTACAAGGGAATCACCACTTATTAAGGCCCAGAGGCCACTCGATGCTAAGGGTTAAAGACAGTGGTCAACGAGACAGTATCATAGTAATCGTTACAAGTGTAAGCTTGGTAAATTTGATTACTTAAGGGGAACGGCTCATTAAGAACTTGTTTACATTGGACTTGAAGACGGCTATAGTGTAGTCAGCTGGAAAGCAGGTAAACGGAAGAGAGTTCCACAAGTGTGCAGTTCTAAGAAAGAAGCTTTGTTCATGGAATCTACGTTTAGGTTTGGGCACATATAAAGAGGGGGGGGATTATTGATAGTGGTTTCAGCCAGACGAGTGTTTCTCGTGAATGTTTAAAGAGTTTAATTCATTAAAATTTTAATTGCATAACGATATTTAAAAACAAAGTACCATCGTATATATTAATTTATCGTTCGTTTTGATTTATAAAAAAACATCGTTTGATTTTCAGTTGATGTTTAATAATTATTTATTACATAAATTCATATTTCATGTTTTGCAATATTTGATTGCCTTTTGCTTTAAACATACGGAATTTTACATGCATATTTTTTTATGTATAAAGTTCAGTTTCTTTTCTTCTTTTTACATGTAATTTATAAGTGAATAATGAACGTGTTTTAGTCTTTAAAATCCATGAAACAACGAAATGTTTAATTACTTTTAACACATAAACACATAACATTTCCGTTTTTAATTCTTTTTTTCTTTTTTCTTTTTTATTATTGAATGAGTTTCAGTACAAATTATCGTGTTCCTCTTCAATTTATGTTTTTTAACGCAATTTTTAAAGTTTTCTCATGCTTTTTGTAAAAGAAAAATTATTTGTTCGACAGATCTTGCTTGTTAGAACCTCAGTGATGACGCACATTTTTTTCAGCTCACAGGCCTTAATTACATATTATGAAGGTCACGATATATAGAGAGGAGGGGAAATTTTGTGGAAAAATGTTGTGGGTTTTGGAGATACCTCACGTGCATAAATTTTTTGCGCAATTATATTTCCTTCAAAACTAGATAAACGCCATATTTGTTCTTTTATCACTTATTTATTGATTTTTATTGAAAAAATATGAACAATATTTTTTTCAATATTTTTCATTTTTTTTTTTTTAAATATGCTGAAAGAAATGACGAGCAAGATTTTTATCAACATTTTTTTTTTTTTTACTAATATTTGTCTTTGATTTATGTATGTATTTATTTATTGACGTTTACGCATATGCTGAAAAAATATTTTTCAATATGTTTTTTTATTTGTTTGTTGATTAATTGATTTAGCTTCTTTTTTTTAATGTATCGAAGAAAATATTTTATATATATGTGTGTGTGTGTGTGTGTGTGTGTGTGTGTGTGTGTGTGTGTGTGTGTGTGTGTGTGTGTGTGTGTGTGGTACTTGTACAGTTTAATCAAGACATAAAAAAATGAAAATATTGGAAACTGTTTATAGTGTACGTATCCGTTACGGAATGAAGTTCTCCGCAAAAAATTCACTTTATTTCATCAAGTATTTTTTTTTTTAATTTTTATTTTTTTTTACATCGAAAAAAAAAACAATTTGTTCTGATATCGAGCAAACGATTCGATTTTTAGGAAGAAAAGCTAGTATTAAAGATGGGGAGAGAGTGTCGGCGCTTTAAACTGAGTTATCTCCCCGCGGAGTGTTCTAAAAATCCAAACAAAAATTTTAAAAAATTCAAAGATGTCTTCCTTCAACGTGCTGTCGTAAAAACGTGTATTTCCGCTGAAAAAAAAAAAAAAAAAAAAAAAAAACTACTTAATCAAATTATGTAAAAAAAAAACTTTCGGGGATCTTCAGTTCAAAACGGATACGTACAATATAACCTTTCTTCGATATTTTCATTTTTTAATGTCTTGATTAAACTGTACAAGTACCATATATGTAGTAAGTTATGGAAATATATATGGCAATTAAGCTACACAGAATATTCCGTATAGCTTAATTGCTACGCGGAATATTCTGTGTAGCTTAATGGCCACGTATATATTTTCATAACTTACTACCTAGCTCCACGTATGTATTGAGCACTGTGGAAGTAAATACTGAAAAATTTACGCATAAAATTATATCTTCGTATATTAATTTATGTTCTTAAATGAAGTAATCATATATATATATATATATATATATATATATATATATATATATATATATATATATATATATATATATATATATATATATATATATATATATATCGCATAAGCACACACACACCTACACATGTGTAAACTCGATATCTGTCTGTAACGAAGTGTATATTAGCATTTTACAGAACGAACGAATGAACACGAAAAAATAAGGGATATTTTATTCTTTCTCTCGATGTGTTTATTGGGGGATGTGGTATAAGAGTTCTGAGCCCAAGCTATTTTCTACAATGTGTGCGTCCAATTGAATGGTCGGGCATTAGTCTATTTCCACATCCGTCGCTAATACAACGACGGTCGATAAAACTGTTTTTGTCCCTTCCCATTTCGAGACGAGCGCTGGGTCGGCGTGTTACACTCGGGATGACGGCTGCCGGGATAGTGATTCATCCACGACTGATCTACGTTATTTGTTGATTTCTTCCATCCTCATCTTCTCTCCCGGAACATTACGTATGTGCTTTGTCATCTCTGCGGCGGTTGAGTCAGGTTGAAGAGGAATGACGAACGTCGCGGATTTAATATGGACGCTTTTGAAATCTTCGGCCTGGGTAGCAAATTAAACAAAACAAAAAACAAAATAAAATAAAAATAAACAGGCTCCAATAAGATGATGCCTTCAATATTGGTTGAAATAGGATGGAATACGACACTACGTTTGTAACTGCTTATTAGATGAAAAACGTGACCCGTAGGATCATCTATTGAGCTTGGAGTAAACTTCGAAATTTGAGAGAGTGATCGCGAGAGAGAAATGGCAGCAAGAGTGATATATATAGTATATTCGTTCATTAGATAAAAAACGACCTGTAGGATCATCTATTGAGCTTGGAGTAAACTTGAGAATTTGGGAGAGAAAGAGGGAGAGAGAGAGAGAGAGAGAGAGAGAAATAGCAGTAAGAGTGATACAGCATATTCGTTCATTAGATGATAAGGGTGACTCGTTGAATCATTTATTGAGCTTGGACTAAACTTGAGAACCTAATAGAGAGAGATGGAAGTAAGATGCATTTTAATCTTTCTAAGTTGTATATTTGTAACGAGCAGAGTTGCCCGACATTGTCCGGAGCAAAAGAGTAATCTATCTTCTATCTCTCTACCCTTCTCTATCCGTCTCTCTTTGCCCAATGCATTCTTCTCTAACTGGATATACACACACATATATATATATACAACTCTCTTTCCTATAATAGATTCCTCATTTTCCCCGCTCCCTATCTTGCCTAATTGTAAACGCAAATTCCATGAACAAAGTTTATTTCCCAGAACTACTCACCTTTGGAACACTGTTCCGTTGGCATGTTTCCCGGTTGAATACAACATGTTAGCCTTCAAATCTAATATAAACAAGTTCCTGTTAAGCCGTCCTCATAAATAATCAAATTCTTTATCCAATTTACACAATGAATGATTACTACACCACCACCACCTTACATTCATTAACCGTTATCCTCGAGTGGCCTTTCGACCTTGATAAGTGGTGACACCCAAGTAAATAAATAAAAAAATGAGTGGGCACTTTCTCTACAAATTAGTACATGATAACACGGAAATACGCCTCCTTTCACTGATGAAATCTGAACCAGTTGATCCCCAGAGAATGAATTTCTTTTTAAATGTTATGTATTATTAACCCAGGGCAACGCCGATCAAGGAAATACCAACTTTGTGAGGTTTTCTTTTGTATTTTTTTTACTTTAGCGGGACACACAAACACGCATACACACAGACAACTGTTCTCTACATAACAGACTAGCCTGGGTGCCCGGCGTTACCCGAGTATTTGTAGGTGTGTGTTGAGAAAAAAAAAGTGGTAGTAGGCAGGCAGGCTGGAACCCGTACCACGAAGGAGGAAAATAAAGTGAAAAAAAAAACGTGACGCGTTAGCTGCTGCGCCCATCGGTAAAATAGTAACATATGTTTAAATTAAGGCTAAATCGAAAAAAGGCAATGACTTTCGCAAATATCGGCGAAAAAATTTACCACTTCCTATAGAAAAGAGCCCAGTTGAGAGTAAAAGAATTTGTGTTTTGGGCCAATTTTTCGATATTTGTCGTCCGAAGGGTCGTTTCAAAATGATACCGATCTCATGAAAACCCGTCGCCTCTGTCGAAAGTTTTTGCGCGACATACATACATACATACATACATACATACATACATACATACGTACATACGTACATACATGATTTCCAGATGATCGCCGTCACATTTAGTTCTTCCAGTCTTGTCGTCCATGTCATCTCAGATTTGCTCATCTTGAGGCAGTTGTGACATACAAATTGAGCAATTTCCATCGAGTTGACTTCCTCTGGAGGTTGAAGGGTGTTCCTATGAACAATCAAAGTCTTCTCAGACCAGCAGTAGACTTGCAAACTTTGCTGCATGTTAAACAGATCGTTTGGTTCGGACTAATAAGTGCAAAGTTGACCTGAACAGGAGTTTTGTGCGACTTAAGGTGATTGACGTAGCCAGCTTTTGACAAAAGCACTCGTTCACAAGTGTCGCATTTCCAGCTCTGTGTGTCATGGTTAAGACCGTAAATTAAACATTTGCGAAGCTCTCGATTCAGAGTGCTGTGGGCCTTTGCAGAGTAAGTTCTTCCCATATGTCGATGTCGATTTGTAAGACTTTCAAATTATTCTTTGTAGAGTCCCTGAACCTCTTCCTTGGCTTGTATTGAGGGCGCTTGCCATTTTCCAGCTCCCCGTAAATTTGTTTTGGCAGCCTGCAATCTTTCATTCGAACCAAGTGGCCCACCCATCGCATGTGAGATCTGATTAAAAGGGTCTCAACACTAGAGCAACATGCTCTCACAAGGACTTCAGTATCATGTACTTGTGCTTGCCACTTGATATTTCAGATACGTCTCAAGCATTTTTGGTGAAATCGTTCACATACATACATAGATACATACATACATACATACATTTAAACAGACATGTGAAATTTATATTATAAAAGAAGATAACGAATATGTTTCGGGAAGATATATATTTGTTTGAAGTGGCTGAGTGGTTTTGGCTACAATCAATTAAGATAATCTAGTCAATTGAATTAATGAACGGTTGTTTGTAGTCGTAGCTGGTAATATGTTTAAGTTTAGGCTTTCGGCGTACCTTTCAACGTCCCCGTTCAAGCTGCTATACTCGACCGTATTTCTGACTTACACTAGCCAATAATATTCTTTTGAAGAGGAAGCCGGGTGTTGTCATATTCATCATATCACCCCCCTTCTGAGCTATTTTTTATTCTGTGAAAAGCCCAAAGGTACCAGTATGTCAAAACAGCAAAATGAATTGAGAAAAAGAACGATTGTGTTCATACCCTAAAAATCGAAAATATTGTAGCTAATTTTTTTTCCGTGAAAATTAGCTACACTATTTTCGTTTGTTGACGCCGTGAGACTCGAAGAAAGGAACCCTTGTAATGGATGTGTGTCGTAGGTGTGTCATTGACTTCCTGGCAAAAGTGCATTAGGAATGATCGTGGCTATGTAGAAAAATAAAATTCTGGGTCACTAAAAATCGCCTGTTTTAATGTTATCACTCCCGTCTTCGTAACTTTGAAATACTGGTACCTTTGGCTTTGAGTTCGGAGATAATTCCATGGGCGAATGTTGACTTAGAGGAGCGGGAATTTCAAATGCGTCATATAGTGGGGCAGATTGCTGAAACAATCTTTTACTTGTATCACTAAGTGAAAGATTCTTATGGAATATTCAGATAACTTGCCCCACTAACAGAACTTCAATTGAAATCTTCTCGGTATTGTTTGTAACCTCTATAGTAGTCCAACGTCTTTTGCACAGAAATGTTTTTCCTGTTATGTCATATTTGACCTGTTCAATTCTTTTCTTTTTTGTGCCGTGCTTCAACCTCTAATATTTTATATCTTCCCTTCTTTCACTCCAGAACTGTCCTCCGTCCTGATTGGCTAAAACCTCTAGTCGCATAGAGAGAAAAGAAGGGAGGAAGGAAGGACGGAAAAGGGAAGGATAGACAGAAAGTGAAATAGCGAGAGTATATTGTAATGGTAGTAGTAGTAGTAGTAGTAGTAGTAGTCTTGTCTTCACTACATTTCTTCCCAATACATTTTTCGGTCCTAAAGTTCTTGAACAACAACAACAACAACAAAAGAAACAATTGTGTCACCTTGCTTATAGATTTTAATTATTTGATTTTTTTTTTTTTTTTTTTGTGGTTTCTTCGTTAAACTAGGCAACAGCCTATCGGACACAGAGCGTATTTTCCTTGCAACCATTAATTCTGCGGGCGATAAATCTGACATTGTATTCGGGTTTGGCGTGATTCTATATACCGCCTACAATTTCTAAATATTTCTTTCATTTGTGTCCATCTTTTGATTTTTCTTCAAACCACTTTTTATCCGCCTGCATTTGTCCTTGGGTGTTATACTGGCGTTGTCACGTAATCAATTCAGAATGAGTTACAGAATTCCTCGAATTCTCTTCCCATGAACTTAGTCTCATTGTTGCTGACTAAGGTTTTTGGGACTACAAATTAAACCAAGCGCGGTTATTATGTTCATTGCAGTAGGATGTCTGCACTTACAATTTTCTGGCCACTTAGTAAAACTGTGCAAAATAATCAAGTAATAATATATTTATTGGCTTTGCATAGTCGATATGCAACCGAGTCAATCGAACATCTGTCTTTGTCCATGATTGAATATTTATTGCCACAGCACTTTTTCACCAAATTTTCTGTCTTGGTCTATTCTCGGCCAATAAGCATAGTCTCTCGTTAAAGATTTCAGTGTGAAATTCTTTCGGAATTTACTTTTGCATGTTATTTGGCATTATCACTTTCTATTTACATATGATCAGGTTGATAAGAAAGGTTTTGTGGTTTTTAACTTTTAAATTCAGATGAACATATCTCGAATCAAACAAAATGTCGAACATTGGGTCACAGCTTGGCCTTCGGGACAAGATCAAAGTGTAGTATCTGTTCCGGCAGATGCTGCACTTAAGATAATTTGTACCAGTCAATGGAGGGGAAACCCTCTATACTGGGACAGTTATTATTTTTGGTAACCAGAGTGCCCCCTTTTTGCCTACTTTTAGGGGAGCTGGTTTTTACCTCACATTAAAAACGGCCTTGTGCCTAATTTGCTCAGTGGGGGAGCAAATAAACACCATCTCGAATCAAACAAAACTTTGTTGATCGAAATAAGCACCATCTGAATTAACACACTTTTGCCAACGCAAAACAAGTGTATTTATGCCAGTAACGTAAAAATCTTGCCTTCTGGTAGCGATGAAGTCACTGAAGGCGTTTTTGATATTTCTTAGGTTTTTGAAGCATTTCTTATGCAGAAAGTTGTGCAGATGCTTGAAAAAGTGGTAGTTGGTGGGTGAGAGGTTTGGAGAGTATGGCAGAGTTTCGTAGTTCAATTCGTTCAACTTCTGCAGGGTCGGTTTAGGAACGTGCAGTCAGGTAATGTCGTAAAGAAGAATTGGGCCTTTTTTTTCTTGACTAATACTGGGTGTTGTTGTCGAAGTTTTTGGTGCATTTCATTCATTTCTTGATAGTACTTCTTCGCCGTAATAGTTTAACCTGCATTTAAGAAACTGTAATGAATGAGACCGGTTACAGACCACCAAACAATCAGCATAACCTTCTTTTGATTCAACTCTGGCTTCGGAAAGTGTTAGGGAGCTTCACCGGCATCTAATCATTGAACTAAGTGTCGCTGGTTGTCGTAAAGAACCTACTATTTATCACAAGTCACAATCTGGTGGTGAAACGGGTCGTTCTCTTTGCGTAAAAGGCGTTCCTTTTGGTTGTCGTTCAATTCGTGACAATGCGCTTCTTTTGGCTGTCGTTCAATTCGTGACACACCCATTTATCAAAATTTTTTCCCCCAATTTTGTTTTAGGTGGTTGGAAATCGTCGTATATGTTACGTTTAATTTAGAGGCAAGTTCCCAAGCAGTTGTGTGTGGATTGGCTTTGACTAAGGTTCTTAATTGATCGTTGTCAACATCCGATAACCGACCACTGCGCTCATTATCTTCAAGACTCGTTGCCGTCACGAAATTTTTTAAACCACTATTGTGCTGTGCGTTCAGTAGTGGTTCCTGGGCCAAACATTTCGTTTATAATGCGAGCTGTTTCAGCAGATTTTCGGTCTATCTTGAAATAAAATAAGAAAATTGTGCGAATTCGCTTCTTTTTTTTTTTCCATCTTGTATTCAACGTTCCGAAAAGAAGACATAATTGTTTTAAAACGTAATTTAAACGATTAGATAAAGCGAAAAAACCTTTTTTATATGATATATAAAGTAAAGGTATTATAACGAAAACTTTTTTTGAAAATACATTATTTGAAATCCAAATTTAAAATTCCGCAAGAACTTTCTTCTCACCCTAATTGTAATATTAAATAAAAAGGCTGACACACTAATTACTGTTTTTTAAATTTTTTTATTATTATTTTTATGGTGTATACAGATTTCTTTTTTCATTTTTGTTTTTTGTTTTTTTAAGGAAATTGTCCTTCCCGGTTACTTTTTTCACATCTTCTAGAGCAACCGGATGTTCTCTAATGGTGTTACATAACAGATCCGACAGTTCGCTTCCGTCTCTTAGCGCCGTTATTACTACTTCTTTCAGTGACTGCATATATTTAGATATCAATATTGATAACCGGTCGACGCGACCTAACATCTAGCCAGGTACATATTCTATTTTCAAATCGTAATTCAAAAGAATTACACTCTTGCGCTGTAGTCGATCTGCGGTGTGATTTTTTTTTTTTTTTTTTTACCAAATATTATTAGCGCTTTTAGCCTGTTTGCAGAATAAATTATCATCCGCATAGAAACTTGTGTGTGTGTGTGTGTGTGTGTGTGCTTCTGTACAGCATAGATTATTGCTAAACTGTATTCAAATTATCTAAAATCCTTCTCCGGTGAAAAACTACACTATCTAACCTTGTAAAAAAAAAAAAAAAAAAAAAAAAAAAAAAAAACATTAATTTCTCCTTAAAATAGAAAATACTAAGTAAATCTTTACTGTATACCCCATATTCACAATACTACCTCCTTTGAAACGCAGAGGCCGCAGCGATTATTACAGCACCAAAATAAATAAATAAACATCTTGAACTCTAAACCAGAAATTGCATCCCGAGCAGGCACAAAAGAAAATTTAAATTTGGAAACACTGTAAACTCAGCTGATAAACCTCCTCCAAAGAAGGACTAATATCTGTGGCCGCTTAGATCAAATGCCTTACATAATCCCTACCTGCCTTAATCATTGTATTTCTTCTTTGTTGCTATAAACTGTTGATCTACCCTTCTTGCATACTTAGACAAGCGCCCTTTATTTTGCACTGCATATATCCCTTTTTATAGGAATTCGATTTAGAACGCCCTGTCCAACAGTACAACCGTTGCTTTATTTATTACCTCAATAGACTACAACTTATAGGGAATCACTCCTACCATACTTTGTCTTAATTATAGAACAGAAACACCACCAGAAAACTCTCAGACTAACCCTGCATATATCCCCCCTCCCCTTGATTTTTGCATCTAGCTTGCAACCCCCCTATTCATACCAATGCTGATATGTAATAGTAGCGAAATATCCATATATATCCTCTTCGTATGTTCATCATCACTTATCTAATTTCGCCAACACGTATCCCAGATATCCGTTCATCCTCACCCCTTTATTTCTTCACCTATATCAAAAATTTGTCTATAACCGCCCCACAATTAATTCTAATATTTGACAATACCGTTTTAGTCTCCCTACCCTCCGGAATATAGCTTCTCTCAACAAAAAGGCCCCTATATTCGCCATTTCTTTATATAAATTTAACAATAAAATAAAAAATAAAAAATGGCCCATTCTAAGTGATCTACTTTTAATTACAGCCCCTAATTTCACTTTCACTTACCATGACCTATAGCACTGAAATAAGCGGCCACACCAATGCACTTGAAAACTACTCCCCACCCACTCTAACTCAATCGGCCAAAATCCGAAGCAGTTTCGCCACCCCTTATTCTTTTTTTTTTTTTTTATCCCAAACAAGGCATATTGCCACTTAGAATTTGAAAATCTGTAATACACCTAATGTATCAATTGATTTTATATACTGGTATTCTACACCAGTAAGTAGAGATTATGTTTACTCATATGAATTTCTGGCAGTTACATTAAGTACATGTCAGGGCATCTTTGCAGCAAAAAGAAATAGACCCAATGCACCTAGTGTGAGTGAAGTTATGAGAGGGCTCAAGGATTAGGGGGCTACTATCAGGGACCTAAGTTGCAGGGTACTATGTAGTGAGTTTAGCAGAAAGATGTCTGTTCACATTAAATTTTAACTTCTGCATGTCAGTACAGTTGGGGAAGCAGGAAATCGGAAGAAAATTCTAAAGTCTAGCAGTTCTTGGGAAGAAGCTATTAGAATAGGACTCCCTACAGCTAGGGATCTCTATTGTGTAGGGGTGGGAGGGACTTCGCTGCTTGTCGGGTTTGTCGGGGGTATTTTCGTCGTATTTTGTCGATGGGGTACATATATCCCCCCATTCCCTCTCATCACTTTGTTTTTCGTTTTTACTATTGATATTTTTGTATACTATGTCTGTTAATCCCCTGTCTTCAACAAGCCAACTCTTATTTATTTCAACGCTGAGATATCGCACAATTATAACCTAACATTTTAGTATCCATTTATATATACCCGACGGATTATTCTTCAAAGTAAATAAAACATTACTTTGACTCGTTTAAACCATAACGTGACCTCAGGACTATTTAAATTATCCACCACAGACCAGCGAGCGTATTTGCTACTCCGGGCGTGAGAAATTTTGGATAAACAAGACAACATCTCGACTTTAACTGGCCATTGAAACCATCTTCTGTCGAAGAAGAGCGGACGTATTTGTACGTTGTATTCTTTTTCTGGCTTCACTATTTAAAAATAATTCAAAATTCCATCACCAATCGCTACTCGCTACTCTGAATCGCATGTTGAATTGGATTTTGAAACTGAACTTTCCTAACTCATTGCAAAGCTTCTGTTCATTAACAATATAAAAAGGTATTTCTCTGATTACTTTTCATTCAACTTGAAACCTAAGAACTCTTGATAACATCTCTTATTCTTCTGCGACTTAAGAACTTTCTCTCGTTGTCCTTATTCTCGGATTTTCATTTTTATTTTTATTTCATTTTATTTTACTTTGTATTTCATTTTTATTCTTTTATATACAACTAGCAGGGAAACCCGACGTTGCCCGGGATTGAATGATGATCAACGAATATTTCACACTCCTATATTTTTATTGTCATCAAAAATCCGTGAAATCGCCCGGAGGTGGGGTGCTTCACATGCCTCCATGCAGTAACTTAGTCCGAAATATATGTTATTCTACATTGCACTCTAGAGAACCTACTGTTTCTTTTATAAAATCATTTCATATAACCTTCTTTCCAGTTAATGAAAAAAAAAAAACATTAAGAAATTTCCATGCAGGGTGTGAACCTACAAACCACGTTTTCCAATAATAATTAAAAAAAAAAAAAAAAAAGAAACACGTAAATTTTCAAGCTTTATAAAATTCTTTGCAGTTAATGAAAAAAAATTAAGAAATTTACGTACGGGGTTTGAACTTAGAGACCACGTCATGCAAAAAACAAAAAACAAACAAACAAAAAACACGCTATCAATTACCAACAGTAGAAGTTTCACAGCCCGTTGTTCTATCATTGTTGCTAAGCGACGACATGGAAAAATGGCCTAATCGATAATAGATAAATTAAAATAACGGTTTCGATTATCGGGGGTATTCTGAGACAAAACTTAACTAAGATCACTCCCAGACTTATATACTAAAGTTCTGTAAATTTTAAAGTAAAATCTATTAAGCCGTTTCGGAGTCTATAAAGAACGAACACTCACACACAGACAAAGTTGCATTTATATAATTGTAGAGATATTTTTTGCCCTTCTTATACTTTTATATTTTTTATAATGTTATACTATTTCATACTTTTTTATGCCTTACTCTTTTATATTCATTATCACTTTCTACTACCATTGTTTATCCTTTATTTTATTTATATATATATATATATATATATATATATATATTAGTTTTTTTAAAATCTTTTTATATTTTATGTTTATGCCTTTAATTCTATTATTATATTACGTATTTCTTTTATTATTTATAATTTATACTTCATTTAAATACGAAGTTGTAATTAAGATATCCCTTTTCTAATATATACGGACCTAACATAAGTCCCCTATTTCTAGAAAACCCCTTCCCTAGTTATAACCCCCAACTACATATGATTAAATAAACATCTACTTTCAATCACTTCTATATTCTTCCTGATAGTATAGATGCGCATGGACACACGTTTATTGACCCTACCATGACATACGTGCTATACGCCCATCTTCATTTTGTAATAATAGCTATACTCCTCTTCCACCTCATAAATCTGTGTAGTTCTCTCATTTCCCTCGCCCAACAGTTTCAGTATATTACCATTTTCCTCTCACGCACAATCATTTCGCTCATAATGTAGTTATCGCTAGACGTCGCATTCTTATTATGTTACCGTGCATCTTCTTTCCTCTTCTGGTGAAAAGCATTAGGCTTCGAAATACCATGGCATAAAGAGTTTCACTTATCCTACATCGCTAATTGGTGTATCATCCTTGTTAAATAAACGATTAAACCTATATGCATTCGTATATAGTTTTATATTGTCATTTTTTTTTGTTCATCATCATCTATATGAGCTCCAAAGTAATTTGTTGAGCTTTGCATTATCCTGATGAGTCTCCTCTTAAAGAATCGATCTTATTCTTTTAACTCCTCCGCATATATATGTGTATATATATATATATATATATATATATATATATATATATATATATATATATATATATACAAGGGACGTTCCAAAAGTAATGCCTCCTATTTTTATTCTGCCTGAATTTTGTAAATTGCATTGTTATGATAACTGAACTTATGCATCCATGACCTGATAGTGTAACCGAGTGCTGACGTGCATATGGCAGCAACGCACCAGCAACAGTCGCACTGGACAAAGCGGGGGAGGGCAAAGCGGTAGCTCTAGATATATCTAAGGCTTTTGACAGGGTGTGGCATAAGGGTCTCCTCAGGAAAATTAAAATCTTACGGTATCACTGGTAGAATACTTAACATAATTAAATCCTTCTTAGATAAGAGAAAAATCCAGGTTGTCCTCGACGGCCGTACGTCTAAACAGCGTGATATAAATGCGGAAGTGCCTTAGGGGTCTATCCTTGGACCTCTATTGTTCCTAATATTTATTAATGACCTCCCCGACAAAACTGCCTCTGAGATGGGTATATATGCTGATGACACTACACTCTATAACAGGCATGACAGGAAAACAAACGAACACATGTCTAAAGAAATGGCAAAAACACTAGAGGATGACCTCCAATCTGTAGTGGAATGGGGACATAAATGGATGGTCACATTCAATGCTGCCAAGACTAAACTGGTTTCCTTCAATAATTACAAGAAACCTTCTCTGCCACCAATAGCAATGGCCAGTGACTCCCTGTCTGAGAGTACATCTTTCAAACTGCTTGGCCTAACGTTCACAGGAAACATGAGTTGGAACAATTATATTGAAAACATTGCCAGGGCCGCTGCAAAAAAGGTAGGCTCTCTCTACCGTGCTAGAAAACTGCTGACACCTGAAAGTATCCTGTACCTCTATAAGGCCACCATTCGCCCATGTATGGAGTGTTGTTGTCACATTTGGGCCGGTGCATCTGCTACTAGTCTCTCGCTCCTAGACAAGGTTAAAAAAAGAGTCGCCAATCTGATAGGCCCTGAACTGGCATCTAAGCTTCAGCCTCTGTCCCATCGACGAAACGTTGCATCCCTCTGCCTGTTCTACAAGTATTTTAATGGTGAATGCTCTGACGAACTGCTGACACTTGTGCCCCCACGACGTAGACACCCTCGACAAACCCGACAGGCAGCTAAATCCCACCCCCACACAGTAGAGATCCCTAGATGTAAAAGATCTTTCTACTCCAGTAGTTTCTTCCCCAGAACCGCTAGACTCCGGAATTCCATTCCAAGTTCCTGCTTCCCCAACCATACTGACATGCAGAAGTTCAAGTGCAACGTGAACCGACATCTTGCTGCCCAAATCCCAACATAGTGCCCCAGTAGTTGCTGCCCCTGATAGTAGCCCCCTACACCAAAGTGGCAATGCGCCTTGTTTGGGGTGAAAATGTAATTAAAAAAAAAAAAAAAAATGACTGGGCCGTGTGCGAGGTGACGTCAGAGCGAGGAAAAAGGAAAGAAAAAAAGATTACACTAGAACCACGTGATATGGCATTCAAAATTAGTAACAAAATTCAGTACAGTATATAATACACATGTATATAATCAAATAACATTATAAATAAGGCGGGGTAAATTCCGTAACCAGGGGCCGGAAAAACATTGTATTCTACATTGTAACCTGAAAAAAAAAAAAAAAAAAAAACTTGTCCTAGGGCCACCGTATTCCAAGTTTCCACTGTATATACGAGGGGCGTGCAATAAGTAATGCCCCTGACCCACTTCCCATAGCAGTAGAGCAACGAAACTTGGCACAGTCTTTCTCTACATAGGAACCACCTAGAGTTATGCATTTCTCCCATCGTTTGATGTAGCTTTGGAGACAGTTTTTGTAGAACACCCCAGGTTGGTCCTCCAACCACGATGTGACTTCAGAAATCAAGGCTGCATCATCTGGGAAACGCTTTCCTTTCAAAAACAACTTCATGGCTGGGAAGAGGTGAAAGTCAGAGGGTACAAGGTCAGGAGAGTAGGGTGGATGGGGTATGATTTCATAACTACATGCCCGTGCTTCTGATCTGGCGACATGTGAGTTGTGGACCGGAGTGTTGTCCTGCAGGAGGAGGGTATCTTTGCTGATCTTGATCTCTTGATTTTGATAGCTTCCATTAATTTCCTCAAAAGTGAAGCATAATAGGCTCCTGTAATTGTGGTACCCTTTGCCAGGAAATCTGTCATCACTACTCTGTCCTGGTCCCAGAAGACTGTGAGCATGACCTTGCCAGCGGAGGGCTGTATCCTTGCCTTCTTTGGAGGTGGTGAGTCCAAGTGCTTCCACTGCATTGACTGGTCTTTGGTCTCTGGATCATAGTGATGGACCCAGGTTTCATCCTGTGCAATCAGTCTTTTGATAAACTTTGGCACATCTCCAAATTCATCCTCGAGCACTCGACCTGTTCTTGCTTCTGGAATGGTGTGAGCAACCTGGGAATCCATCTGACAGACACCTTATACATATGCAAATGGTCATGAATAATAGTTTCCACAGACCCTGTACTAATCTTGACATCTTGGGTTATTTGGCAAATAGTAATGCACCAATCTTCCAAAATGGAAGCCTCAACTTGACGGACAGATGCCTCATCAATGGCAGAAGGGGGGCGACGAGGTCTGGGAGCTGTTTCCACAGACTTCCAGCTATGTTTGAATTCATGATGACACTGTTTTACAAGGTCATATGATGGGGTATTATCTCCATAAGTTTCTTTCATTTCATCAAAAATCTCCTGTGGTGTGCGTCCTTTCAAATACAAAAACCGGATCACTGCTCGACATTCAACAGGCTCCATTTCACACCTGCCTCAGTTCAAACACCTGTAAAACAGAAACCACAATTACTTCAGAGCTGTAATTTGCCACATAACCCGTAGAGATATGTCATTGCACATGCAAAATTTCAGCTAGATCAGACAACTGGAAGTGGGTCAGGGGCATTACTTATTGCACGCCCCTCGTAAAAAAGAAATGTGTGGGTGTGAAGAGCAGACATAGACGTGTTACACACGTGAGCTGAGAGCGACAGGAAAAGACGTGTCTTAAACATGACCGAACAAAGATGGAGTACTTCACGGTTAAGTTTGGTTAACTATCTTGGAGTACGAGAAGACTTTTTTCTTTTTTTTTTACATTTTTTTACGTATCAAGGCTCGGAAGCCACTCGGGATAAGGGTTATTGTGTGTACAGTTCCATAGGCATGCACTTCTAAAAAAGAAGCTTTGTTCATGGAATCTACGTTTTGATTTTGGCACACATAAAGAGTGGGAAAAATGACAGTGATTTCAGCTAGACGGGTGTTTATCGTGAAATATTGGTGAGGGGAGCAGAGATTGGAGCTCAGACGAGCACTTGCTATGGAAGTAACGATAAAACAAAGACAGGCTCGCACCATCTCTTCATTGCGAGAGAGGTTGCAGGGAAGAGAAAACGGCATCCTCCACTAAGCCACGAAGTCTATTTTGTACTCTGTCAAGGCAGGAAAGGCTGTTTTTAGCAGCTCCTGCCCATATGTGGCAGCAGTACTCCATCCTTGGACGTACTTGGCTTTTATATAGATAGAGAATTGCATCAGCAGTGAGATATCTTCTGGAGCGGTGGAAGGATCCTACCATTTTTTCAGCGACCTTGGCAGTGGACTTGATGTACGTGTTCCATTTCAGATCAGGAGTAAAGGTCAATACCAGAAACTTGTCAAAACATGGAGCCTCCCCAAGACGGGTGCCATCCATTTCAATTGATGCCAGATGGGGATCAGAGCGTTTATGATGCAAAGATAGAAGCTTGGTTTTGGATGCATTAAAAGTAAGCAGCCACCTCTTCCCCCACTGTACCACGCGCCCAAGATCAGAGGAGAGAGAATCAGAGAGAACTTTGTCATTTACGGCCTTTGATGTGTTGCTATAGATGGTCGTGTCATCAGCATAGATGTCAACGAATGATTTAAGTATGTGTTTTGTGAGATCATTGATGTAGATCAGGAAGAGAGTGTGGTCCAGGATGGACCCCTGAGGGACTCCAGCATTAATACTGTGGGCCTCTGATTTCTGCCCATCAACCACTACTCTCATAAACTTATCAGAGAGAAATGATTTAATGATTGAGAAAACATTTCCAGTTATACAGTAGCTGGAAATCTTGTGAAGTAGGCCTTTATGCCATACCTTATCGAAGGCCTTTGATATGTCAAAAGCAATTGCCCTAGAAAGGAAGTCTTTGCCGAGAGATTCACTAATCCTATGAGATATAACCGTTAGCACATCTGCTGTAGATCTAGGAGAACGGAAACCATATTGCATTTCACTAAGAATGTTGTTTCTGTTGAGGTAGTTGACTACTTCTTTATTTAATATGGATTCCAGCAACTTACTCATGACACACAGGAGACTTATTGGTCTGTACTGAGAGGGAGATGACTTATCACCTGAATTCTTAAATACAGGGCATACTGACGAGGTTTTGCAGGGTGTTGGGAAGCACTTCTCCTTAAGGTAACGTTTAAACAGTTTTGTAAGTATGGGTGCAAGTTCTGGTTGAAGCTTTTTCAACACTATAATTGGAATGCCGTCAGGGCCAGTTGCTTTACTGGAATCAAGGTTCTTGATTAGCTTGGCGACCTCATGTACGGATATTTGTGTGTTATAGGAGAAAATACGGGGAGTTGATGGCCTTCGTCGCATAGGGTAGAATTAGCTGCAAAGTTCTTTGCAAATAGTTTGGCCTTGTCTGATGCTGACGAGATGACTTCAGGTCCATTGATGATGATTGGGATAGAACGCGCGCTTCTGTTCAGGATCCTGTTTGTTATTTCCAAAACTGGTGGGAACCAAGCCGTTGCTCAGCTACTTTGGATTTAACGGATTGAGCATATAGCTCTCTTGTATTTTTTTTTTATTACTCTTTTACAGTGGTTGCTGGCAGTCCTGAAAGCAGGTTTAGTCTCAGTACATCTGTTATGTTGGTAGATATAGAAAAAGTGATTTCTGTGCACGATGGCAGCAGCACATTCTGGGGAGAACCATGGCTGGCTGTTAGGTTTTTGTTGGAATTTTTTGGAAGGTATGAATCGGTCTATACCTACAATTAACCATTCGGCCATGATGAGTCGTAGAGATGATGAAACACTTTTGTGTGGAAAACTACCACTCTCTCCCTATGCTCACCTATATTCTGAGGTTATATTACTCAGGGTATTTGAATGAGGTACATTCATTTTGATAAACGAGGGTTTAACAATACTTTGGTGTCTGCGTTCACGCTCGGCAACCATCAAAAGGAAACAGGACATATGACCTTGAAAATGATGCTTTAATTACCCCGTTTTTTTTTGTTTTGTTTTTTTGTTGTTTTTTTTTTCATCCAATTAATGGTGAATGTATTCAATACGGAATAACGACGGGTGTTAATGCAAGTACCCACTAGTCTATCTTTTTCTTGTGTGGTTCTACTATACTACTGTTATCTCTCTCGGTGCAAAATTATCTAAAGTATCTACGTCATCGTAACAATGACGACAACAATAACTCAACTATTACTACTGCTATCTCTTAAGCTGCTGCTGATGATAAATTTTTCTTTTTTTTTTCCTCTAATTTTCTTTCTTTCTTTTTTCTTTCACTCAGTTTTCGGGTTTGTATTACTGTACACATAGATTCGAAAAAGTTGTCAAAAAACAAATATAGAACAAATAAATGTTATCAAAGGCAAGATAAGTTACTTTTCTACCTAACTGGATATAATCCACGTGTTTTTATTCAGTGTAACATGTTTATTCAGCTCGAAAAACATGCAATGTTTACCGATGTATTGGAAAATTCAAAATGGCAGCCGACTGTCTCTCGGAGAGGGTACGTTTGGGAAAAGGTATTATAAATAATAAACTAGACAAAATACTGTTAGAAAACAACCGAATACATGTCAACTGATGTCACGGTAACATATATTGAGCGAATTTCTAACAGTATTTTGTCTAGTTTATTATTTATAATACCTTTTCCCAAACGTACCCTCTCCGAGAGACAGTCGGCTGCCATTTTGAATTTTCCAATACATCGGTAAACATTGCATGTTTTTCGAGCTGAATAAACATGTTACACTGAATAAAAACACGTGAATTATATCCAGTTAGGTAGAAAAGTAACTTATCTTGCCTTTGATAACATTTATTTGTTCTATATTTGTTTTTTGACAACTTTTTCGAATCTATGTGTACAGTAATACAAACCCCAGTTTTCTTTTTTATTCTGTTTTTTTTTTATTTACTTTATTTCATTCATCGTTTCTATCTTTTCTCTTTTTTCATGTGTATTTCCTATTATTTTATTTTTTCTTATATATTATATATATATATATATATATATATATATATATATATATATATATAATGTATATATATATATATATATATATATATATAGTTTTGCTTTATTTAGTTACTTTTCTGCCTGTCCTTCTTTCTTTCATTCCGTTTACTCCCCCCCCCCCGCCGAGCTTTTTATTTTTCGTTCATTTGTTTCCTTTTTTGTACTTTCCGATTTTTGCTACTTTAATTCGTTCTTTATTTCGGTCCGCCCCCCCCCCTCTAGCCATTTATACATACTTCTTTTCTTTCTATTTTTTTTTTTTGCTTTCTTTTTCTCCCCAATACTTTCTTTTCCATTCTGTTTCACTTTTACTTCCCCTTCATTTTTTTTACTTCTTTTATTCTTTCTTTCTTTCTTTCTTTTTTCGTTCCTCTTTTCTTTCTTTGTGTCTTCCTGATTTTCCGTTCATCAATCATAATCGGAAAACGCTAAATATATGATTTATCACTCAAGACAATGGTTCCCGTTTGTCCTGGTCAAAAATAAACGGTGATTTAAAAATATGTAGAGGTTCTGATTTTAAAATTAAATGGTCTGCTGTTCGTGTCTGCGAATTTTCCACACTGCAGTTTCTAAAAAATATGAAACACACACACACACACACACACACACACACACACACATATATATATATATATATATATATATATATATATATATATATATATATATATATATATATATATATATATATATTAGTGGGCTGACATATCCACAGGAGAGACAACCAAGCAAAAAATTACCCTAAGCAAAATTCATCCAAAAGCAGCAGAACTAAAGCTGCTTGCCAGGACACTATATATACAAATGTAGGCAAATGTGGGTATATTTTATTGGTTTCAAAATAGAGGTTCTTTTTTACTAATTGTCATAAAAATGTAACCACAGAACAGTATTATAATCTTCAAAAAGCCTGAACATTTTTATTTAGTTTTGTCCCATAGAACAAAAGATAAGAACATTTCAATATTCGATTTGGCTTTAGCTCTTATGCATAGATCATCGAATAACGATTAGATCACTGTCTGACTGACCTAAATGAACATTTGAAATTAAAATGTTTAAATTTAACGTTATTTAACGCGGTCAATGGTAGCCGAATTGATTAGGTCTTCGCTAATCGAGCCAGAGATATCTCGTGTTGCGGGTTCGAATCGTTCGGCTGTTATTAATCGTGACACCATGCACTGAAGATTCCCGAAAGGATGAAACACTAGTGTCTGTAGGTATTTAATTATTATAGTAAAAAAATAATTATATATATATATATATATAATTATTTCCACAGCCCAAAGAACGCCGCAGCCCACAGGAGCCATGCCAGCCAATGAACCGGAAGTCTAAGACTTAAGTTTCGCCTTCATTTGGGCTCATTAGTCAAACATATCCGCACCTGGGATTTGAACACGAATCTCCTGCATGCGAGGCAAGCACTCTACCAACTGAGCAAATGCCCCACACACAAGAAATTCTATCAATCAACACAGATCAAACTGCAACGAAATCAAGCTGTGGAATAGAGCTACTTCATCTCGACAAGGGACGTGATCATCCCACCAGCTGACCCCCAAGCCGATGTCTCACAAGTAGGGATTTTGAACTCGAAAGGACGATGCCATCCAGCAAAGCTAACCTAACGAGCCATTTTTGTTATAGAATTTTCAGAATGTGAGAGATTATATATAATTTTTTCCACAGCCCAAAGAACGCCGCAGCCCACAAGAGCCATGCCAGCCAACGAACCTGAAGTCTAATACTCGAGTTTCGCCCTCATTTGGGCTCATCAGTCAGACATATCCGCACCCAGGATTTGAAACCCGAGCCTCCTTCTATAACAAAAATGGCTTCCATTAGTAGCAAAAGAAGTATGGGGCGATAACATGCAGGTACTGTTTGAATTTAAAAAATAAATAGCAATTAAAAGAATGTGTAAATAAAAGTACGAAAACTGGTCAATTAGAATAATAATGGAAAGTAAAAACAGAAGTTTTAAGGGTTAAGGATTCTCACTATATATGGACTGTTTAGAATGATCGCAAGCAGTGGTAGTAGTCTTAGTTGTTTCCGTTCTTTTCAACTTTTCCACCAATAGTATTAAAGTAAATTCCATGTCGTCTTTTTCTAGCGTGTAAGAAAAAACAATTAGGACTTTTTTCACTTCACTTCTTGCAGTATTGAAATGTTAAAAACGGCATTTGAAAAAGACATCCCAAACTCCCCATGTTAAGAACGGCTTTCAGAATAAACATTATCAACCTCCCTTTCTTAAGAACAGCGTTTGGAATATACACTCCTACATCCTCATGTATAGAACGGGTTTCGGAGTAGACAACCCCCTTTCTTGAAGGGGGGGGGGGGTATTCACTCAAATTAAACCGTGATAATCGCTGTCAGTATACCCACCCGCAAATGCTAAAAAAAATGTGGGTTGGTAGTGTCGGTAGGAGAGAAGTAGATTTGTTTATCGTGCATGCGTACAAACCTAACAGCCAGTGAATTACAGTGCATAAAACAGGTCTTTATATCTCTGTAAGTACTTGTCTCTACAAAATGCAGCATGGTTGAAAACCTATAAAAGTAGTCTTCTAAAAAAAAATTGTGGCAGTGGACCTAATGTACAAATTTACTCCCCACAAAAAAAAAAAAAAAAAAAAAAAAAAAACCTGTGCGCAATCTTGCGAATCGTACCGGAAAAGAAATTTAAATAAAATACTCCACGGAATTCAATTCCCTATGTAATGAAATTCGCGTTAAAACTGTAGCGCAGGTAATCGCTGTAAACATTCGATAATTGTGACTAAAACCAGACCCTAACTTGCAAATACGCGTGCAGGTCTCTCAACTGAGGTATGGAAGCAAAAAATAGAAAATATCTAAACAGGTAATCTTGCAGAATTTGATCCGGATTCTCGGGATGTCCCGTCAATCATGAATCGGGCGCGACCGGCAATCATCGGATTAAGTCGAGTGCAGTAACAGACGCAGATTAACTTTAAAACAAGCAAACAAAGAAACCGGGGGAAAATAGAAATACACTAAATAAAAATAACAAAAAAAGTATAGTGACTGAATATAAATGTTTTTTTTTTTTCATTACATTTTTTTTCTTTTTTTTGCAAATTATTTATCAACATTTTTTATTTGTTAAAAGGAAATATGAATGTTTTATTTGTAACCGTAAATGGTTAGATGTAAGTATAGTTTTTATTTTTTCAAGATTTTTTTCATTAATTTTCTTTTGTTGCTAAACAGAATTTTTTTTTAGAAAAGCTAAAGAATTTGTTTACGAAAATCGTAAACTGTTAGGTGAGCGAGCGAGAGAGGAAATATTTGTCTTCAAAGCGAGTGTGTGTGTGTGTGTGTGTGTGTGTGTGTGTGTGTGTGTGTGTGTGTGTGTGTGTGTGTGCGCGTGTGTGAGAGAGAGAGAGAGAGAAAGTTGAGAAGACAGCAAGAGAATCATGTAGATCGCGCAGATTGCAAGACATAAAATCATTTTGTCGAATGTTTAAAGTCAGATGTAATAGCAACGCAACAATCAAATCTATGATTGATTCTAACTAGCCAGTTATGTTTGCCAATCATCACTCTATATTATTTACTAGAAAAATCTTTTTAATTTCAATTGCTTTCATCGATTACATATTCAATCCAAGCCAATGATTGTTTCAATAAAAGAAACTGATATCCATCGTTTGTTACTAAGTAAAAATTCTAAACGACCTCTACATTTGATAATTCATAATAGTAATGAAACGACCAAATCGATGTTTGGTTCTGATTAGTCAGTGATGTTTGAAAATCATCACTGTGTGTTATTGGTTAAGTACGTACTTATTAAAAATATTTCATTTTTTTTTTTTGCCAAACACGCACTCGCTTAGATATTTATTATTTATTTTAAAGTATAAATTTAACCAAAAAAAATGTTATTATACACACTGACACAATTAACATTCGTGAGTTTATTAAAAACTTAGGCGTACATTCCTGTGTAACTAAGAGTACCGCCCACTTTAATTAGGAATATAAACAGATTTGTAATCTTATAACATTTCTCATACTTTTCCATTTAAGACTTTATGTGTTTCTTTTTATTACTCTTAATTACTTACATCTTGCGGTAAAAACTCGATTTTATTGACTTTAAAAAGGAAAATGTCGGTTGAAAGTTTCTTTGCATGTCATTGTAAGCTCACAAATTAGCCAAAAATAAGCGAAAATAATCGTAACGATTTTTGTTATAATATAGATTTAAAAAGCTAAGCTAAACTAAAGGCTAAATTGCTGACTATAGTCAAAGGCGACTTGAAGGTTCTCTATTCATTAGCTGCTATTCCAAGGTGTAAATATAGTTCGTTCCACAAAAATCGCATTCACTTAGGATG
>NC_136499.1:99903608-99928608 GCF_053919585.1 Euprymna scolopes | reverse complement strand
AGTTGAAGGTGAATATATTAATGTTTTTAGCCAATTTTTCGATATTTGTCGTATGAAAGGTCGAAACAATACGTTGGCGAAAGTTTTAGGCACACATTCATACATACATACATTTATATATTGGTAACTGAAAATTGTCGACCCAAACCTATGAAAAAGCTTGCCCTATCTCTGAATACCCTTTATTTCAAATGTGTAGACCAGAAATTGTCTCCGTAATTTGTTAGAAACCGCAGAGGTCAATTTTTTTTTATTTGACCCCTATTATGACCCCTTAAAATTTATTGTTTTGGGCTCAAATCCAGTTATTAAGTTAGATCCATGTCCATGGAACTTATATCTAAAATTTCAAGTTTTTAGACCCAAAATTGTTGAAGGAGTTTGGTAGAGTTCTCAAAAGTCAAATCGTTGAACTTTGACCCCTTAAGAGCCAAATTTCTGGCTGACAACCGATCACAAATATTTTCCCAAATCTCAGTACTCTGTATATCAAACTTCCAGTCTTTAGACTTAAAATTAACAAAGTTATTGTGTAGGGAAATGTACACACATACACAGAAACACAGACACACAGACACGTTCACTTTTATATATATACTAGCATGGGTGCCCGGCGTTGCCCGGGTGTTTGGAAGTGTATGTGGAGTAAGAAAAAAAAAACACAAAAAAACGGTCAATTGTTTTAACTTTGACCCCTATTATGACCCATTAACATTTATTTTTTTGGACTCAAATAAGTTATTAAGTTAGATCCATGTCCAAGGAACCTATATTTAAAAGAACAAGCACATATATATACATACACACGTATACACTTATATATACCTATACACTCATACCCACATATATACACATATATATACAGCCAAGCATTTATAGACATATACAAACATATACTTACTCAAACATGCATATGTATCAGAAACACAGAGACATACGTAAATATTATATTGCTACAGCGCATACAACATCGACCCTCTCATGCGTGCATACATATACATTCATACAAGCTTGAACCCATGCTTATACATATAGGGGCAACATGCCAAAACTAGTTCAGGTATGGTGGCTTAAGTGGCTTTGAGCTTGCTATATTTGAATTTTTTCCTGTTTGCATAACGAAATTAGCTCATTTTTGGTGTTTATCGTGGCTTTAGGATATGTTATTATTGCAACTGCTTCTGAGGTGCAAAGGTTGCAGAGTTTAGATTTAGGGGTGTATGGATTGGATTTTTTCAATAAATCCCATTTTAGCGAGTACGGAATATTCCTATATTGGAGGTCTTTAATCAGAGTTGTTAGGGAGGTGCCTCTATTACTATTTGGATTTTCATTATTAAAGGAGCTTATATGGTTGGAAATTCTCAGTTTAATTAGATTTGCTGTTGCGCCGATATACGTGTAAGATTTTAAATTAGCATTAATGGCGTTTAAGCTGACGGAGTTTCTACTATGGGTGTGGGATGAACTTATAGAGAGGGACGGGATGATTAGGTTTGAATCGTTTTCAGGATGGGGTTCCTGAGTGACTTGGGTGATATCATGTGTTTTATTTATGGGGTTGGCATGGTTGGAGTTAGTGGAGCTCTCTAATGCTGTTGGTTCAGTAGTTAATGTGTTTTGAGAACGATATTTTAGTGTTCCATCCGTTGCATTGCTGTTGTGGTTGGGAGTTCAGTGACTGTACATGAATAGATTATGTCCTTGTGGATGCAGCATTTAAACTAGATCAAACTATGACAACAAACGTATTTAACTGACTTATCTACACTTACCAAGTCACCTTTAAATTATGCACTCAAAGTTAAAATAAGCCAACCTTAAACTCGCTTATTTAAGTAACCCTCCAAACATTCCATATTTTCACATCATGACGCGTCTCTATCTCCACCTCATCAGCTCACCCATCCCCACAGCTCACCATCCCCTATCACGCACACCCCACATTGAAAATCACAAGAATATCCATTTCCCACTTGAACTTAAAATCAAGAGGTCAACCCTTTTAAAGAATACTAAAACGCAATTACCCCTTTCCCCGCCGAAAATACTCCATTAAGAAACTGTATGCTAACCCAACTTTCACCCTCTCCCTCTATCTTTACCCTCTCTATTTCACCCCCTTCCTCTTTCCCTCATCTAAAAAGCTTCCTTCATCCAATATAAACAAGATAACGAACTATCTTCCTAATAGACTCATATCTCAAGCAAGCCTTTCCAGAGTACTCTTCCGAATATCATCACCAGGATTATTTTGCTATCTTTGGTATTTTGATAACTACACTATTGATTCCGAGTTCCATTGCACACTTAATTCAATGCTCACATTCTATTACTCATGGGGATGATTATAATGGAATGGTATATCCACCCAATTTCGGATATACTCTGTCAACACCGAGAAAGCATTTGGACCACAGCAACTAACACACAATCAACACAACAACGAATAAGGCTGCCCGGTATACTTTTCGAAATATGAAGCAGGAGCAGTACGTTTTCGCTATATGGGAATATCACTTTCTCCATGGCTTATGTTCTGTCCACCCGGATTTATAACCCCCGAATGACATTGGACTCCTTCCAATAACAGACTACCCAGGTTGTACCAACTTCTCTTTTCGTATAATTTTCTCCATATAATTATCCACAACCACTCAAACAACTATTTTCAATAATTGTGCTGAATAGCAAAATAGTGTCCATTCGCAGCTGAGCATTTTGCAAACTGCATTTCATTTCCTCTGATGATATGGTCCATTGTTGAACATCCAGGGATTAAGGAAATGACATAACCCCCTTTGTCAAACAATAAATTCTTAAATCGAATATATGTCTCTATATGTTGTTTTTCAGAATTTAAATTAAACCACGGAACTTATATATTGCTCTATTCTTAAACATTGAGCTTTCCCTTTTGGGCTAGGATTTCCATGAAAGTATTACTTTAAGTAATATCTATCAGGATTTTTCATCTGAATTCTATCAGTGTCTTATCTCGCTTATATATATATATATATACCTATATATATATACATATATATATACCTATATATATACCTATATATATATACCTATATATATATACCTATATATATATGTATATATACCTATATATATATGTATATATACCTATATATATATATGCGTATATACCTATATATATATACGTATATACCTATATATATATACCTATATACCTATATATATATATACCTATATACCTATATATATACCTATATATATGAGTATATATATATATATATACGTATATACCTATATATATATATACGTATATACCTATATATATATATACGTATATACCTATATATATATACGTATATACCTATATATATATATATAGGTATATACGTATATATATATATATACATATATACCTATATATATATATACGTATATACCTATATATATATATATACGTATATACCTATATATATATATATACATATATACCTATATATATATATACGTATATACCTATATATATATACGTATATACCTATATATATATACGTACGTATATTCCTATATATATACGTATATACCTATATATATATACATATATATACCTATATATATACATATATACCTATACATATATATATACGTATATACCTATATATATATACGTACGTATATTCCTATATATATACGTATATACCTATATATATATACATATATATACCTATATATATACATATATACCTATACATATATATATACCTATATATATATACCTATATATATATACCTATATATATATACCTATACCTATATATATACCTATATATATATATATACCTATACCTATATATATACCTATATATATATAAATACCTATATATATATACCTATACCTATATATATACCTATATATATATAAATACCTATATATATAAATACCTATATATATACCTATATATATATAAATACCTATATATATATATATATATACCTATACCTATATATATATATACCTATATATACCTATATATATATACCTACATATATATATATATATACCTACATATACATACCTATATATATATATACCTATATATATATATCTCTATATATATATATACCTATATATATATACCTATATATATATACCTATATATATACCTATATATATATACCTATATATATATACCTATATATATACCTATATACATATATATCTCAATATATATATATCTCAATATATATATATACCTATATATATATATACCTATATATATATATACCTATATATATATATACCTATATATATACCTATATATATATCAATATATATACCTATATATTCATATATATATATATCTATATATATACCTATATATATATATATCTATATATATACCTATACATATATATACGTATATATATACATATATATATACCTATATATATATACCTATATATATACATATATATATATAACTATATATATATATATATATATACCTATATATATATACCTATACCTATATATATATACCTATATATATAAATACCTATATATAACTATATATATATATATATACCTATATATATATATATACCTATACCTATATATATATATATATACCTATATATATAAATACCTATACCTATATATATATACCTATATATATAAATACCTATATATAACTATATATATATACCTATATATATATATATATATCTATACCTATATATATATACTTATATATATAAATACCTATATATATATAAATACCTATATATATATATATATATATATATCCCTATATATATATACCTATATATATATATCCCTATATATATATACCTATATATATACCTATATATATACCTATATATACCTATATATATATACCTATATATATATATACCTATATATATATACCTATATATATATACCTATATATATACCTATATATATATACCTATATATATATACCTATATATATATATATACCTATATATATATATATACCTATATATATATACCTATATATATACCTATATATATATATATATCTATATATATATATACATATATATATACCTATATATATATATATACCTATATATATATACCTATATATATACCTATATATATATATACCTATGTATATATATTCCTATATATATATATTTCTATATATATAGGAATATATATATATATATTCCTATATATATATATATACCTATATATATATATATATATATATATACCTATATATATACCTATATATATACCTATATATATACCTATATATATATACCTATATATATACCTATATATATATACCTATATATATACCTATATATATATACCTATATATATACCTATATATATACCTATATATATATATACCTATATATATATACCTATATATATATACCTATATATATATATACCTATATATATATATATATATATATATATATATACCTATATATATATAGCTATATATATATATAGCTATATATATATACCTATATATATATATATACCTATATATATATATACCTATATATATATATATACCTATATATATATATATACCTATATATATACCTATATATATATACCTATATATATATATACCTATATATATATATACCTATATATATACCTATATATATATACCTATATATATACCCATATATATATACCTATATATATATATATATACCTATATATATATACCTATATATATATACCTATATATATATACCTATATATATATACCTATATATATATATATATATATATACCTATATATATATCTATATACCTATATATATATCTATATATATATATACCAATATATATACCTATATATATATCCATATATATATACCTATATATATATCTATATATATATGTACCAATATATATACCTATATATATATATATACCAATATATATACCTATATATATATATATATATATATATACCTATATATATATATATATATACCTATATATATATATATATATATACCTATATATATATATATACCAATATATATACCTATATATATATATATATATATATATACCTATATATATATATATACCTATATATATATATATATATATATATATATATATATATATATATACCTATATATATATATATATATATATACCTATATATGCAAACTAAAAATTCCTATCGTACAAACCACATCACTAACCATAAAACATATATTAAAAACTACGAAACATCTCTATAACAAACCAGTTTCCGATGGACGTATATACACTATTCCTTGCCATAATTGCCATCATAAATACGTTGGTGAAACTCAGCGTAAATTTGAAAAAAGGCTCAATGAACATAAAAGAGATATAAAAAATAACAATTCTCTAAGTGCATTATTCTCTCATTCATTGCAACATAACCACACCTTTGACTTTAAACAAGCAAAAGTAGTTACATTTATTTCAAATAAATCACGCCGGAGACGTCTTGAATCTGCGCTTATTTCAATTTCAAGCCCTATTAAACAACGTGGAGGTTTCTATAACATAGCGCCATTAATAAGTAAACTTTTATTAAAAGAACATTATTTAACTGCAGACACAGATTAACTTTCTCACACCATTCAAACACCCCCTGTAATAATTAACACATAATCTCAATCAATAAATTACATAAAAACACACTTATTTTATTTCTGTTACAAACTTATATTTGAATTTCAACAGATATATCTTTTTCCCAATAAGAATATTAACTTGCGTTCATAGTTTTAAAATTACATTAACGACTATATGACGTCACTAAAATTTCTTCTCTTTAACAGTGCCAGCCCTCCCCCTCCTTTTTGAATTTCCAACGTCTTTTTTTTTCCGTTTCTCTGAAATAGAACTGCGTCACACTGTGCACGTGAAACATTTTCAAATATTTTGTACTGGTATTTTTTGTTTCTAAATGTCATTCATCCAGAGGAAGTCTCGAAATAAAGACGAAACGTTGATGAACACATAATACGGTTTGTTCCTTTTTATTTTCTCTATTTTGTCGGAATACTATTTCCATCATTTTCATCATACCAATATATATATATATATATATATATATATATATATATATATATATATATATATATATATATATTTCTTTGTGACGTCAGAACGCGATCAAACATGTCTATGTTTTGCACGTGAACATTGCATATTGCTTCTAACATATGTCCTGGCAACACAAAGAACATTTCTCTTACCTAACTTTGTTGTATATTTATTTCTAACTACAATGGATAATTCAACTGCATTCCTGGAATTGCATCTAAACAACTATATTGTATTCACTTTAGTTTTTGATTCCAGCATTCTTCTTTAATAATAATTATATTCGACCTTAATCACTTCGTTTCTCTAAATGCGGGGGTTTGTCCCTTTCAATATACAACATTATGTCAAAAGGAAATTTTAAACAAGCTTTGTTTTTCATAGTTTAGCTTCGATAGCAAGGTTTAAGGAAGCAGAAAAAGATTGTCATGTTTGTTTCGCTGGATCGAGGCTCGTGGTAAATAGTTTAACCGATAAACGATTTTCTTTGTTAAGAAAAAAAAAAGGGGGGGTTTCAGAAGAAAAGTGTGGGGGGAGACGGACATCGGAGAGAGAAAGAAAGAAAAGGGAGAAAAGGAAGAGGAGGAAATGGTAATCTTACCGAGAAAATGCGAATTTATATAAAAAAAAAACATTTGCTTTAGCAGATAGAGAGACTTTGCTTGTTGGCTTTGAAACAGTACTAAGGCTGACGCTCCAAAACTGGGGATACCCCCAATGTGGCTAAATGAGGAAAATACTTTTTTCGCGACCAGCTGAGTAGACAGACATAAGCATCAACCCTGTCTTGCAGCGAAATTTGAATTAAGTTGAAAGATCTTGCATACAAAAACATTAATTTGCTTTTCTTAAATCTGAGAAAATCCTGGAATTTAACTAACCTTTTTGTGTATCTGAAGTTGTGTTATGCAAATAATTATTTTTGTTGATAAGTTCTCCGACTTTTTTTCATTAATTATTGATTACTTCAATTTGAGAGTAAACCAGTTAATTCCAGATCTACCCTGAAGCCTGATACCCCTGCTGCGGCCGAAAGAAGCGATATAGCAGCCGTCATCAGAGCATCAGTGAAGGAAGGGCTCAGTTAAAGGAGAACAAATAAGGAAAATAGAAGAGAAAGTGGAGAAAAAAAGAGAGGAGACAGAAACAGCATGTAGCCGCACAGACTTAGGGTTGCTCGTGTTTTGTGCACTTTAGACATCAGAACGGTAAATTCCAATGAACAGTGAATGTCTGATTACATGTTGAGGTGTCCATTAGTAGAGGTAGTAAAAGTGTATCAACTGGAACTTGGGGTTGGTGCACATCTACTTGCCCGTGTGAGAGATTATATTCATGGTCCCATGCCGCAGCATCTTACCAAAGAGAAGTTGCAGTTATTTTTCCAATGTGTTACGTAACACATTGAAAAATAATTGCAACTTCTCTTCCAATTTTCGGATTTTGTAATCATGCCTATATTCCTTTATTTTCTTTTATGTTTTCCTTTAAGTTAAGGTCGGAATAAATTTCTAAAAAAATTGACATAATAATTACACGAATGATTCTGCGCTACGAAACAGTTGCTGTCAAGAATTGTGGTAATAAACGGTAAGATGGCCAACATCTTGAAATTTGGAATATAAAATTTTATCGTATATATATATGCATATATATATATATATATATATATATATATATATATATATATATATATATATATATATATATATATATATATATATAAAGAGAAAGACAGATAGACAGAAAGAATTTATCCGAAATGGATAAAACAATTTCTGTGGGAAATCTCAAGTGTGAGAGCTCAATGTGAAGTATATCGTACATAAGAGTTGATAAAAAAAAAAACACAAAACAAATTTAACTCAATCTCATTATAAATTGATTTCAACTCTCTACGAACCTTTTCAAATGAGGAGAGCTAGTAAGGTTTGCATTTGATTTTTCAAATCTTAAGTTTATAAGAAGGTACGTAAAGGGTTGAAATAAAAGTCTGAGATTGACTTAAGTATGTGTTGTATTTTTTCTTTTAATTCTTATATAGATATGGGCCGAGAGAAACGATATATGAGCCGTCACCAGAGCATCAGTCTGGCTGTGGAAATATATTTACATATATATATATATATATATATATATATATATATATATATATATATATATATATATATATATATAATTAATATCGTTTAAAAAAATCAACAACAAACTACGTAAACAGATAAACCATAACAACTAAATAGTAAATTCTCTATGGCATCATAGCGTAATGGGTTAGGGCGCTGGACTGAAATACATAAGGTCTGGGATTCGAATCCCAACAACAGTCAAGCTATGCTGAAGAGGAGTAGGGCTCCGAAACACGTGTGTCCATAGATTATTCTTTTTAAAAAGAATAAATAAATGAATAAAAAATATGCGACTTTCTAAGAAAAACACCGGATCTCTGAGGCGGAGACGTTAACCTTCATATCGTTTAAAAAATCAACAACAAACTACGTGTATATATATATATATATATATATATATATATATATATATATATATATATATATTGACTGCACTGCACTGATTTTGTTTGTTCAATCCTTTTGAAACCCATTCATAATTTACAATTATTAATCTTTATACTCAATATTAATATGGTTCTAGGATAGATATACTTATTGAGCTTATTATATATCTACAATATTATGAGCACTGTTCTTTTAAAGTATATATACATTTTTTTTATTATTGCATTTTCACCCCAAACAAAGCACATTGCCACTTTGTTGTAGGGGGGTAGCCATAAGCATCAGGGGTACTGTGTAGGAAGTTGGGCAGCAAGATGTCGGTTAACATTACACTTGAACTTCTGCATGTCAGTACAGTCGGGAACGCATGGACCCGGATGGGAGTTCCAAAGTCTAGCTGTTCTGGGGAAGAAACTACTGTAGTAGTAGGCTCTCTGGCATCTAGGTATCTCTACTGTGAAGGGGTGGGATTTAGCTGCTTGTCTGGTTTGTCGGGGGTGTTTACGTCGAGGGGGCACAAGTGCTTGCAGTTCGTCAGAGCATTCACCGTTAACATACTCTGTAGAAAAGGCAGAGGGATTCAGCATTTCGTCGATGTGACAGAGGCTGAAGTTTAGCTGACAGTTCAGGACCTATCAAACTGGCGACTCTCTTTTGCACCTTGTCTAGGAGCGAGAGACTAGTGGCAGATGCACCAGCCCAAATGTGACAGCAATACTCCATACATGGGCGAATGGTGGCCTTATAGAGGTACAGGATACTTTCAGGCGTTAATAGCTTTCTAGCACGGTAGAGAGAACTCACCTTCTTCGCAGCGGTCCTGGCAATGTTCTCAAAGTAATTGTTCCAACTCATGTTTCCTGTGAACGTTAGGGCAAGGAGTTTAAAAGATATACTTTCAGATGAAAAGTCATTGGCCATTGCTATTGGTGGTAGATAAGGTTTCTTGTAATTATTGAAGGAAATCAGGTTTAGTCTTGGCAGCATTGAGGGTGACCATCCATTTTTGTCCCCATTCCGCTACGGATAGGAGGTCTTCCTCAAGTGTTTCTGCCATTTCTTTAGATATGTGTTCATTTGTTTTCTTGTCGTGTCTGTTATAGAGCGTAGTGTCATCAGCATACATACCTATCTCACAGACATATTTGTCAGGGAGGTCATTTATGAATATTAGGAATAACAGAGGTCCAAGTATAGGCCCCTGGGGCACTCCCGCATTTATATCATATTGTTTAGATGGACGACCGTCAAGGACAACCTGGATTTTTCTCTTATCCAAGAAGGATCTAATTATGTTATGTATTCTTCCAGTGATACCGTATGATTTGATTTTCTTGAGAAGACCCTCATGCCATACCCTGTCAAAAGCCTTAGATATATCTAGAGCTACCGCTCTACTCTCCTCCGCTTTGTCCAGTGACTGGTATATACGTTCTGAGATTACAGTTAGGATGTCTGCAGTGGAACGAACTTGCCTAAATCCATATTGTTGGTCAGTCAGAAGTTTAGCATCTGTAAGGTGATGGACTAGAGCTTGGTTAATCATGGACTCAAATATTTTGGCGAAAAGTGGGAGGAGGCTAATGGAGCGATAATTTACTGGGTCAGTTCTTTCGCCAGAATTCTAGAAAACTGACACTACAGAAGCAGTTTTCCAGCAGGCAGGAAAGCAAAATTCATTAAGGCATTTGTTTGGAGTTTGGAGAGAACTGGAGCTACTACGGCGGCATACTTTTTCAATAGCACAGCCGGGATGAGATCAGGTCCACATGCTTTGGCAGTGTCAAGCTTTCTTATGATAGCATGCACCTGAACAGGGGTGATTTTCAGATCGTCTAGTGTGGCGTCTGTCCGCAAAGGAAAGTCAGGAGGGGGTGGTTATCAGAGTCCAGTGTGGAGTTGGGAGCAAACTGTCTGGCAAGCATGTTAGCCTTCTCAGTTGCAGAGCAAACAACCTCATGATTGTTGGATAGTGGGGAAATTGTTGATTGCCCATTATTTACTACACTGTTGTAGATTTTCCAGAAGTCTCGGGTTCCTAATTTCTGTGCTTCGATGCGTTTTTGGGTGGTTTCAGTAAATTCTCTCTTAACTGTCGCTATTTCTTTCTTACAGTTATTTCTGGCTTCTATGTACTTCTGTCTGTTTGAACTGGACTTATGTCGGTTAAATTTGCGGTACGCATGCTGCCTTTGTGCTATGGCAGCTGCACAAGTTGAAGTGAACCATTGGGGAGAGTGGGGTTTGCTATAGAATTTGTGTGTGGGAACATATGCTTCAATTGCCGCTTTGAACCATTTAGTGGTCTCATTTGCGCAATGTTCAGCAGGAAGTGAAAAGATATTTTGCCATGGAGCGTCCCTGATGAGGTCCCTGATGGCTTCCCAGTCAGCCTTTTTATAATATCTCGTTGTTTTGAGCAGTGGCTCTTCAGTTTTGGCTCCAGAGTTTACAGCGATTTCAACCATTACCACTGCATGATCGGCGTTCCCAAGAGGGCTGTGGGCATTCGTTACACAGTCATCGAGAACTGTGGTCAAAACAGATCTAGAAGTGATGCGTGTTGTTCTTGCTGGTCTGGGAAACGGGTTGGAAACGTAACCATCTGTGATAGGAAATGAGATAGAGAAGTTACGTGTTGTGGTACCAGCTGCATCTGTGTGAATAGAAAATCGAAGGCGGTTGCTGTGGTGGACATTGAAGTCACCAAATACATGCACTTGTGCGCTAGTGTCGAGGGAAAGTGCTGTATCTATGCTGTCAGAGACTTTATTTATTAGGGTACAGTCCTAGGTCGAGGGAGAGTGGTAGAGAAAATAAAAGTAGCTAATGTTATGTTGCATGTTAAGTCTAAAGCACATAAAGGCTTGATCGTCCGATTCTAGTTTAGTTTCTCTAGTCAAGGGGAGGGTGTTTCGAATGTAGACTCCAAGTCCATGCATATGTCTGTCAGAGTCCTTACAGCAGAGTGGGAGGTATCCAGGCATGTTAAAGTAGTTAGAGGGGATAGAGGAGTGTAGGTTAGTCTCGCTTAGCATTAAGATATCCGGGGTGTTTGTTAGGAGAAATGCTTCAACATCATTTAAATTAGTTCTAAGCCCGCGGATGTTCGTAAATGCAAGCCTCAAGGGAGAAGGCACGTTGGTTTTGTTTGAGTTTTTGCCTGGTTTTAGCATAATTTTTGAATGTACTGTCATTTTTATTTTTAAGAGTTTCAGTTTAGGTAAGGGGTGCTGAACAAGTTGTCAAGCAGAATACAAGACATGCAACACAGGCAGACCATCAGCTGTCCCTCCATCTATTAGGGTTGTGGCCTCAGGATAGCCCACCAGGGATGAGTGCAGGATCCCTTTCCATGCGCAACATGGCACTACAAACATCCCGATAATATACAACTGTTGATGGAGCAGCCGCTCTAAGTGCTACCAAAGAATTAGGGCACCTGTACTACCAGTCGGGAACAGCAGCCAGGAACTGTCTATTCGGTACCCTCAACCCATCAGATGATTGTCAACCCAATCTGCTTGCACTGGCATTACGGTATTCAAGCACTCCCAAGTGCCCAGTTTAAGCGATGAGATGTGTCAGGAGTGGGGGAAAATGGCGTTCATTGCTCTAGTCAGGAAACAAGATCGACCACCAAGTGTTTCTGTCGACTCCCAGTGGTTCGACCTCTACGCCTGGCTAATAGAAAAAAAAAAGGAATATGGAAGCCGGGCGATAGACGGTGCCTATCTACTCCTTAAGCAGTTTAGGTTTGCAGACCGGTAATTTGTTTGAGTCACCAGCTCTAGGAAGGTTGTCATCCAAGACTGGAGAGGCCTTCCTCCCCTTAGGTTTAGCTTCAGAGTTTTCCTTCTCCTAGACGGATGACCTGGGAAGATCTACAGGTCCATCAGTACCGAGAGGGTTTGCCCCAATCCTGGGTCCTAATCCAGCCATTTCTGCGACCCCGCGAGAGTAGTTAGTGTTGTTACTGGGTTAGTTTATAAAGGTTATATATCTACTGAGAAATTATGCTCCTCAAAGTGATTACGGGACATTGCTATTTCATTGTTTGTTACTGAAGGAGGTGGTAAGTAAGAGTTTATGCTGTGGAAGCAGCTATATTTGCAAACAGGTCTGTTGGAAGGAGTTAATATTGTTTAATGTTTTTTCCTTTAAATTTATAGTTGAGAAAAAATAAATAAGTAAGTAAAAAATAAAGTAAAATAAAATTTTTTTCCTTTTATTTTTACGTTGGCTTGGGAATAGGATAATGTGTTATAGAATGGCTTGATATTACGAATTTACTAAAAATTATTGTACAAGCTCTAGATATCTTAGATGGCAGAAGGGTTATGTATATTCAATAGATACAAGTAACGTCATTTTTGATAAGTACAATATAGTACAGGTGGAAATACATTATACGTTATGGCGTCTACATTATGTACAATACATTAAATAGTTATATGGAGAGATTTCCAGTAGATGCGAATATATGAGGGTTATGGAGATTAAGTAGGTTTCCACTTCTAATGAGGATATCTTCCGCTTTCGTTTATAAATCAGGAAATTGTATTTTGCGTTACAGAGTATCGGTTCAGTTTTTGTATTTAGCATTGCAAAGCTAAGGAAGAGACAGCTATTGCTATGTAATATAGATAGCTGTAAATCTAAGTACAGACTGTAGTTAGTAAGTATCTACCTGGTTAAGAACAAACTAGTGCATGCCTTAGGGGTAGAAATGAATGGATGTTTAGTGATCATGACTTCCAATTTGTCAGCATGTTAAGGTTAAGGGCTGAAAGCTGAGGACCCTCATCCAAGTCGTATGTAATGTATGCGCGTTAGTGGCAGCTTGGGGAGTAGGGCAGATTGTTAGTTTTCATGAGAAGGTAAAACTTAGAGAATACGGTAGAATTAATTAATAGAATCTTGAGTGTCAAGTAAAAAAAATAAATAAAAATACAATAAATTTTTTTTTAAATAAATAAATAAATAAAATAATTATTTTTAATTTAATTTAACATGCAAATCAGACATAGACAGTCGTCTTGGAGGTAAATATATATATTGGATATACATAGCAATCCACATTAAAATAAACTTTGCTCTTTAGACTCCAGGTCTAGCTCCTTCTTTAATATATATATATATATATATATATATATATATATATATATATATATATTGTGTATATTTAGGTATCATCTTCTCATTTAGACAAATATTATTGAATAGCACGGAGTTATTCTGTTTTACAATTTTCCTTTTTATCTGCTCCAATCTCCAAAAAGTCCTTTTAGTGTTCTTCTCGAAATTATATAAGTTGGATCCATAATCGCGAGCGCTTTCGAGAGAAGTGCTTCTATCATCCTCAGGCATATTGTAGAAATAAATGTAGAAATGTTTTTTTTTTAATTATATATATATATATAAATATATATATATTTTTTTTTCATAGTCACGTGGTAGCTTGTTACAAGTTAGGTGAAAGGGCTTTTTTTGCTTTTTTTTTAAATATTAAATATATTTATACACACACACACACACACACACACACACACACACACACACACACACACACATATATATATATTCGAAATTTGTCCCAAGCATTTTAAAACGTTCCGGCTGCATTCATAATTAATATTATTTATATGAGGCTTCTTTGTTTTAATGTACAACGCCTCGAGTATTCTTAGCCTATTTACATTTCTCTCACTCTGCAATACTCTTGCATTTTCTACCATAATTCTTCGAAATTCCGAATGATGGCAGCCATGTCCCTTCAAATGTTGTGATATGGAGCTAGAGTCAGAGAGGTGAAGAGTCAATCTTCGCGACAATGTGTTAGTTGTTGAACCAATGTAGCTACTAGTATTGGAGATACACTCTCCTATTGGGCAGCTGAATTTGTAAACAACATTGGTCCTTTCCAACAGGTCACTTGCCTGCGAAATGTTGTTTTTCATTACAAGGCTTGTTGTCTGTATCTTTTTATAATATATAACAACAACTACATCTAGTGATAGTGTGCGTGGAGCCCTTTCTTCACATTTGGGACAGTTCCCCAGACACGTCTTTTGTCCTTGTAAACTTATAAACAGCTCATAAGCAAAAAAAAATCTTTGCTCGGAAATCACGTGGTTTTGTGACTTTCGTCTAATACTGAAACTATAAACTGAAGCACGGCCCTCGCTATGTAACCTAGATAGAAGGAAAATAATCACCTGGAAGAGAGTTCCATAAGTGTGAAACTATCGGAAAGAAACTACAATTACAACAAGGTACCTGAACAGCGAACTTATCAATACTACTAGACTGACGAATACAAACGAACTGGGACAAATGAAACAGGAAATAAATCAGAGAATTCTGAAGAGTACATGATATAATAGTACTTATAGAAAAAAACTGAGATAGCAACATCACGTTTCTGAGTGAGTGAGAGAGAGAGTAGATAGAAAAATAAAAAGGGGGGGGCAATTAAATTGCATTGATCAGCAGCTAGTACAATGGCGGCGCTTTAGGAATGAGGTGGAGTCAAACCTTGATGTTTTAACATTTTGATAGTGGCAGCTTTTAGATTTGACAGCCTCTTGATCTTTTGGCTGGGAGAAGAGCGTATTACCTGTTCTGATACTGTCCTAGATCTTGACTTCTTGACTGAGGTAATTTTTACTTTTGTCCCAATCTAAAAAAAGAGTGTTCACTTTTAGGAAACTGGATTTTTCCTACATTAAAAACCGACATCCTGTCTAATTCTGTTCTCGCGGGGGAAGCAAGTAAATAATTGCCTCCAGCGTAAAATATACCTCTTTCTTTACTTTTGGGTTAAAATTTAGCCTTCAAGTGAAATATGATTCTGCTCAGTCTCACGAGACTAGTCTCCCAGACGTCGCCTATACTTTCGAGAAGTGAAATTATCAATCGTCAGAGATGCGTCTACTGTAGAATTTTAACGTGTTCAGTCCCGTCTATTTTCATAACGTTTCAGTGTTACCTTTCAGAGGAGCCAGAGCTATTGGTTTTCAAACTGATCAATAATTGAAACAATTGAAAAATTGAAAATATGAAATACTAAACTAAGTATATAAGAAACAACGATTGTTGGTGGTTCCATTCCTTTAAACGCATACACGCACACACACACAATATATATATATATATATATATATATATATATATATATATATATATATATATATCCTTTCTTTTATTTAATTTACCAATGTACTTTGCGCCAAAATATGTCAATTTCAGTCTAACGTTTCTTCTTCTTCTCCTTCTTTTTCATCCATTCCTTACCTTCAGCTTAGAATAGAACCACCAACACCATCACAATCACCACCACCAGCAGAAGCAGCAGCAAGCAACAGAAACAGCAGCAGCAAGTCGATCAATAAAGATCGATTTTTGTTTTTTACTTTATTTCGCCTTTTTTTTTTTTTTAATTTTTACTATTATTTTTTTTTTTTAATTTTTCGCAACGCTAAAATTTCTTGTAAATTGACTTCGCAAATCGAACCGCTTTGTCAACAAACTCTTTTTATCTATTGATTAGTAAAGAGTTTATTTTATTTTTATTTATTTATTTATTTATTTATTTATTTTACTTTTACATAGTTTCGGTATGGGAGGAGGAGGGGGGGGTCGCTGGAAAAATCCAAAAGTCAAATATTAAATTTTAAACTGGTTGCCGACATCAGTTATTTTCAATTACTCTCAACTCAGTCAGAAAATCTAATAAATAAATAAATAACAAAATGGCGTCTACTTCTAAAACGATGGAAGAATGTCTTCAGGACACGCTGTTCAATTTGCTAATAAGGTCAGTGAATTCACGTTCTATGCAAAAGTGCCAATACATGTAAAAATAAATAAACGAATGAACAAATCAAGAAGAGAAAAAGAAAGAGAAAAAAAAACTAGCATACATAGTTTACATATACCCGGCGTTGCCTGGGTTTCTTATTTATTAATTTCAAGATATCTCTCATCGTCTCTGACGTTAATCAGAAAGAACTGTCCATTGTTTCTTTATTCTTTTTTCCGATAGTTTGTTATTCCCTTATTACGCTATCCTCATATCCTCATATTCTGTTTCCTTTATTCCGTGTTCGTTATTATTAATTCTCTTATACTCTTATTCTCTTATTCTCTTGCTCATACTCTGCTATTTCGATGTCCCGTTATTCCTCTTTTCGGTTATTCCTTTTTCTGTTAGTATTCTTTTTGGTATTCGTTATTTCGATATTCCCATATTCCTTTATTTCGTTACTCGCTTATTCTACAATTCCTTACTTCTGTTATTCCCTTATTTTATTCGGTATCCTAATTACCCGATTTAATCCTCGCTCGAGTCATAAAAGGAAAAGAGGGCGATAAAGAGGGTATATAGAGAAAGAGAGAACTAGAAAGATAGAGAAAAAGAGAAGTGGCTGGTTACTTTTTAATGCATCTAAAACCAAGCTTTTATCTTTACATCATCAACGCTCTGATCCCCATCTGGCATCAATTGAAATGAATGGCTCTCGACTTGAGGAGGCTTCATGTTTTGGTAAGCTTCTGGGCTTGACCTTTATTCCGGATCTGAAATGGGACACGTACATCAAATCTGTTGCCAAGGCCGCTGGAAAAATGGTGGGATCTTTCTATCGCTCCAATAGATATCTCACAGCTGATGCAATTCTCTATCTATATAAGAGCCAGATACGTCCAAGGATGGAGTACTGTTGCCATACCTGGGCAGGAGCTGCTTGAAAGGACATGTCCTGCCTTGATAGAGTTCAAAATAGACTTCGTAGCCTCGTAGATGTCCTTTTCTCTTCCCTGCAACCTCTATCTCACAGAAGAGATGTTGCGAGCTTGTCTAAGCTTTATCGTTATTTTCATAGCAAGTGCTCGATTGAGTGTCAATCTATGGTCCCACCTCGCCAAACTTTCACAAGAAACACTTGTCTAGCTGAAAACACTATCAATAATTCCCCCCCACTCTTTATCTGTGCCTAAACCTAAACGTAGATTCCATGAACAAAGCTTCTTTCTTAGAACTGAACGCCTGTGGAACTGTCTTCCGTTTTCCTGCTTTCCAGCTGACTACAATCTGATTGTCTTCAAGTCCAATGTAAACAAGTTCTTGATGAGCCGTTCCACTTAAGTTAAAAAATTTACCGAATTTCCATTACTAACGATTACTATATTGTCCATTTGACTACTGTACACTCTTATCCCTTATCCTCGAGTGGTCTCTGAGCCTTGATAACTGGTGATGCCTATGTATAAATAAATAAATAGCAAGAAAAAAACGCAAAAGAAAGGAAAAAAGAAAAGAAAGGCGGAACAAAAGAAAGAAAGATCAAGAAAGAAAGACAGTGAAAGAAAGAAAGAAGATTAAAAAAAAATGTTACTTTATGCCCCCTTACTTAAACATTCAGCATTATAAAATAAAGATCAAGAGTAAGTGGAGCAAGACTGGAAAAGAAGTGGCGCCCAAGAATTCATCTAGTCCAGTTGAGTATCGAGTATAGTGTTGTTACCTGAAGTAGCATTACTTGGAGAAGGTGCACCCATTCTTCACATGAGCTAATATGTAGCCAGGAGGAGAGAATCTTATTGGGCTTTGAATACTGTTATTTTGAATATTTGGTTACGGTTTACTTGTCCGGGGAACAGTGGCGGCTCGTGCCTGGAGCTGTGGAACTGCAGTTGGATGCACCCCCAAGTCATTTCTACTCATTATTATCGATACACGTTAAAAAGAATACGTTTATTTTTTTTCTTTGTATGTGATAATATATATATATATATATATATATATATATATATATATATATATATATATATATATATATATATATATAATCCTGAAGCTTAATGTCCATAATTGTCCCCATACTCATATAAGCATAAAAGCAAAACTTTGCTTGGAACTGCGAAATTCACAGTTACACTTTCTTAGTGAAATTCGCTTGTGCGCATGCCCGATCTAGAACGGTTAATATGAGTCAATTTGGAACTGTAGTTTTTAGCAGTTCCAAACGCGGTGTTTGCGCGTTTCGCTTATTATTATTTTTTTTTTTAAAAGGCTTTGTTTACAAATGTTTTCTTTTTATTATTATTAAAAAGTGTAACGTGTTCTTGTAAATAAAATTTCCACCTTAAAAAAAAAAAAAAAAAATTCCCACACTTTTAAATGCGATTTAAGCAGACAAAAATATATAATATGCTAAACTTCTTTTTTTTAATTAAAAGTGTTCGGGCTTTTAGCCTTGAAGTTACCAATTTTATTTTTTACTTTACCTATATGGCTTATTTTATTTGTATTTTTAAGTAGTTTAAAATTTATTTATTTTGTAGTAGTTTAACTTTACAGAATAAAAAATATTTACATTTTTTTTATAGAAAAGCGAAGAAAAGTTTATTTTTTAAAATACATTTAATTAGAAATGTTTTTGCCTTATATATATATATATATATATATATATATATATATATATATATATATATATATATATAAATGGGTTAATAAATTCCAACGAAAGAAAGATGTATATTTAAATAAGGGAGTAGTCACCAACAATGTGTATTTTTTATCATTATTTTATTCCGTGTCTTGGTTTTTCATTGAGAATTATGTTTGGATCATTGTAATAATGTTTTTAAGTCATTGAAATCGTTTACGCGCGTTTCAGACGGTCTGTGATGCGTCCTCGTCAGAAATTATTTTCAAAATAATTTCTGACGAGGACGCATCACAGACCGTCTGAGACGCGCGTAAACGATTTCAATGACTTAAAAACATTATTACAATGATCCAAACATAATGCTCAATGAAAAACCAAGACACGGAATAATAAAATAATGTTAAAAAATACACATTGTTGGTGACTACTCCCTTATTTAAATATATATATATATATATATATATATATATATATACGCACACATATATATTCACACACACACATATATATACACACATATATATATATACACACACATATATATATATACACACACACATATATATACACACACACACATATATATACACACACATATATATACACACATATATATACACACACACATATATACACAAACACATATATATACACAAACACACACACACATATATTTAAATTTTAAATAAAACTGTTATCCAATAAAACCATTTTTAAATGGTAATCTCCTAACTTTACCATCGTTTGCAGGTAAAGATTTTGTTTTTATGAAAAAATAAATTATTAAAAAATTGTAAATAAAATGTATTTAAACAATGTTTTTCGTTTGTTTGCCTGCGGTAAAATTTTATTTAATCTGTAAAGTTTAAAAGAAATATATTTGTATATTTTTTTTATTACTCTGTAAAGTGTATACAATTTAAAATAGTGTTTTTTGATTAAAATGTTTTTGCGTATTACCCCATTTTCGACGACTTATAATGGCAAAGTTAATAATATTTGTATTAAAAAAGCAATTTTAATGACAAGCTTATTTTGTTATACACCTATTTTTAATTTACAACAAGCTTTTTATAAATAAAACCGTTGTTAAATAGTAAAACTTTTTTCGTTAATAAAAATCTGTGACCTAAAAGTTATAAAGGTATGATTCAACTCAGTTAGAACTTCCGGTTCAGTTGAATCGCAAAAAAGAGGATCACGTAAACATTATATTCCTTCTACCCTAATTGATATTCTACTAATAGACTACCTAGTACTTACCTTTCCCAATACAATTGATATAAAAAGAATTTAACCATGGTCTCCTTGCACCCCCAAGAAATAACTTCTGCGACGGTAAATGAACTTCAACAGATTGAGTTTTCACAGCTGTCTCTCCATGAAAAAGTTGAAATTAAGAAAAGAAGCCGTTCAACGCCTGATATTCAAATATCTCAGCCAGGCATTAGCAACAACAAAGTGTATATTCGTAGCTTTAATGGTACCAACGGAAAAGTTAGCTTTGCGGCTGTGAACTAAAAAAGGCATTGTTCTGCTTTCCTTGTTTGTTGTTAGGGGGTGATGTAACATGGACAAAAGATAGTTTCAGAACTATTAGCAAAATGAAAGATAGAACTGAAAAGTATGAGAAGCACGTTGACAATGTAGTTTCCCTATCAATTTTGGGGACCATAAATATTAAAGCAAAACTTAGTGAGGCCTGCAGACTTTCAATCAATCATCATAACATGAATGTTAAGAAGAACCGTGAAATTTTATCTAAAATAATAGATTGTATTTTCTTTTGTGGGAACTTTGAAACTCCCTTACGAGGACATGATGAAAAAGATGATTCAGTAAATCCAAGTGTATTTAGAGGATTTTTAAATTTTGCATCTTAATTAGATCCAGATTTAAAGAATCACTTAGAAATCAGTAATGTCTTCAAAGGTGTTTCCAAGACTATTCAGAATGACATACTTGACTGTCTTTTACAAATATACCATGATAAAATAAGGGCAGAAATTAGCAAAGCTTCCTTTGTAGCTGTCATGGCTGATGAAATAACAGATGTGTCTGAACATACACAAATGATCATTGTTTTACGGTACGTCTTGGATGAAAAATACTTGAACGCATTTGGGGATTCTTTATTCCAGAAAACCAAACCGCTGATGGGATATCAAAATGTATTCTACAACAATTAGATATAATCCTTCAAGGGAATCGCTAAAAACTGATACCTCAGACATTTGATGATGCAAATGTCATGAAAGGCAAAAAAGCTGGTGCTCAGGCAAAAATAAAATCAGTTTATAGTAATGCGCATTTCACTCACTGTTATGCGCATCAACTTAATTTAATAATGAGGAATGCAGCAAGCATTACACGAAATGCTAGAATATTTATCTCTAACATTTTGGCTATTCCGACTTTCTTTTCTAGATCACCACAGCGTCTGCCATTTTTCAAGAAGCATCTGGATGTAAGCATTCTACGTGTATCCGCCACAAGGTGGAACTTTAACATGCATAGAGATCATGAAAATGTTCAAGCATAAAAAAACTGTCACTGAAATTCAGTCAACATCATATGTAGATGAGACCGTTACAGAAGCGACAGGAATTCTGAAATATTTGAACGATGAAAATTTCATATTTTGATTTGAGCTATTTCATAAAATTATGTCTCATGTTGAAATTATTTCTCGGGAAATTAGCATATATAAAGTCAATGAATACATAACAAATTTCAAAACTGCTATTTTAGAGATAAGAAACACCAAATACTGTGAAAATTCTTCACAAACACTCAAGGGCGAAGCTAAAGAACTGTGTGACTATATATCTGTTGATATAACGGACAGATATTCTTCAACTAAACATTTAATACTTGCTAAATTGTTTTATAAGATAAGCTTTGCTAGTTTTAAGAAAAAAAAAACTACCTACAGAAGAGATATCCTTGACAACTGAAGCATATCCCATGATTGACAAACAAAAGTTTGAAACTGAGCTAGAAATATTTTATAGTAGGTCAGATATCCATGAGTATTGCAAAGTAATTGATCTCCTGAAATTTATTTTGGAAAACAATTTAAACGATGTTCTTAGTGAAATCACAAAACCCATAAAAATTATCTTGACAATTCCCATGACTACATAAGAGATAGAACGTTGTTTTTCAACTCTGAAAAGAATAAAAACTTATCTAAGGAACACCATGGGTTGCGAAAGACTAAATGAACTTGCAGTGCTTTCAATTGATAAAAAAGTTCTTCGGCAGTCATTCAGAAGTTAAGGAGAAAATTATCAATCTTTTCTCACAAATTAAAACAAGAAGAATGGAGTTTACATTCAAATGAATGTAATAAGTAAAATATTTAACATATTTACATCTATTTAGGATTCCTTTAAGTTATTGTATTTTTATACGTGTGCATACGTATAAATTATATATAATTTTATGTTTGTTTTATTTTTACACAATATTAAAACAATAGGTGTTTTCTTTATAACAGCACCCCCACTAATCTTAGGCACGAGCCGCCACTGCCGGGGAAGCATGCTCATGACAGATTATCCTGACAAACTCTTATACAGAGGAGTCTATTTATAAACACCGGAAGTGGATTTATCAAAAGATGAGACGGGTCACACTGCTGGATACCGTTAATAACAGGAGGAAAACATGTTCAAATACGGGACAAGATCAAAGTGTAGTATCTGTTCCGGCAGATACTGCAAGCTATGACTAGCTATGACTAGCAAAGACCAGATGTGGGGGCAACCCCACATGTCTGACCTTTAACCAGCTCCCATTTCCCACCTCTCGGGAGCTGGTCCCCTTTTCCCCTTCCCCCTCCCTTCACTCCTCACATTAAAAATCGGCCTTGTGCCTAATTTGCTCGGTGGGGGAGCAAATAAATACCATCTGTTCTTCAGATGCTGCACTTCAATTTCTTGTTCTCTGTCAGTGGAAGAGAAATCCTTCACGACTGAGACAATTTTTATTTTTGTTCCTTTTCTCCACGTTAAAAAACGACCCTGGTGTCTTACTCTGTCCTGTGGGGAGGCATTGTAAATAGGAACATGTTCAGATACGTATTAACCTTGTATTTCTTTCAATAAGTCTGACGACCTCGAAAATTTTTGAACAATATAAAGTTTAAAATTGTTAAGTTGATGTCAAAACAACTGGAACATTCGAAAAAAATAAAATACAAATACGACGTAACTTTTTTTCTTGTTGTTTTGGTCTTGCAAGTATATGTGAATGCTCGATTACAGAAATGTTAATCATGTTGCTTAACATTTGAGTCAATTTACCTGGCTTAATTTTTATTGATATATGTCCATTGCCACTGGCTAATTGATTTTAATATATTAAACCTTTGGGGGAATATATATATATATATATATATATATATATATATATATATATATATATAGGGTGTCCACAAAGTCTGGCTACATTATGTAGCCAAACTTTGTGGAAGCATCCTGTAGATTATGTAGCCAAACTTTGTGGACACCCAGTATATATATATATATATATATATATATATATATATATATATATATATATATATTATATAGTAAGTTATACTATCTACCTATGTATCAAGCACTTTTGAAGTAAATACTTAAAGTTTACGCATAAATCTATACTTTTGTATATTAATTTTATGTGAGTAAATTAAGTAGTTATATATATATATATATATATATATATATATATATATATATATATATATATATATATATATACACAGGGTGCCCACAAAGTCTGGCTACGTGATCTACAGGATACTTCCGCGCAAAGTCTGGCTACATTATGTAGCCAGACTTTGTGGACACTCTGTATATATATATATATATATATATATATATATATATATATATATATATATATATATATATATATATACATATGTATATATAAACGGCTAT
>NC_136499.1:99811108-99898608 GCF_053919585.1 Euprymna scolopes | reverse complement strand
TCAACTTCTTCCTCCCCGAATGTGAACATGAATATGTTAAAACACAAGGATTCCTACCTTACTCATTACTCACATAAATACTTCCATTTATCGAAGTCATGTTTTTTTTTCTTGGTTATTTAAAATTATGGCCATGACCTCCATATTACGAACACTGCTTTCTTATCTTATCGTCGCACTTGTTTCAACTTCCGGTTTCGTTATTTCATTATGACCACCACATCCGGTTTGACTCGATGAACACACTTATCTATTCAGCCAGGCGCCATTTTCTGTTCCAAGTGGTGATCTTGACGGTATTTTTTTGTTGTTGTTTGTTTGTTTTTTGTTTGTTTGATTTTGTTTGTTTTTTTGTTTGTTTATTTTTTGTTTGTTTGTTTGTTTGTTTTTTGTTTCTAGCCATTCGCGTACGATATGAAACGGACGAAATCGATCGTAATGATGGATTTGAATTTGTTGTCATTCAATCTTAACTAAATAATAATCTTCCGATAATCTTAGTTTAAGTTTCCTATTTGCGGATTATTCGTTTTCATCCATTTATTCAATTTTCACAGGAGTTAATCATTTGAACTGCTTTAACGCGTAAGAGAAACATTGCTATAAATCTTTTCTATACATAAAAGTCCATGTTTGCTCGTGTGTTATAGAAATTGATGTGTAAACTTATGCAATTTTTTTTCTCTACGTTTTTTTTTTTCTTTTACCTTGCGAGGAACGTATGAAAAAAGACTTTTATTCAATTCTTACATAAAGAACTTGCTCTTTCTCTTCATAGTAGAAAAAGTTATTGTCTTCACAGATTGGATTTATATTTTTTTGTGTGTATACATAAAGAAAATTTTTGTGTGTATACATAAAAAGAAAAATTTTTGTGTGTATACATAAAAAAGAAAAATTTTGTGTGTATACATAAAAAGAAAAATTTTTGTGTGTATACATAAAAAAGAAAAAATGTGTGTGTATACATAAAAAAGAAAAAATGTGTGTGTATACATAAAAAGCAAAATTTTTGTGTGTATACATAAAAAAGAAAAAATGTGTGTGTATACATAAAAAAGAAAGATTTTTGTGTGTATACATAAAAAGAAAAAATGTGTGTGTATACATAAAAGAAAAATTTTTGTGTGTATACATAAAAAAGAAAAATTTTTGTGTGTATACATAAAAAAGAAAAAATGTGTGTGTATACATAAAAAAGAAAAAATGTGTGTGTATACATAAAAAAGAAAAATTTTGTGTGTATACATAAAAAAGAAAAATTGTGTGTGTATACATAAAAAAGAAAAATTTTTGTGTGTATACATAAAAAAGAAAAATTGTGTGTGTATACATAAAAAAGAAAAATTGTGTGTGTATACATAAAAAAGAAAAATTGTGTGTGTATACATAAAAAAGAAAAATTTTTGTGTGTATACATAAAAAAGAAAAAATTGTGTGTGTATACATAAAAAAGAAAAATTTTTGTGTGTATACATAAAAAAGAAAAATTTTTGTGTGTATACATAAAAAAGAAAAAATTTTGTGTGTATACATAAAAAAAAAATTTTTGTGTGTATACATAAAAAAAAAATTTTTGTGTGTATACATAAAAAAGAAAAATTTTTGTGTGTATACATAAAAAAGAAAAATTTTGTGTGTATACATAAAAAAAAATTTTTGTGTGTATACATAAAAAAAAAATTTTTGTGTGTATACATAAAAAAAAAATTTTTGTGTGTATACATAAAAAAGAAAAAATTTTGTGTGTATACATAAAAAAAAAATTTTTGTGTGTATACATAAAAAAGAAAAATTTTTGTGTGTATACATAAAAAAAAAATTTTTGTGTGTATACATAAAAAAGAAAATTAGAACCAATCTTAGAATTAGTTAAAAAAATTCAAGTAACTTTGCAACAATTCGAACAACACCAACAACAAGAGAGGTTTTAAAAGTTATGAAATCAGACAAAAAAATCATTCTTGGAAGATGTATTGTCTAGAACCATAAAATCACCAAGTTCGAGGATTTTTTTAAAATTTTATTTTATTTTTTTAATTTTTTTTTTTTACACAGTGATCACCACTTATCAAGGCCCGGAAGCCACTCGGGGATAAGGGTTATTGGAAATACATTACGTTAGTGTGGAGATTTGATGAAGTGTTTACTTAGGGGGGGCGGTTCATTAGGAATTTGTTAACGTTGGACTTGAAGACATCCAAGTTGTAGTCCGGTGGGAAGCAGGCAGACGGAACAGAGTTCCACAGGCATGCAGTTCTAAGAAAGAAGCTTTGTTCATGGAATCCGCGTTTTGATTTAGGCACAGATATAGAGTGGGGGAAATTGTTCACAGTGGATTCAGCTAGACGGGTGTTTATCGTAAAAGATTGGCGAGGGGGGACCAGAGATTGGAGTTCAGACGAGCACCTGCCATGGAAATAACGATAAAACAAGGATAGTCTCGCAACGTCTCTTCTGTGGGAGAGAGGTTGCAGGGTAGAGAAAAGGGCATCCCCCACTAAGCCACGAAGTCTATTTTGTACTCTGTCAAGGTAGGATAGGTTGTTTTTAGCAGCTCCTGCCCAGATATGGCAACAGTATTCCATATATTTATTATTTTATTTTATTTATTTATTTATTTATTTATTTATTTTTTGCAGGTAAAAGGAATCTTAAATTCACTATCGAAATTTAGATATGACCCGGATATTGATTCAACGTTTCCAGTTTATATTTTCCTAGGTTTGAAACCGTATTTACAAAAAGATGCTAATAATGGCCGAACGGAGAAAAAATTACGCTATTGTTACAAAAGCTGAGAACAGAAGAAAATACGAAATAGGCGAATTTAAACTATTCCAAAAAATAAACAAAGGACATGTCGTTTAGTGAAACAATAGAATTTTTACAAAAATTTTATAAAAGAGACATTTTGTTTTATATAGATGCTTGAATATCGTAAAAAAATGAGGACGCTCAGTCTCGAAAGACAAAGGATACGCCTGTAGGAGTAGTTGCGCGTGTAATTGCGAGGCAAAACTTGCGCAATTTCCAACCACACCTCTCCTGAATCAGCACTATTTGAGTCGAGTGGCAAGGAGAAATTCAGGATGACTAGAAGCTAGAGAAGCGGAGAGCACCTACAGCAGCTGGAAGTCCCAAATGATCGCTCATTTAGTACCGGCCAGATTCAAGGATACAGAAATTAAGAATCCTTAGTACTATGGTATAGGATCCAAACGTTACGCAACAAAAGGCAACGAAGGAATGCCAGCATCTAATAGGTATTAAAATAGATAATAATCAGATTGAAGAGAAACGAATTTCACGGATTCAGACTGCAAGACAAAAGTCGAAAGAATCCAAATAAAGAAAAAAAATGTTATATGCAATGCATTTTTAAAAATACTGTCTTTAAGGATAAGGTACTAGTGCACTTATTGATCCGTGCTTAAATAATAACGTTATTATTTTAAAAGCCATTCTTAACATGGGGAGGGGAGGGTGTTTTGTACCTATTCTGTACTTTAACCTTACAATTGAATAATAAAAAGAACATAAAACTTTAATTAAACTTGGGAATATGATTAAAAAAATAGTGTGGATGAATAAGTGCATTAGCACCAAGGATAAAATGTACGTAAATAGTAAGCGTATGGGCCATAAAAGTTCGCATTGTCTGACGAAACTAAGACAAGTAAAAATAAAATCGAAATCGAAGGAGATAAAAGGAGAAAGTGGGTAAATATAAAAATAAATGGGCAGACTGTTATTCGATTCAAGAAGTGGTATATCTATCTTCTATAAATATAAAAGCGAAAATGCGTGTATGTATGTTCGCTTTTTGCATATGTCTGTAAAAGGCTTTTTTCGCTGGACTTCTCGGTCGGCTCATTCCTTCTTAAAACTTTTTATATCACGACTAAATGATAATATCTAAGGGTTACGAACGGGGTTACGTGTGTATCTAATTTGCCCGACTTTCACGCGCTATTTTTCCCCAGAATTTTAGATCGTCGCGTGTATCTTTCGCTTTTCAGTATAAAAAGACGAAACTGAATTCGAATCGGCAGTTCCCGGTGGTCTCCGGAAAGCGATGTAAACGTTTGGTCAATGTCGGCTTTTTTAGCGTTATATCAAACAATTGCTTTCGTCTGAACACTCCCCTAATAAACGGGGAGCTGGTTTTCCCCAAAGTTGGGTACAAACAAACAAACCGAGTTATTGACCTCATTAAAAACTGTCCCGCAGAAAATGTTAACTGCTGACTAGCTATTATTTACGTCGTCATAACGCTCGCAGAAAACGTTAACTCCACGATTTCCACTTGATCTCATTAAGTCATGAGATGCGGGCACCTGTTAATTGTCTTCCTACTTAAATAAATTCAAACGTCTTTCAGTAACTTTTTCTTGCTGGCCGATTGGTTAACGTGTCATGTTTCTTTCACATTTTATTTTCCAGCTTCACCTCAGGGCTTCGGGTTCGATCCTACCTACATACCAAAACTTTTTAACACCCCCCCCGTGTTTCTCACCAGGGCAGCGCCGGGTACCCCCGCTAGTCTATAATATAAATCTCACCTGTCTGTTTAAATGTATGTATGTGTATTTGTATGTCTGCCTAAAACTTTCGACAGAGCCGATAGATTTTCCCAAGATTGGTATCATTTTGTAGCTTGATCCTTTGGACGACAAATGTCGAAAATTTAGCTAAAAATATTAATTCCTTCACACTCAACTGGGCACGTTTCTACAGGGAGGGGTCGCTTTTTTGCCGATAGTTTCGAAAGTCATCCCCTCTTTTCGATTGTCTACCCTTAATTTAGACATTTGACACTTCCGGTTTGGCGGTGGGCGCAACAGCAAACACGTCACACTTTTTTCACGTTCTTTTCCCCCTTCACGGTACAGGTTCGAGCCTGCCTGCCTACTGCCATTTTTTGCGTTTTTTTTTTTGTTTGTTTTTGCTCAACACACACCTCCAAACACTCAGGCAACGCCGGGCACCCAGGCTAGTCGATAATAAACGAACAAATTTGATGAAAAAAGTTGTCCACAATTAACGAGTATAGAAAAGATTTCCAGAAGAGTCTGGAGTACAAAATTAAAGTTAAAAGGAAAAGCAAATTGAAACATTTCGTTCATGGGAAAAACTCATAAATTTTAAAATAAGAAAACGCAAACAGAACAATTCATTGGAATTTGAAAGCGAATTTCCTTTGGGTTTTTTTTCTGACAGACTGTGCATAAAAACAGAATTTGACTTCGAATAAAAAGAAAATGTTAAACCGATATTTAAACCAACAAAAAAGTAGCAATTTCGACACTAGACGCAATAAATAAGGAATTAGTAATGGCATAATTTTAAAAGTCGATTAGTCAGATTGAGCGTCGCAAAGAATTTATATAAAAAAGAAAAGGTGAAAAGTCAAAGTATGTACTGACTTTTCGATGGGACTGACTGACTGTTTGAAAGACCATGCATATGCACTACCATCTCCAAAAAATATAGTCACTAAATTAAGCGGTTGTAAAGTGTTTTCAAAATTGAATTTGTCTGAAGCTTAGTGAATAATAAATACACATAAAAGAATATTTTAATTTAATCGTCTTCCTTTTGGATTGGAGCTCCAAGCATATTCCAGCAAATAATGGACACAATGTTGGCGGATATGGAATATGAAATCGCATATTTTTACGATATTTTGATTAAAAGCGTAAATTAGACGCAACACAATGTTCATATTAGAGCAGTATTTCAGAAAAATTGGAGAATATGGATTCAAGTTGAGTTCTGAAAAAGACGAGTTTTTCTTAAGGAAGATTTAAGGCGGATTATTGAGAGTAAAAGAACGAAACAAGATTCAGAAAGGGATGAAGCTATGAAGATGCCCGCACCTAACAACGTTGCTAAAATTCAGGCTTTCTTGAGATTAGCAAGTTACTATAGCATCTTATGTCTCAAAAGTATATGATATGAAATAAGAATGCGAACAAACTTTTAACAAAAGAAAAAGCTGTTTAGTAGAAAACCTATCATTAGTACGTTTTGAAACGAAGAGGAAAATCATTATAGCAGCAGATGCTAGCAATGAGAGACTTGGTGCCGTACTGCTTCGCAAATGCGAGGATCGATTTATAGAGCTAATAGCACATGTCTCGTTGCAGTTGATAACCTTGCTGTCGGCGGAACAAATGTAAAAAAAAAAGTGTTTAGCAATAATTTATGCTGTAAAAATTCTTACAGAAATACGAAAGAGAGTTTATTCTGCAAACAGACCACATACCGCTCATAACAATTTTTCGTTAAAAAAAAGGGTGGCTATACTAATGCATATGACAAATCGATTACAACGTTGGGTCGTAATTCTATCGAATTATAATTTAAAAATAGGGTGCTAATGCACTTACTGATCCGCGCTATTTTTTAAATCGTATTTCCAAATTTAATTAAAGTTTTATCATATGTTTTTTTTTTTATTCAGTTGTAAGGTTACAGAATAGGTACAAAAAAAAAAAAATTGGTGGAACGAGAAAAATAAAAAAAGGGAAATAGTGTGTCACCTTTTTCTATATGTGACCAGGTATTGCTAGGGGCAGATAGAGCAGTAATCTTGTCTACTTTGCAGAAGAGAGTACACCAACATTTCCATATGAGGCATCCGGGTATTTTACGAATATCAGATCATATATGATATAAAAGAAAACAAATTTGGTAATCTCCAAAAATACCGTTAGGGCTTACAACATGGCCGCCAGAAGAGTCACGTGATCCGGTTGATCCAAAACATGAATCGTGCAAATGGAAAACGCAGCCTTGAAGGCAAACTTTGACAAACAATCACAATTTGTTTGTATTTAATTTTTTGTTGATATAATGTTCTAAATAAATTATTTATTATTATGATATTGAAAAACTGTTTTTGTACTTAATTATTATGCTTGTTTGTCAAAGTTTGCTTTAAATTTGCGTTTTCCGGTTTCGTAATACGGCGATTCATGTTTTGGATCAACCGGATCACGTGACTCTTCTGGCGGCCATGTTGTAAGCCCTAACGGTATTTTTGGAGATTACCACACATATTACAACGGTCACGGAAAGTACCGAAGAGTTATTAATGGAAGTTCTATGTGACTCGTCGGAAATTATTGTCTCCATAAGTCAGAATTCTCCAATGTGTCAAAGGTCACCACGGCAAGGCTTCAGTATGAAAAGACTCAGAAAAAGAGCAAATAGACTATGTCTAGATTTTAGGAAGAAAAGCTAAATTTCACGAGAAAATTTAGATGAGGGGGTGGGGTAATGTGATAAATATAAATATACCAGAGTTTTTCTCCCTGTAATACTGAGATTAGCTGGTAAAACCATGAATACCGGCTGGTAGAGACATTTGGGAGAGAGACATCGAAGGTACGCAAGTCTCACGCGATGAATTCCCACTACGACACTCGTCCAGTCGTCCATACTGCGACATACCAGACTTATTACTCGAACTTAAAAAAGATCGCTCAGCTACTTCAAACGACATATATAATAAATAAAAATATCTCTTGAATTGAAACCAAAACATGTAGCTCTGAAGCACTATTCGTTATCGTCTCAGCTAAGTCCATACGCATATAAAAACTTAAGAAATGTTAAAACTATAAATGTATATCGGATTTGTTCCACAGATCCAAATCTATATATATAGTTGAACCCTGGGATTGGTCGGTAAAAATTAGTAACAAAATACAGTACAGTATCAAATAACATTATTTATAAATAATACCATAAGATGGGGCAAATACCGTAACCAAGGGGCCGGGAAAACATTGTATTCCACATCGTAACCTGAAAAAAAGGTGTCCTATGGCCACCGTATCCCGGGGTTCTACTGTATTTCCAGTTTCGAGTCTGTAAACAAAAAATTGAGGTAGTAATATAGCAGAGACCGTCTCGCACACAGTCGGACAAAGTCTCTCTCTGTCTTTCTTTTTCTCTCTTTCATATATATATATATATATATATATATATATATATATATATACTAGCAAAAGTACCCGTCGTTGACTGGGTTCAAAAACAGCCTTCAGAAAATGGACTCTGATTTATGAAAGTATGGCAGGCTAAGAAAAGGAAGAGTTGTAAAGAGATAGCTTCGAATTTGGGGGTATCAAAACCAAAGCAAAATATGATGAAAGTAAAAATCAAATAGATAAACTCCATAATTTATTATACAATACCTGTTTACACTGAAACACTTATCACAATATTCTGTGGATCTATATTAAACTTTGTGACATATTTCCATTCTATAGAGGTCAGGTGTAAACGAACACCCCATAATTATATCATACCATATTTCTTCAAACTGAAACATAATTATCAAAGTATACTTACGCAGATAGATATGAAAAGTCTTTATTAAAGTTTGTGCCTATTTCCATTCTATGGAGGCAAGGCGCGAAAGCAGACCTCACAATTTTATTATACCATCCCTATTTAAGTTAAAACATACTTATCAAAGTATTCTTATATCAAAAACACTTGTAAACGATTTTTTTAATTTTTTAATTTTTTATTTCCATACTTTGTGGATCAGGCGCGAACGCAGACCCCACAATTTTAATGAACCACCGTTCTGCCAGATCAGACATACCCATTCCTGTGTCTCGATACATCTTCTATCATTATATGTAATCAGTTTTTTAAAATAGTCAACCATATAGGAGCCTAATCGTGACCAGACACACACTCACACACACATTCAGCTTATATATATATATATATATATATATATATATATATATATATATACACACACGTATATATTTATAATCAGCGTGTTTTTGTTTTTGTTTTTTTTAATCCGTGTTAGAAGCGTTGACTGAAATTTGAGTTTTTAACTAAAATACGTATTGAATACGTTTGAAGCCAAGTTACACCGCGAAATTATTAAAATAAACAAGCGTTTATTTTTAAGATATATATTTCGGAGTAAAACTTCTTCGTCATTATTTTACGTTTTTTCTCTTTTTCCTCGCCATGATGTGAAGTTGAAGATATACTTTAACGCAGTCATGTACGTGTGTCACGGTTTCAAGATTATAAATTAGTTGATCGGGTGATCCTATTTATTAAAAAGGGGGATAGGGTGTAATCACTAGGGCTATGACAGCAGAATATTCTCATTATGTTGACTCTCGAGAATATATTCGACACAGTTAGTCAACCGAGAACCACATCTCTTTATATCTGTGAATACTCTCTATGTAAAATTTCAATTTAGACCAGAAATTGTCTGAGTAATTTGGTAGAGACCGCAGAGGTCAAATTTATTTTAAATTTAACCCCCTTTTGACCCCATAACATTTATTGTTTTGGGCTTGAATCAAGTTATTAAGTTAGATCCATGTCCATGGAACCTATATCTAAAATTTCAATTATTTATACCGAAAATTGACGGAGGAGTTTGGGAGGGTTCTCAAAGGTACAATTGTTGAACTTTGGCCCCTTAACAGATAAATTTTGGGCCGAAAACGGATTGCAAAGATTTTCTCAAATCTCCATACACTGTATATCAAATTTCGAACCTATAGCCTGAAAATTGACAGAGTTATTGTGTCGGGAAATGTATACAGACAGACACACAGACAGCTACATAGACACACTTTATATATATATACTAGCATTTCAGCACGGCGTTTATATATACTTTGTATATACTTTATATATATACTAGCATTTCAGCCCGGCGTGGCCCGGGTGTTTGGAGGTGTGTGCTGAGCAAAAAACAAAAAAAAAAACAAAAAAAAACGGTCAATTTTTTAAAATTTGACACCTATTATGACCATAAAGAACGATGTCACCCAGCAATGCTAACCTAGCGAGCAATTAATGATAGGATTTTCAGAATGTGAGAGATTATATATAAATTCCACGGCCAAACAACATCGCAGCCCACAACAGTCAACAAACCGGAAGTCCAAGACTAGAAAAACAATGTCGCAGTCCACAAGAGCCATGATCTTGTAGGTTACGACGTTGTTTGGCTGTGGAATTTATTATATATATATATATACGAAGAGCGTGCAATAAATAATGCCCCTGACCCACTTCCCATAGCAGTAGAGCAACGAAACTTGGCACAGTTATTAATCTTTCTTTACATAGGAACCACCCAGATTTATGCATTTCTTCCATCGTTTGATGCAGCTATGGAGACCGTTTTTGTAGAACACCCCAGGTTGGTCCTCCAACCACGACGTGACTTCAGAAATCAAGGCTGCATCATCGGGAAACGCTTTCCTTTCAAAAACAACTTCATGGCTGGGAGGAGGTGAAAGTCAGAGGGTACAAGGTCAGGAGAGTAGGGAGGATAGGGAAGGACTTCATAACTACACGCCCATGCTTCTGATCTGGCGACATGCGAGTTGTGGACCGGAGCGTTGTCCTGCAGAAGGAGGGTACTTTTGCTGATCTTGCCCCGTCTCTTGATTTTGATAGCTTTCCTTAATTTCCTCAAAAGTGAAGTATAATAGGCTCCTGTAATTGTGATACCCTTTGCCAGGAAATCTGTCATCACTACTCTGTCCTGATCCCAGAAGACTGTGAGCATGAACTTGCCAGCGGAGGGCTGCACCCTTGCTTTCTTTGGAGGTGGTGAGTCCAAGTGCTTCCACTGCATTGATTGGGCTTTTGTCTCTGGATCATAGTGGTGGACCCAGGTTTTATCCTGTGTAATAAGTCTTTTGAAAAACTTTGATTCATCTTCTTGGCGCATTTCCAAATTAATCCTCGAGCACACGACGCGTTCTCGCTTCTGGAATGGTGTGAGCAACCTGGGGATCAATCTGATAGACACCTTATGCATATGCAAATTGTCATGAATGATAGTTTCCCCAGACCCTGTACTAATCTTGACATCTTGGGCTATTTGGCGAATAGTAATGTGCCGATCTTCCAAAATGGCAGCCTCAACTTGGCGGGCAGATGCCTCATCAATGGCAGAAGGGGACGACCAGGTCTGGGAGCTGTTTCCGCAGACTTCCGACCATATTTGAATTCACGATGCCAGCGTTTTACAATGTCATATGATAGAAACTTATGGTGATAATACCCTTTCATTTCATCAAAAGTCTCCTGTGGTGTGCGTCCTTTCAAATACAAAAACCGGATCACTGCTCGACATTCAACAGGCTCCATTTAACACCTGACTAAGTTCAAACACCTGTAAAACAGAAACCACAATTAGTTCAGAGCTGTAATTTGCCACATAACCCGTAGAGATATAAATCATTGCACAGGCAAAATTTCAGCTAGATCAGACAACTGGAAGTGGGTCAGGGAGATTACTTATTGCACACCCCTCGTGTGTGTGTGTGTGTGTATATATGTATATATATATATATATATATATATATATATATATATATACATGTATACATACATATACAAATATATATATATACATGTATATATATGTATATATGTGTATATATGTATATATGTATATATATATGTGTATATATGTATATATATATATATATATATATATATATATATATATATATATATACACCACAGTTCGACTGAAACAATGATGTACCTAATATTCATTTAAGAATGTAAGATTGAATTTTATAATCTTTTCTTCTTTTTTTTATAACTTTAATAACAAAAAATAACACGTTACTTGAACTTTTTTTTTCACATTTCATCTTTTATAAATTTATAATATATTACATCCACAATATTTTTTCTTTTATTGATTGCTCATATTTCAATCACAAAAATTATGTGACAACATTCACACGTAAATTGTGCTAACAAGAATTATAACGTTAAAATATATATCAAAGACCATAAATTAAAAAAAGAAAAAAAGAACAGACGCAGTGATTGAACAAATATTAAATTACATAGTTATTCCATAGACTCAAATATCCGCCGGCAAATATGATCAACGGTTGGAAGAATGTGGTCATTTTTATAGCATGATATAGTTTAAAAAAAAAAAAAAAAAAAAAAAAAAAGGGACCAACTAAAACATCATACAAGAAAAGCAGACGATAGAGAATATGAGAAACCAGTGCGAAGAAAATATTTTTTATTCACACACACACACACACACACACACACACACACACACACACACACTAGCAAAAGTACCCGTCGTTGACTGGGTTCAAAAACAGCCGACAGAAAATGGACTCTGATTTATGAAAGTATGATAGGTTATGCAAAGGAAGGCTTGTAAAGGGATAGCTTCGAATTTGGGGGTATCAAAACCAAAGCAAAATATGATGAAAATAAAAATAAAATAGATAAACCCCATAATTTATTATACCATACCTGTTCACACTGAAACACTTATCAGAATATTATGTGGATCTATATTAAAAAACCTTGTTAAACTTTGTGACATATTTCCATTCTATGGAGGTCAGGTGTGAACGAACATCCCATAATTTTATTATACCATATTTCTTCAAACTGAAACATAATTATCAAAGTATACTTACGCAGATAGATATGAAAAGTCTTTATTAAAGTTTGTGCCTATTTCCATTCTATGGAGGCCAGGCGCGAACACAGACCTCACAATTTTATTATACCATCCCTATTTAAGTTAAAACATACTTATCAAAGTATTCTTATGTATATCTATATCAAAAACACTTGTAAACGTTTTTTTTTATTTTTCAATTTTTTATTTCCATACTTTGTGGATCAGGCGCGTACGCAGACCCACAATTTTGATGAATCATCATTATGCCAGATCAAACATACCTATTCCTGTGTCTCGATACATCTTCTTTCATTATATGTAATCAGTTTTTTAAAATAGTCAACCATATAGGAGCCTATTCGTGACTAGACACACACACACACACACACACACACACACATCTCATATAAAATTAATATACGAAAGTATAAATTTATGCGTGAACTTTAAGTATTTACTTCAAAAGTGCTCAATACGTAGGTAGAGCTCGTTAGTAAGTTATAAAATATATAAATGCGAGTTGTGAACCGGAGCGTTGTCCTGCAGGAGGAGGGTATCTTTGCTGATCTTGCCCCGTCTCTTGATTTTGATAGCTTTCCTTAATTTCCTCAAAAGTGAAGCATAATAGGCTCCTGTAATTCTGGTACCCTTTGCAAGGAAATCTGTCATCACTACTCCGTCCTGGTCCCAGAAGACTGTGAGCATGACCTTGCCAGCGGAGGGCTGCACCCTTGCCTTCTTTGGAGGTGGTGAGTCCATGTACTTCCACTGCATTGACTGGGCTTTTGTCTCTGGATCATAGTGGTGGACCCAGGTTTCATCCTGTGTAATCAGTCTTTTGAAAAACTTCTTCTTGGCACATCTTCAAATTAATCCTCGAGCACTCGACACGTTCTCGTTTCTGGAATGGTGCGAGCAACCTGGGAATCCATCTGGCAGACACCTTATGCATATGCAAATGGTCATGAATGATAGTTTCCACAGACCCTGTACTAATCTTGACATCTTGGTCTATTTGGCGAATAGTAATGCGCCAATCTTGCACAATGGCAGCCTTAACTTGATGGACAGATGCCTCATCAATCGCAGAAGAGGACGACCAGGTCTGGGAGCTGTTTCCACAGACTTCCAGCCATGTTTGAATTCACGATGCCAGCGTTTTACAAGGTCATATGATAGGGTATTATCACCATAAGTTTCTTTCATTTCATCAAAAGTCTCCTGTGGTGTGCGTCCTTTCAAATACAAAAACCGGATCACTTCTCGACATTCAACAGGCTCCATTTAACACCTGACTCAGTTCAAACACCCGTAAAACAGAAACCACAATTAGTTCAGAGCTGTAATTTGACTCATAACCCGTAGAGATATAAATCATTGCACATGCAAAATTTCAGCTAGATCAGACAACTGAAAGTGGGTCAGGGGCGTTACTTATTGCACGCCCCTCGTATATTTATTAAAATAAATTTTCTTTAATGTAATATGCAAATAAAGTTACTCATTAGATGAATAAATAGTATATATGGAAATAATGGTGAAATAAAAGTGTATAAAAGTTCATTTTCAGTAGGAGAATAATTTTGTGAAACAGTGTACGTTTTTACATATTAATTGAAAAAGTGTACATTTTTTACATATTAATTACAACAGTGTACCACTTTTACGTATTAATTGAAAACAGTGTACTTTTTTTACATATTAATTGAAAACAGTGTGCTTTTTTACATATTATAAAAACCGTGTACCTTTTATACATATCAAATTAAAACAGGGTATCTTTTTCACATATTGATTGAAAATAGTGTACCTTTTTACATATTATAAAAGCAGTGTACATTTTTTACATATTAATAAAAACAGTGTACCTTTTTTACATATTAATTGAAACAGTGCACCTTTTTACATATAAATTGAAATAGTGAACTTTTTTTACATATTAGTTGAAAACAGTGTACCTTTTTTACATATTAATTGTAACAGTGTACCTTTTTTCATATTGATTAAAACAGTGTACCTTTTTTACATATTAATAAAAACATTGTAACTTTTTACATATTAATTGAAACAGTGCACCTTTATACATATTGGTTGAAACAGTGTACTTTTTTACATATTAGTTGAAAACAGTGTACCTTTTTCACATATTAATTAAAACAGTGTACGCGTTTTATATATTAATTGAAACACAGTACTATTTTTACATATTAATTAAAATAGTGTACCTTTTTTACATATTAATAAAACAGTGTACCCGTCTTTTTACATATTAATTAAAACAGTGTGCCTTTTTTACATATTGATTGACACAATGCAACTTTTTCACATATTAATTAAAACAGTGGACCCTTTTTACATTAATTAAAACAGAGTACGTTTTTTAACATTAATTAAAACAGTGTACCCTTTTTTGCATATTGATTAAAACAGTGTACCCTTTTTACATATTAATTAAAACAGTGTACCCTTTTTACATAGTAATTAAACCAGTGTACCCTTTTTTACATATTGATTAAAGCAGGGTACCCTTTTGTACATATTGATTTAAATAGTGTACCCTTTTTTACATATTAATTGAAACCAGTGTACCCTTTTTTACATATTAATTAAAACCAGTGTACCCTTTTTACATATTGATTAAAACCAGTGTGCCCTTTTTTACATATTGATTAAAACAGTGTACCTTTTTTACATATTAATTAAAACAGTGTACCCTTTTTTACATATTAATTAAAACAGTGGACCTTTTTTACATATTTATTAAAACCAGTGTACCCTTTTTTACATATTGATTAAAACAGTGTACCCTTTTTACATATTGATTAAAACAGTGTACCCTTTTTGCATATTGATTAAAACAGTGTACCATTATTTTACATATTAATTGAAACAGTGTACCTTTTTACATATTAATTGAAACTGTATACCCTTTTTTACATATTAATAAAAACAGTGTACCTTTTTTACATATTAATTAAAACCGTGTAATTTTTTTACATATTAATTAAAACAGTGTACCCTTTTTACATATTAATTAAAACAGTGTACCCTTTTTACATATTAATTGAAACAGTGCACGTTTTTTTACATATTAATTGAAACAGTGCACGTTTTTTACATATTAATTGAAACAGTGCACCCTTTTTACATATTAATTGACACAGTGCACGTTTTTTTACATATTAATTGAAACAGTGCACCTTTTTTACATATTAATTAAAACAGTGCACCCGTTTTACATATTAATTGAAACAGTGTACCCGTTTTACATATTAATTGAAACAGTGTACCCTTTTACATATTAATTGTAACAGTGTACCCTTTTACATATTAATTGTAACAGTGTACCCTTTTACATATTAATTGTAACAGTGTACCTTTTTTACATATTGATTTAAATAATGTACCTTTTTATATATTAAACATTGAAACGGTGTACCTTTTTACATATTAATTTAAAAAATGTACCTTTTTTTACATATTAATTGAAACAAACAGACATCAATACGACTTTATCATAAAAGGAGTGAAAGTTGTGCGGTAGTCCTGTTAGAACTCGAACTCGATGCGCTGAAAACACTCGACGCCTGTATCCACTGCCCCCCCCCCATATTTATATAGAGTGGGAACACGAGATTATGTCAACTGATTAAAATAAAATTCCACTGGTATTTATTCTGTTTGCTGGCCGGATAGAAAGAATTTCTCTTTATACATTCCCGACATATTTACACGCCTCAGTCGAAATATCTGAGATATTCCTAATAACATTGATATCTTCAATTTTCTTACTAGGGCAAATTGCAAAACATTTCTTTTTCCTCATATTTGGAGTTTGTTAAGTTAATTAGGCACGGTCAAAAATGGTAGAAACCCCAAGTTGTTTTTTGTTTTTTAACGAATTAAAATCCATTAAAATCTATTAAAATCCATTAAAATCCATTAGTCTTTAGCAACTTTTCCCAGAAAGATAAAAGCCTGAATTTTATCATATGAAAAGCAGAATAATATAAAACTGTTTTTTTACTATTTTTAATAGAAGTTTAAATTTTAAATCCCCCCCACCCACCCCCCCAAAAAGAAAAACACATTACTTTGCGTTATCGCAACAGCCACTTATCATTTATTTCTCACTAGCAGTGGCCATTGGTCTTTACTGGAATTTGAGTGGCAATAAGCCTCCCAAAGGTCCCAGTTCTCTTTGAACTTGTCCAACTGGGGTCTGGTTAGTGCTCTTTCCTCGGTCTTTCCTTCCTCCTTGACTACTCGATTCTTTTTTTGGGGGGGGGGGGCAGTTAGAGAACTCATAGATATGTCGCTTCAAGGTTCTTGGATCCATGTAGCGCTTCATGTTTTGCCTCTGTAGCAGTTTGTCTGGCCCGTGCATGTGGCTCATGTGTGTTAGTCTCTTCCTTAATATTTCAGCTGTTTTCATTATTGATATTCTTTGTAGTTTGGTAGAGTCTACAAAGATCAACTCTTTCAGCTTTGACCTCTTGGCAGCCACATTTCCGCCCCAAAGCTGATTAAAAAGCTTGTTGCATGTCTGAATACCCTTTATGTAAAATTTTAAATATTTAGACCCAAAATTGCCTGAATAGTTTGCTAGAGACCGCAAGGTCAGATCTTTTAAACTTTGACTCCTTGGCAGCTAAGTTTTCGGCTAATAACCGATTAAAAAGCTGGCCCTGTGTCTAAACACACTTTATGTAAAATTTAAAATGTTTAGAGCAAAAATTGGCTGAATAATTTGGTAGAGACCGCAGAGGTCAATTTTATTTTAACTTTGACCCCAATTTTGACCCCCTTAACATTTATTGTTTTGGGTTCAAATCAAATTAAAAAGTTGATCCATGTCCAAGTAATCTATATCTAAAATTTCAAGTGTTTAGACCCAAAATTGGTGGATGAGTTTGGTAGAGTTTCAAAGGTTAAATCGTTGAACTTTGACCCCCTCGACAGCCAAATTTCTGGCCAAAAACGGATTTAAAATATCTTCCCAAATCTCAATAGCCCTTATGTCAAATCTCAAGTCTGTAGACTGAAAATTGACAGAGTAGTTTGGTAGGGAAATGTACACACACACACAATTGCAATTTTATAGATATACAGATTTCCTTGACCTGCTTCCACTCTGCCTATTTTTGTTAGCGTCTTGCATAATGACTGACCCACAAAACCCCTGCAACCAACATCTGTAGGTTCATTCATTAAACTCGATTTTTAAAAACTTGAATTTTACTTTTCCGTGATCCGATTGTATTTTTCGAAACTAATAAGGTCTTTCCATTTTATCTGTACACTGTCGGATAATGAAAAACTCTCTATACCTTTTTTTTTTACAGGTTTTTAATGTTTTTTGAGAATTTAAATAAATATTTAATAAGATTTTTTCGATTATATATTAATACAGAGTGTCCCAATAAAATGTATACACTCTTTGAATGACCATAAAGCCAACATTTATTACAAGAAAGAAAAGTCTTATACATCAAAATACTGTGTAAAAATATAGAAACCAGCTAATTATGGAAAGTGTTCAAATTGTTGGCCATTGTGGTCCATGAATAGCTGACAACGCTCAATGATTGAATCGAAAACGTTCCTAATCAGTTCAATTAGTATGTTGACACATCTTCTTTCAATGGTTGCTTTTTCATTGTAGCTCGTTTTGTGGTGTGAATCCTGTGTTTAACATGGCCCCCAACCTGACCTCCACAAAAGGGAAAAATTGGGGGGGGGTAATTCGGTGAGCGTGGACAGTACTCGATGCTTCCTCTTCGTCCTAACTATCTGTTTCGCAGCTGACTATCAAGATATGCTCTTACGTCATTACCTTTTTTGTCTGCTTAGTTACACATGTTTCGGTTACCGAATCGTGTATCAATGATCCAGTAACTTCATCAGATTGTACAGAAATGGTTATTACGATTAAAAAAGCGATATTAGAGGAAATACAAAAAAAAAAAAATTAAAATAAAAAAGAAAATAAAAAAGGAAAAAGAATTTCAATTCTAATTCGACAACAGATAAGTTATAAGATTTGATAAATATTGGAAGGTGGTAAGGGGCGAGGGGGAGTTTAAAATATTAAATGAGACTTCTATTCCTATTCCTGTCTGAATATTTTAAATTTGATACAATTCGGTAACCGAAAAATACGTATGTAAGAAGATAAACCGTAAGATTATATATATATATATATATATATATATATATATATATATATAAGTTATAAAAATATATATGGCGATTAAGCTACACTGAATATTCCGCTATTTCTGCCAGGACTCTTCAGTCTTATGCATGCGCGAATTTTGTAAAATTTTGTCTGTCGTTTTTATATACACATCTTCTATTGAGATTTTAGTTAGCCAATCAGCTTTCTAGTATCCACCACGCCCTTCCTATCAGCTAATGAACATGTACTTATCGGACAAAGGCCTATTTGACCTCTGGTTGACCTGTTCCTTTGTGTGTGCTCTATTTAGCCTGGATATCTAGTTTCTTGATCTGTTTTAAATCTAGGTTAGGGTTTTTTTATGTTATATATATATATATATATATATATATATATATATATATATATATGTACATACATATATGCACACACACATATATATACATATATATACATATATGTGTGAGGGTTTATGTACATTCATGTTTATTTAATTTATTTATTTGTTTATTTGTTTATTTTCTATTGTTTTTGTTAGTTTGAAAAACTATTTTGTATCGCTATCCTAGAGTAAATTTTATCTTGTGAACACAGTTGTTTGCTATTTCTCTTCTACAGTTTAATAGATGTTGGGTTCTTTAAAGTACAGGATAGCAAATTTTTCATGAAGGCATAATCTACATGGGTCGTCTAGGTCCCTACACGTGGTAGCTTGTCTTATTATTTTCCATTCGACTACCGGCGAATGCCCGCTTTCCTTGAGTTCTCAGTATTTATTTGCTAGCGTTGTTTTCATACGGTGTTTTTTATTGTTGAATGTATTTTTGTGGTCATAATATCGATTTTGTGGTCATAATATATAACATATGTAAAATTGAGTTCTGCACCATGCAAAAAAAAAAATGACTAAGTCCATCATTTGCACCACCACCCCGTTTAGTGCTCAAGGCGTTAACATATTTAAATTTAAGTTCAGCACCATGCAAAACTGCTAAATAGACATACACAGAAAATTTTGTACAAATATGGTAAAATAGTCATAAAAATGGAATGTTTTTATTAGTCTTAAAAGAGCCACTGGGGCACACCCAAGAGTTATCGCGAAGTATAGACAAACAAAATTATATAGAAATCAGTTAGTTTTTATTTATTTATTTATTTTTTTTTTTTTTACAGAAAGTTTTATAAAACTTCGAGGCATCAATATTTTTTTAATAAGCACAAAAGTGTCCATTTTAGCCCTTATAACCCGAAAGGTACCCGTGGAGAGGGGGGGGCAACTGGAGTTTTCCCGGAAAATCCGTTCTGTTACTTTTTTTACTCATATCACGTTTAATGTTTGTGCAAAATTTCAAAAATTCCAAAACATAGTTATTGAGAAAAGTGCGGACAGACGAACGGACAAACAGATGAACGGACAAGGGTGAATTTACAGGTCCACCCTCCTTTTGCTGGGGAGACCAAAAATAAAATAAAATAAAACTTCCGCATTTATTAACCCTTATCCTTGAGTGGCCTCTTGGCCTTGGCCTGTGTAAAAAAAAAAAATTATTCATTTTGTTTGCTTTGTTTTTTTTAATATATATTATTTCAATCTAGTTTTATTTTGTTGTTTTTACTGTCGTTTGTTTTGTTCTTTTCATTTAAAACATAATTCTCAATTTGTAGACAGTAAAGAACTATCAGTTCCGTTAAATGTTCGACTCGTCAGTTACGAGAAGATAAATCTAAAAAGAAAGAAAGAAAGAAAGAAAGAAAGGGAAAAATGAAAAACTTCTTTCAAGAACGTTACGCTTTCACTTCAACTTGCCTTTGGAGAAATCGGTTACGGTTAAGTTGAAAAGTTAGCGTGGTTAGTGTCAACCGGATAAAAAAAAAAAAAGGTTTGAAATAATTTATTTCATCTGCACTTACGTTGGTCTATGAGTGGTCTCGCAGGCGAAGTTTTTCCCTCATCACAAAATCCAACAGAGGCTGCTCTCTCTCTCTCTCTCTCTCTCTCTCTCTCTCTCTCTCTCTCTCTCTCTCTCTCTCTCACACACACATACACACAGCGAGATTTAACACTAGGCTTGGAAAGTGGGGTTTAAGAGCCAACGCTCCCGAGGATAAACACTCTGGACTACAAAAATGCCTGGGCAACCCTGTCGACATTCCTTGATAGGGACACTTCAGGCGATTAGCAATAAACTCTCTCTCTCATATATATATATATATATATATATATATATATATATATATATATGATTGTTGAGTTGGATTAAATTCGACGATATGAAATAAAATGGAGGTGGAAGGACCTGGATACTCAACGTTTCGCCCGATTTATGCGGGCTTCTTCAAGAGGGATGGTCATTGACGAGAGAGTCGGAGGATTGGGGCTATATATAATGATGGGGGAGAGCAACGTGTTTTCCTTATGTAAATTAGATATCATATATACATATATATATATACATTTTATGAGAGAAAAAAAAAATAAATTAGAGTAAACTAGTGTAGTGGATTACGTCTAAAAGTTAAAATATCGTAGAAATTTAAAAAAAATTGTGTTTGGAAATATAGCGGTGATAGATTAAATAAATAAAATGATACGAGATTACGAAAGAATTTTTTTTTTTTTTTAATTAGAAATAATTGAATTGGGATAAAATAGCGTAGTAACTTAAAAGATGGTGTCTAAAAATAAGAATAGGAGGTGATAAAATGGAGTCTAAAAATAGATAATGATAAAATAAAATACAGTAAATAAGTAAAATAGAAATAATAAAATTAAGTGAAATTACGATTTTTTTTTTTTTTTTTTTTTTTTTTTTTATCGCGTTTAACCGGTGTCTAAGTTGTTCTCTTTAATAATTATTTTCGACAGAAAGGGAGCAACGTGGAAAAAACTTTTTCTTTGCTTAATTATATTGCTGGAATGGGAGATTATAGCTGACTCAATTAAACGTCGTGTGGATCTGTTATGTATGTGTTTAAGGAACGTTGCTTTGTTAAAATCAAAATGGTGGTCGTTTTCCATGATGTGACAAAATATGGCGTTGAGTGTATTGTTGTTTTTTACATCTCTTTTGTGTTCATATATTCTTTTATTTAAATTACGTTGAGTTTCTCCTACGAATATTCTTCCACAATCAAGCCAGGGCATGGAATATATTCCGGCTTTGGTGTTAATGTTGGTATTAGTTATAATTTTACGTGTTAGATCCCTAATTGTTAAAGAGTTTAGTTTTGTTATTTGAATGCCTGTCTTATTTAGGTTCTTATAGATTGTGTCGTTGTTTTTATTAGTTGGTAATGTTAATTGTCTGTTGTGTGTCTGGCTATTTAGGGAATGGTCTCGGTTTCGGTAAATTTTTAGTGCTTTTCTTTTTGTATTTGCCAAAAAATGTTGAGGGTATTGCAAGTTCATGAATGTACGTTCGATATACTCAAATTCTTCCACGATGTATTCTTCACTGCATATTCTCAGGACCCTAAGAAAAAAATCCTATTAGAATACCTCTTTTTACTTTATCATCGTGATGAGAGTAAAAGTGTATGTAATCATTTTTATTCGTGACTTTCCGATGGACTTTAAAACTTAGATGATCATTGTTATTTATTATATTGATGTTCAGAAAAGGTATGGAGTTGTTATTTTCTCTTTCATACGTATAGTTAATAGTGGGTTCAATCTTGTTTAAATTTATCAGTGATATTCTCTATTTTGGAAGATATAGGGAGAAAAATTTAAATATCAATATATCTATAGTAGGAGGTGCCCTTGGGCAATTTATATTTCATGGGTCCGGTTTCTATGAATTCTAAAAATAGACATGCCAAAACCCCACTTAGAGGGTTACCCATGGGCAGTCCAAATTTTTGTTTGTAGCAGAGTCCATCGAATGTGAAATATGTCATGTCAATGCATATACTTATAATTTTAATTATATTATCTATCGGCAAAGGTAATTTAATTTTTATTTTGTTTAAGTGTTTTGAAAGAAGGTTGAGGCATTTCTTGGTAGGGATATTGGTGTATAAAGATTCTATATCGAGACTATTCATGGTTTTATTTTTCATATCTATGTTTTTTATCTTATTAAGAAGGTCGCCAGAGTTTCTTATATGGGAATTGCTAATTGTGCCCAATAATGGCGTTAGTAGTTTTGTGATCGCTCTTGCTATCTTATGGGTGGCACTGCCAATGCCAGAGATGATTGGGCATATTGGATTATTATTTTTGTGTTTTGGGTAAACCATATAAGTCATCTATTTTTTTTTTTATAACTAATTTTATCAAGAATTCTTCATAAGCTTTGGTTTCAATTTCGATTATGACTGAAAGAACTCAACTTTATAATATATATATATAAGTTTTTATTTCGGTTTCGATTCAAGCTAATGCACCCAAGTCATATGGATATATTTTCTTTATTTTTGAAATCGAAACTTTATAATATATAAAAATCGATAGAACATTAATACTATAATAATATATACGAAATCTGCAAGAATTAAAATATCATATTTAAGCGTACTTTACGACCGGGCTTTGCCGGGCGTTCGTGCTAGCTAAGATAAATACTTTTGCAGTTTTACTTTAAAAAATAAAAGCTATAATAATATCAGAGCGTCTCCATTTACACTGAACATCTACAGAATGCCAACATCAATGTATTACATGTGAATGAGTCCCCTGTGGAATTTCCACAGGTCCCGCTAGTTTGTTATTTTTTTTTTGGGGGGGGGGGGTATCCAATGATTGTTTTTATTGTAATATAGCAATTATTTCTTTTATTTTGTGGACGAACATGTTTGTGTTCACCTGTGCCTTTCATCCCTTTTACTCGTGGAGGGACGGGGGGGGGGCGCTTACGTGATCTTCAATAAGTTATGATCTATTTCAAAGTTCAAAACAAAACGTCCTCAACATCATTGTTGAGGCAAATTGATAGTTTGCTTTTTTTCTTTTATATATTAACATTTATAAAGCGTCCTCCCCTCAAAAAAAGTTAAACTATGGTTGTTGTTGTTGTTGTTGTTGTTGTTGTTGTTGTTGTTGGCCAACCCCTAACCTCCTCATGTTACGAATGGCTTTCGGAATAGACATCCCCAACTCCTCATGGTAAGGACAGTTATCGGAATGTCAAACACAGGTGGAGAGAGTTGGTGTAGGAAGGGCATTAACCAACTCCCAGCCGAAATAAAATTTAAAAAAATTAAAAAATAGCAGCGAGAAGAAAAAGAAAAAACATTTGACGCAGTAGGCATACCGGGTGGGGAGAGGGGGTTGGGAATATCCATTTAGTCGTTGAAGCTGTAGTAATGTTGACTGGCTAATCACCGGCCTCTGCGACTAAAATAGTTCGTCTCAAAGTTTTATTAAGAAGCAGAAATTTTATTTAAGAACGAAAACATGTAATCCTATCCTAATGGAATGAAACGAAACGTTTTCCGTGTATTTATCTTTGATTATTGGTTTTGCTAATTACTGCAATAATTTCACTTATCAGCGTAATCATAAAAAATTAAAACCAAAATAAAAAATAAAATAAACCCAAAAACAAACAAAAAACATCCCAAAAACGAATGAAGGTTTTTCGTTTCAATTTGATTTTTAAAACAAAACTAATAAAAAGCAACAAAAAATGAAACTGGTTTAGTTAGATAATAAAAAAAAACTGAGAAAAAACACCAAATGTTCCACATAATGAAAATAAGGAAACACGTTATGTAGCCGGGGTACCCGGCATTGCTTTGGTGTTCAGAGGTGTTGTATTAAGGATATTGACCAAAAATAAAAATATAAAATACAAACAGGAAAATGTAGAAGAAACAAACGAAAAAAAAACTTGTTTCAATGTTTAAACTTAAAAAAAAACTTGTTTCAATGTTTAAACTTAAAAAAAACAAACTTTGTTACATAGGCGCAAACTTGAAACCCGTTTCGACTCATCCACTGGTCCATGGAGATGTAATTGGAGTAGCGTTGTGTTTTCTTACTGTTAAAACCAAATCAAGAAAGAACGCGAGACACGCATGCGTGGTTACCGAAGGAACGTTTTTTTGCGACCCTCGTTGAATTCGCTGTGTTTTAAAAACGAAAAAAGAAAACACGTTAGCGTGCATTTATAAATAATGAACCCAACCTTCCCCCCACCCCACCCCCAACATAAACGAAAAATACAGGAAATTTGGATTATATATTTGGTGTTGTTAAGTATTTTTGAATATTTTCTACTTTGTTAAAATGTAATTGAGCTAAATATTGGACACTAAAACCGGATATCATAAAAAAAAGCTGCAGCGTAATTGTTTCAAATCTAACAATATGTAAATAATGGTAATCCAAGTAATGGGAAATAGTATGTGTAACTTTAAATTGAATAAATGATTTATAACAATGCGTAGCGATTGAACGGCCGTTTGTGTATAATCCAGAATAATAGAATGTCATCGTTGCAGCCAATGAGAATAGGAGGAATGTTATGAGGGAGATATCATTATTTTCGAATAGCGAATTGGAATGGTAGTGGTAAATGTATGAGTGTGCAATCCAGTTAATAAGGATGTCACGTCAGTATAGTTATAATGGTTATAGAAGTACCCGGTCCTGTCTGGGAGAGTGGGTGGACTTTTCAGTTAGAGGGGAAAATATGAGTTACTTCGTCTTTAGAGCTTGGCAATTGTGAGGATATCGCTCGTAGGAAATAAGATAAGATTTTATTATAACAAATAAATGTGTCTATAACGGTGTTCAAAAGTTACATAATATGGTGGGTAAAAGTTTAGATAAAATAAATTTGTATGTGGCATCTGTTATTGCAAAACTACCGTAATTTAGTTCAGTGGGGAATTTCTGCAATCAAATTATTATATAGGTAGAAAATAGAAGATAAATTTGAATAAAGATTAACAAAAGGTGGCACTGTCGCAACATAGGGTTTGCGGGTGATATGAGAAAAATAAGGCATTCAAACTGTTTCTTATCTTAAACAATTTAGTTACGGGCAAAAATGGTGGACTAAAGATGGGGGACATAGTTTTGAAAGCCGATTTATCATAATTTTTTTGTAGGTTTCCGACTACTTTTTGATTGTACTTGAAAGATTAAAGACTAAAATTAATTTCCAAAGGGAAAACAAATATTTGTGCACGTGAAAAAAAGTTATGAAAAATTTTTTCACGGCAAGCTAACTAATTCAGATAAATTTTGAAGTTAAATAAATTCATTGTAAAAATCCTTTGAAAGATAAATATTAGTTTTCGGGGTCTATTTCAAAGATAATTAGTAAAGTAAAGCCCTAACATATTGAATTAAATATTTTAAAAAAAAACAACCTTGTTTGTACAAAAAATAGCTTAATTAGCCCCCCAAAAGTGAGAAGTTATCGCTTCGTTCAACTGAAAGAAAACAAAGTCCTCGTCACATGAATTATACGGAAACCCAAAATTTCAGACAGTCGAAAGGCTGTCTGAAAATGACGTTAGGTAGTTAAAGGGAGGTAGAGGTGCTGTTTTTTCTTTTTTGTTGTTTCTCTCAGATGTGCATTAGTACATTCCTATCGTGAACGTTTGTCTAATTTTTACAATTTTTTAATTTAATTATTTTTCTATGTTCCTGCTTTTAAATTAAAAAGAAAAATTTTATTTTTCGAGATTATATAAAAATTATGTTACGCCGTAAGTTTTACATTCATGCAAGCAAGGAAAATAAGAGAACCGTACATATAAAAATTATGCGAAACCTGTAATTCAAAACAAAAAAGTAGAAATATTTTTTGCAATTATAATTTTGTGTGTGTGTGTGTGTGTGTGTGTGTGTGTGTGTGTGTGTGTGTGAAAATATTAAATAAACAATGCTTAATTCAATAGTAGTTCGAGAAATTAATGTTTCTTCGAGTTATATCGAATTCATTAATACGGACTTTAAGGGCTTTTTCGTAATGTTTCCAGAAAAAATTAATTTTTTTTCAATTGTTGCAATTTATGATACTTTATTTTCATAAAAAAAAAAGCAAAAATAAATTTATGCATTTTTTTTAATTGTTTGTTTACTACTGAAAACTATAACTTTAGTAAAGGTGTTTTTTTGTTTAAACAAAATACTACATTTCCACTAAGATTTAAGTAAAAAAAAATAATGTTCATTATATTCCGTCATCATTATTTGATACATGCTGAAAATTTCATTAAAACTGGTTAGTTTCCTGATTTTTAGTGAATTTTGAAATAAAGGAGGGAGTCAAACTGTTTATACATTTTGAGTATCGGCATTCATTTTGCACGTACATATAATTACTTAAGGAGTCATTTCGTGTAAAAGTTATATATTTTACCCATCGAAACTCGAGAAATGCACGATGTGTATGCATTGAATAAGTAAAATAATCAACATGGCTGCCACTTGAAACTTCGTAGACCAAGTAGCAACCTTGATCTTGCGATCAAAACCCAAAATTAAGCAAAACGGAACGAACCGACGGGACTTCTGTGAATCTGTTTAGTTTGTATCTTTATGAATTTATGTGGAGAGAGCGAGAAGCAGAAATTGGGCGAATTCCTTTGTCATTTTAAATTAATACTAAATTTTACCTAAAAAATAAAAGTTGTTTAAAAGTTGCTTTAATTTTTTGTCAGTCTAAAGTATGTATAGAAAAAAAAATAATTTAAAGCAAAAATTGTTTAAAAGTTGTTTAATTTATTTTTCGTTTTTTTTTTTTTTTTTTCATTTATTCTACAAATGTAAAAATAAAAGTTCGTTCCGTTTCACTCGATTTTGGTTTTTGATCGCAAGGTCAAGGTTGCTACTCGCTCTATGAAATTGCAAGTGTCAGCCATGTTGGAAAAAAAAAAGGTCGATGTAGAACTCCTTTGCAAAGTAAATCTGAATAGGGAATTCAATGCAAGTACATTCAAAATTATTTTTCCTGTTTAGAGCACAACTGAAGCATGATACTTGATTTTTGCATTTTAAACTTCAATTCAAGCCTTGCACATTTTCCACATTGCGTATAATTGGCGTAACAGCAGCATTCGAAAATTAAACTATTCTATAAACAGAAATAAATATAATATACTATAAAATATATATTCCTGAGTCGGTATTTGTCCTCCTTCCAAATCAGGAAAATTAGACAGTAAGGTTGAGAAGTGGGATTGAAGAGGTAGAGCCATCGAGGAGGAGCACTCTGGCCTGCAAAAAAAGTCTAGACAGCCCCGTCGGAATTTCTCGGAATGGGTGTCTCAAGCGATTGGCAATAAACAAACTCCTTTTCAAACAATGAAGGCAAAGCCTGGAAGGGTGAACCTCCTAGAACTGCACAGGACTAGCAACATGCTGCAATCAACAGGGAATATGCCATTACGGTATAATCACGTTTGACACACCGGTTCCGGTCAGATCACCGAAGTTAAACAGCGATGAGACTGGCCAGTACCAGATGGACGACCATTTGTGGCTTCCAGGTGCTGTATGTACTTTCCGCTTATCTCGGCATTGTTTCCAGTCGTCCTGGATTTCTCCTTGTCACTGGACTTAAGCAGTGTCGATTCAAGAGAGGTATGGTTGGAGATTGCGCAACCCTTGCTTCACAATTACATGCGCAGCTGCCCCTACAGGGGGTATCCTTTGTCTTTCGAGACTGAACGGAGGCATCGATCGATGCCATTTCAGAAATGGCACAGACTCTGCAGGTTTTGGAACCGAGGGCAAAAATGCTACTCAAGTCTTTCGCGCATACAATCAATGAGTTTGAACATGGCATCACTAAACCTCTACAAGACACTGACTCGAATGCGGCATCTCTCCTTTTCATGGCTGCTCTCCGATATCTAAAGCGCTTCGAGGAATGCCAAATAATTTTGTTTTCCTCGTCGGCGACATTCGATGGCGTCGGGACTCTCTCCTGTTTAAGCTGTGTCTAATTTGTTCGCGGTGGAGGCAGGGAAAGGTAGACGCGAGTCAATGACTGACCCTCGAGCAAAGGTTACTAGAAATGGGAAAGGTCAAAAGTCAGCGTCGAAACACACGTTTTTATTGTTTTGTATATTGATTTTTTATGCTTGCTTTTTTTCTTCTTTTTTTTTTACGGCTTCTTTATTTTTTCTTTTGCGACGCAGAGGGCCCACCCATCCCATGTACGTTCACCGCAAGCGAGTGTGCGGGTTACGTTTTTCTCTTGTCCGGATCTAATCACGAAATCTGAAGAGGACCTCAATCGAACTAATTGGAGTTGGGAGCTTATAATCTCTGACTCTTGGTACCGCTAGCTGACGGTTACGCCGACGATAACTACGGCAACGGTTTTACTAATTTTGTTCGACAAATGGCTTCTAGACACGACAAATTAAGGCACGACAGATCAAAGCACGACAAATGGCTTCTGTTTTTTTTGTTTGTTTGTTTGTTTGTTTGTTTGTTTGTTTCGCTAAAAATCTTTGGACATATTAAATAAGTTTAATTTTTTTTTACTTTGGGGTGTAATGTTGTCCGGGAACCAACACGTGGTGTGCTCAGTCGTGAAGTAGACAAAGAACAGAAAAAAAAATTCAACTCGCTTGTTTTGTTGTATAACGACATTTATTTCGCCCATTCTCTCGTTACCACTGTGATCGTGCTCTCGAATGTCATCTACGCTCCTCATGTGATCTTGAACGTTCTTCCCGTCTCTAACGTAATCTCCGTTTTAAAGTCTTTATTTTTCCCTACCGGCGACGTTATTTCCTATGTATTTGCATACACGCGTCTGCACTATGTTACAGGAGGATTTTATTATTATTATTATTATTATTACTATTACTATTATTACTATTACTATTATTATTACTATTACTATTATTATTATTATTATTATTATTATTATTACTATTATCATTATTATTATTACTATTACTATTATTATTATTATCATTATTATTATTACTATTACTATTATTATTATTATCATTATTATTATTACTATTACTATTATTATTATTACTATTACTATTATTATTATTACTATTATTATTATTATTATTATTATTATTATTATTATTATTATTATTACTGGCTCACATAAAGCTTTCACACAAGTCAGCAAACGATCGGTTTGGAGACCTGTGGTATTCTCTGGAAGCTGAGTGACAACAAGTCTCCCCAGACGTCCAGCTCTCTCCACCTCCTTCGATACCATTTGCAAATAAATCTGCGTCATCGCAACAGCCTCATACCATTGATTTCTCGCTGGTAGTGGCCATTGGTTTATACTGGAATTTGAGTGGCACTAAGCCTCCCCACGATCCCAGTTCTCTTCGCGCTTGTTCAGCGGAGGTCTGGCCAGCGCTCTCTCCTCAGTCTTTCCATCCTCCTTGACCCTTCTCGGCTCTTTGGTATCACTTTTCTATTGGGGTGGGGGAACGGTGATGAGATAATGGGGGGGGATGCATGATGGTGGTGTAGAACTTGTTGATATGCAGCTTCGGCGTTCTTAATTCCCTGTAACGCTTCTTTGTTATATTGTCTTGTGTCATTCCCCACATTCTAGGGTTTTCCTTAATATTTCAGCCGTTTTCATTACCGTTAGGCGTGGTATTTTTGCAGTAATTCCTCTGATTCCAATTTCTGACATTCTTTTTTCGAAGTTTTTTGGAATTTTTCCTAGTGCTTCTACTATTATCGGTACTATTTTGAATTTTCTTCATCATCCAAATCCCTTTTAACTCTCTGGCTAGCTCTGTGTATTTGCTTCGTTTCTCCTTTTCTTTCATACTCACCCTGTGGTCAGCTGGGACAGCAAAGTTTACGATTTGACAGGATTTCTCTTTCTTGTTAATTATTATGACATCTGGTCTTCTTCCTTGGATGGGTTTGTCCGTTTGTATGTCCATGTCCCATAGGATTTATCTGTACGCTCAAAATGCAGCCGTTTGCACAATTCCCAGTGCATCGTGCTCCCCACTTGGTTATGCCTGTTTTTGTATTTCTTTTGGGCCAGTTTGCTGCATTCACTTACTATATGGTTTATCATTTCGTCTCTTTGTCCACAGAGTCTGCATTTGCTGTTTTCTTGTGTTTTATCGATCTTTGCTTTGATATGGTTGGTTCTTATCGAGTTATCTTGTGCTGCAGTTATTAGAGATTCAGTTTCTCGGTTTATATGTCCTTTTCGCATCCATGTCCAGGTGTTTTCGTTATTCTCATCTTTTGTCATTCTTATGAATCTTCCGTGGAGTTGTTTCTCTTCCCATTTCTCGTTTTTTCATTTGTCTCTCTGTTTTCTGTTTTGTTGGTTTTCTCCGTGTCTCTCGCTGCCATAATTATCCTTTCAGTGTTTTGCATTATGTATTTTTCTAGTTCTTTTTTCGTGCTCTTCACACAGTCTTCTATAGAGATCAGTCCTCTCCCGCCGTCTTTCCTTTTCATGTAGAGTCTGTCAATATCGTCCTTTGGGTGTAGTGCATTATGCATGGTCATGATTTTCCTGGTTTTCTGGTCGAGCTGTCCCAGTTCTTCTTTTGTCCATCCTATAAATGGTCGAGAGTATCTCACTAGTGACACTGCCCATGTATTTATACCTTTTATTAGGTTTCTACTATATAATTTAGTTTCCAGGAGTTTCTTGTTCTCCTGAGGTATTCCTTTCCAATTTTCTCTTTCATTTCTGTTGCTCTGATGGTGTCCGCTTTCAGAATTCCCAAGTATTTATAGTCGTCGTGTTCTCCTAGTGCCCTCATTTCTGTTTGGTTGGGTAGTTCCATGCCTTCTGTCATTTCCAGTTTTCCCTTTATTATAACTAGTAGTGCGCACTTTTCCATTCCAAATTCCATTTGGATATCTTGGCTGAAGATCCTTGTAGTGTTAATTAGTTTCTCTAGCTCCTTTTCTGTCCTTGCAAAACTTTTCAGATCGTCCATGTACATCAGGTGGTTCATTTTTTCCTCTGTATTGGGGAACTTGTATCCGGCTTAGAACTTTCTCAGAATACTATTCAAGGGCACCATTATTATGATGAACAGTAATGGTGATAATGAGTCTCCTTGGAAGATGCCTCTTTGTGTGTTAATTTCTGTTATGTGTTGTCCATCAGCTGTCAGTTCCAGTTTCCAATTATTACTATTATTATTATCATCATTATTATTATTATTACTATTATTACTATTACTGTTGTTATTATTATTATTACTATTATTATTACTATTACTGTTTTTATAATTATTATTACTATTATTATTATTATCATTATTATTACTATTATTATTATTACAAGTATTATTATTATTACAACTATTATAATCATTATTATTACTATTATTATAACTATTTTTACTATTACTATTATTACTTTTATTATTACTATTATTATTACTATTATTACTTGTATTATTACTATTACTATTACTATTATTATTACTATTATTACTTGTATTATTATTATTATTATTATTACTATTATTACTTGTATTATTATTATTACTATTATTACTTGTATTATTATTATTATTATTATTACTTTTATCATTACTATTATTATTATTACTTTTATTATTACTATTATTATTATTACTATTATTACTTGTATTATTACTATTACTATTATTATTACAATTATTACTATTATTATTATTACTACTATTATTATTACTATTATTATTATTACTATTATTATTATTACAATTATTATTATTATTATTATTACTATTATTATTATTACTTTTATTATTATTACTATTACTATTATTATTATTACTTTTATTATTACTATTACTATTATTATTATTATTATTACATTTATTATTATTATTACTATTATTATTACTATTACTATTATTATTACTATTATTATTATTATTATTACTATTATTATTACTATTATTATTACTATTATTATTATTATTATTATTATTATTACTATTATTATTATTACTGTTACTATTATTATTATTACTATTACTATTATTATTATTATTATTATTATTACTTTTATTATTACTATTATTATTATTATTACTATTATTATTACTATTATTATTACTATTATTATTATTATTACTTTTATTATTACTATTACTATTATTATTATTACTTTTATTATTACTATTATTATTATTACTATTATTATTACTATTATTATTATTATTTTTATTACTATTATTATTATTATTAATATTACTATTATTATTATTATTACTATCATTATTATTAGTAGTATTATTATTACTATTATTATTATTATTACTATTATTACTATTATTATTACTATTATTATTATTATTATTATTATTATTACTATTACTATTATTATTATTACTATGGTTATTACTATTATTATTATTATTACTATTATTATTATTATTACTACTATTATTTCTATTATTATTATTATTACTACTATTATTTCTATTATTATTATTATTACTATTATTATTACTATTACTATTACTATTATTATTACTATTATTATTACTATTATTATTACTATTATTATTATTACTATTATTACTATTATTATTATTATTACTTTTATTATTACTATTATTATTACTACTATTATTATTATTGTTATTATTATTTTTGTTATTATTATTATTATTGTCATTGGTCAAACGTGAAAAGAAAAAAAGTGTTCCCTTAAGTTAAAAGAAAAATATATTTGTTTACTTTTCTAAAATTGTTTTTTATAATAAGTGTTTGTTCCTTTTTAATAGTAAATGTTTATTAAAATTAAAAATTACCATGAAAATAAAATATATCAACAAATTATTCAATATCCTCCAAATTTTAGCGAGTCAGTCTATAATTAAATATAATTTAAAAAATTAAAAAAGACTGGTTTATCTATATAGTTATAAAACTCTTTGCACCTTGCTTGCTTGCGTCTTGTCTTCAATGATCGGGCAATTCTGTCCTTTCAAAACTAATGACAGGTGAATTTATCTCTCTCTCTCTATATATATATATATATATATATGTATATGTGTGTGTGTGTGTGTGTGTGTGTGTGTGTGTGTGTGTGTGTGTGTGTGTGTGTGTGTAATGTGCCTGCTTGCTTGAATCTTGTCTTCGACGATCGGGCGATTCCATTTTTTTAAAGGGATAACAGGTTAATTTATATACGATCACGCAAAGGTGTTCACATAGGAAAACAACAAAAAAATTAAGAAAAAAAAGAAAAAGGTCGTCCGGGTTTAATATATTCCGCCGAACAAAAGCAAATAAAAGACTTTCAAAACTACGAAAATATGGAATACACAAATGAACAGCACAGTGAAAGCAACGGAACTAAACACAAATATTAAATTTTAAAGCAATTTATTACAAAAATAGGTTATGAAAGGGGGGGAGAAAATCGAAATTAAACAAAAAAAGGGCAAAACAAAAATAAACATTAATTCATCGCGCAAGAAAGAGAGAGGAGAAAGAAAGAGAGGGGAGAGAGAGAGGGGGAGAGAGAGAGAGAGAGAGAGAGAGAGGACTTACAGCTTGTTCTTTTTTATGTGGGATTTCCTCGGAAAATTTCATTATTTTAATTTTTCGTCCTGAGCATATTGGTTATCCTGGCTTCATAGAGTTCCAAAATACACGTCCACAACTCTGGGTACATTGTCACCCTCATTTTCTCCGCTGCTCAATTAACAGCCATTTTCATCGACAAATTCGATCTTCCACTCAACCTTCAGTCCACATTGGCAAATTTCGCTTCTAAAATTCACCAATTGAATGACTTTTGACGAAAGCAGTCTTTCCGACAACACAATCGTGATCAATTTAAACGCTGACTTATCAGTTTTTGCTAATCATGTTTTGTTTTTCTTTTGGTTATTTCGTTAATATCCTTTCTTCTCTGCTCCTTCCTTTTATCCGTTGTAAACAAGTTTGCTCGTTTAGTTTTTCATCGGTGGGTGTTCCATACCCACCAAAGTTTCATTTTTGTTGACTACCCGGAACAGGATTCCATCGTCTGATAGTCAGACTGCTTGCTGGGAAGTGTAAAAAAAAGTCTTTTTTCTTCTTCCCTTTTCTCTCTTCTCCCTTTTTTCCGTATTCTGCTTCACTCATTTTTTTCTTTCTCCATTTTTGGCGGTAAGCATCCCAAAACAAGAAAGGTCAAGCAGTGCGTCACTACACCGTGATCTTGACTCATCCTTTCGAGGTAGAGTGGGTATTAAGATCTGTTAACCTTTTCTTCGACTCTCTCATCATCTCTATTTCGCCCTACTCTCTCTTTTTCTCGTTACAGATGCGACCTCTCTTTCTTTGTGAGTTCTCTGGCCACGGCAATAATTAAAAAAAAAAAAAAGATATATCATCCGTCGGCAAAAAAAAAAAACATATTTAAAACATATAATCCAACGCTGCGATTATGTGACAATATATATATATATATATATATATATATATATATATATATATATATATATATATATATATATATATATATATATATATATATAGGTTTTTGAGACTAGCCCACGAGTTTGACGTATATTGGGATCACAGATAGAAATCCCATGTGCCGGTAACCCGAGGTTAGGAATTTCAAGGGGAAACTCTCCTCCCAAACGCACGTTGTAAGGTAAAAGAAGATATGCAGTCTGCCGGTTGTAATGATATCATAACCAAATGGCACTCGCCGAGGTTCGAACCAGCATTATCGTTATGAAACACCTTAGTGACATTCACGGTTAATAATTAGAATAAGGCAATAAGAATGACTGACACAATCGGGTATGAACGTACTAGAAATACATTAATTTATTTACATGAGTGTAATACAGGTGAATGCAAGAAAAAGATAAAACAATAATGCAAATGGGGGTGCAGACAACATTACGGGCTAAAATGATAATAAGGCTTATTCATGGAGACGTATTGTCTTTTCTCCCTTTTTCTGAACGAAAATCAAGTCAGTTATTGTTCGGAATCAGACAATATGTTTTCTTTCTGTACGCATGGCAAAAAGTCAATTTATGTATAGTAAGAATAGCATTTGAGCATAAGGACATGGGATTGGGTTGAGCGGGTTGTGGAGAATGAAAATTGGAGGATACTTAGCTCTGTTATCCATTCCCGTCGAGTATGCGTTGTTAACGTAAATGTCTTTTCTTTCCTTCGTTACCGTTTTTTTTTTTTTTTTTTTCAACATTATCCCTGACGCGTGATTTTCGGTATATAGTCTTCCATTGGAGGGATATTCATTTCCAAGAATAATATCCGGCCTAGGTAAATCCAAGCTTTGAGTTGATTTCCCTTTTCGGTCCGTTGGCTTGAGTGGGCTGTATTTTATTCACCTCTGCGGTTTTCTACGCTGGTGTTCAACTCCATTTTCTCAGGAGCGATGATTTCACGAAGTGTCCTCGTTGCTTGCAGCAGCCCAACTAAATTTCCCGCTCAAGTCTTCTATCAACGTGTTTCCTTCTGAAATGGGTGTTGGGGTTTCTGTCTGGCTCACATCCGTTCACATTCACCATCTCCTTCAAGGCGATGGGATAGGGCTGGGGATCTTGTCTCGGTGACTTCCTTTGCGTGGGTGGAATGAAAAGAGGTTGGGGTGGGCTGTCTATTTCCACTTGGTTTTCAATCGTCGTTGCTCGACGGGTGTGGGTTGGGGAATGGGGTCTCTGCTTCACTAATATATACATTTATTATGAAATAAAGTGAAGGGGGGGTATAGTCTTTTCTTTATATATATAATCAGTTTTAATCTCTCTACTATATATTAGATTTAATATAATGATCGATAGAGAATTGTCTTTATAATAATAAGTACTTAATCTGCATGAATTAAACTATATTTAAACTTATCTTACGACTGGGCAACACCGAGCGGCCTGCTAGTTTTTGACAAAGATTTACTGCGAAAGAAAACAGCGTCTGTCTAAATAAAAATCGGTTGCTTGTTGTTCTTAACACAAGAATCCCAGGTTGCTCGAATGACGTGCTTAAATATTACGCCTAAAAGTATCCTGTACCTCTATAAGACTACCATTCACCCATGTATGGCGTATTGTCACATTTGGGCTGGTGCATCTGCTATTAGTCTCTCACTCCTGGACATGGTTCAAAAAGGAGTTGCCAACCTGATAGGTCCTGAACTGTCATCTAAGCTTCAACCTCTGCCCCATCAATGAAATGTTGCATTCCTCCGTCTGTTTTACAAGTATTTTAATGATGGATGCTCCGACGAACTACAAGCCCTCATACCCTCTCGACGTAATTTCCCTCGATAAACCCGACAAGCAGCAAAGTCCCACCCCTACATAGTAGAGATCCTTAGATCTCTAAAAGCTTTCTACTCTAACAGTTTCTTCCCCTGAACTGCTAGACTCTGGAATTCCCTTCCGGGCTCCTGCTTCCTTAATTGTACTGACATGCAAAAGTTCAAGTGTAATATGAACAGACATCTTGCTGCTCAACTCCCTACTTAGTATCCCTGCAACTTATGTCCCTGATAGTAGCCCCCTACATCAAAATGGCACTGTGACTTGTTTGGGGTGAAACATGTAATGAAAAAAATTACACGAATAGAGAATCAGCAGGAGCAGTTGTGTCTTAATTCATCGTATATAAATAATAAACCGCATGTGGCAATGGCCATGATGAAAACTACGATCGAAAGAGTCGGAACTATGTATCTCCCCATCATAGTTTGCAGAGCCTTAGTTTTATTTGGCCCGTTTTGTCTTCGTGCCTAAAATATAGAAAAATATGCTCGAGTCAATTTTAACAACTACAAAGAAAGAAAGAAAGAAAAAATCTGTATAATGTATGCACCCGTGACGAAAAGAAAATATCGTACACCCAAACTTACGTAAATTGATCAAGTATTTTTATTTTTATAAAGAAAATCATTTTAATACTAATTTGAGTTTTTCCAATTCCCTCCTCACCATATAAAGAATGGCTTTGTAAAAGTTTGAACTACTTGGAGGTATTTCTCTTGTTCATTCAAGATGGCGTCGTTCGTTGTTTGGCCATAAAATAGATTTTTTTTATTTAAAAAAATAAAACTACTTGAATAATTTATGTGATTTTTTTAATGTACGATATGTTCTTTCTGTCACGAGTACATAAATCATAGAATTTGTTTTTATTTTTGTTTATTCATGGGGTGTTCACCATAGCAGTATAGTAAACGAAAGATTTAGATTTTTTTTTGCCACTAAGTTAAAAAAAAGGTTGTAAACCAAATAATCTTTCTCCTTTATTTTTTTAGATGTATTACTAAATGATTTAGGTTCAATGTAGTTTAGTTGAGTGATATGACAAAGAACTTACTAATCAAAACCAAACACCAACATTTATCAAAGAAAACCAACATTTATCCATCTTTGCATTCGTCTTGTTATTTATGCCTAAGTGATATATGTGTATGCGCGTGTGTGGGGGGGGGAGGGGTTGAGACCTGCAATCAGCAATAATTGTCATTTCCTGCACAGATAATTGCATAAGCATGAAACATTAACGTGAGTAATGTGAGTAATTTATAGGAGTATAAAAATTAAAGTTAAGCCCTATTTATGAACTGAGAATAAGATCGCGAATTATTTTTATATTTATAAATAACAGTCTTTTCTTTTAATCTTGAATAAAGTTCAATTTTAGCATAAGTCATATTCCTTATTTTTTTCGTCGCTTCTACAGAACTGAGACGAGATGTTGTAGTCGATAAATGGCGTTTTCAGATTTAAAAAAAAAAAAAAAAAATGGCTTCAACAGATTTATTTATTTATTTTGTCAATTCTAAGTTACAATGGTAGCTTCCAAGTTATGCAATCGAAATTACCCGAATATTACTGAATTATTAAACAAAACAACTTTAATGAAAATTTCCGCCATCTTGTTTAAATCCAAACTAAGGAAAATTATCTCCCTTTTTAATTCTCCTGTATTTTACGATCGTTTTCATCAGCTTCTTTTTTTTTTTTTTTTTCTTTAATAATTTTCTACCTTATCGATTTTCGTAATTTTTGGATATAATCATCTTAAAAATACGATGAATATGTAGAATACCATTGTTTTCATATGAAATTCAGTATGACGATTTCCGAAATTTTGTCCCAATAGTGTAGAATGCTTTTTTTTTTTCTTTTTCAATTAATTTTTAAAAAGTTTTCTAATAATTTTGGTTAGGTTCTCACTCATCAACAACATGACTGTTCGATAGATCTAACTTGTTTATATCACGTGCATTACGTCATTTATCGGTGAACACTTTTGCTTTATGTAGGTCGTGGTTGGGGACCAAGAATCGCGCACATCCAGCTCAGGCAGGGAACACGTACTCATGCTTTGACTCCCTTTCGTTCGATACTCACAGCACGTCGCAGCCGCTTCTGCCCCCGACCACTTCATCTCATCACCAGTCTCTGATGAACTCCTCCCCACACTCTACTTGACCCCTCCCCTTCCCACGTAATGCGCCTTTTGTTAACAGCTTCGTCTCTTGCGGTCGATCAAAATCTAGAAGGCAGGCGTTTGTATTTGAACAAGCGACCGTTTTTAAACCGCACGTTTCTTATCAGTGTCATTTGTACATCCTCGCCAGCGCTGTGAGAGTTAGTAGGGTGGGGTTGAAGAGGGGTCCTTGTCATTCTACACTGCTCGTTCGAACGGAGAAACGAACGGAATTCTTTACTTATCTTGGCTGAAATTTGGTTTACAACAAGAGTTTTTTCGGTTAGCAAACTACTTTAATTTGACAAACGTTACTATTGTCGTCATAAATTATTTAAAGGGAAACAAATTTGCGAAATTAGTAAAAAAAAAAAAAAAAAAAAAAAAAACGATTTAGTTCGCTTTACTTAGATATAATCAAAACCGTATAATATTAATATTATATTAATAATAATATAATATTCATATTAATATTATAAAATACTAGCAGAACCCGTTAATCGGCGTTGACCGGTGGAAGCATGCCCCCCCCCCTCGTAAAAACATTAAGGTATGTTGTTGTTGTTGTTGTTGTTGTTGTTGCCCAACCCTCAACTTCCTCATGTTAAGAACGGTTTTCGGGACAGACACCCCAACCTCACCTATGTTAAGAACGGTTTTCGGAATGGTCACCCGCAACATCCCTATGTTAAGAACGGCTTTCGGAATAGACACCCCATTTTGAAAATGGGGGGGGCCTGTTAAAATATTTGCCACAAATTTAACCTTGATAATCGGGGTCAGGATTCCCACGCGCAAATACTATGAACCAACAAAGAAATTTGAGGGTGGCAGTGTCGGTCGGATATAATTAGATTTGTTCTTCGCCCGTGCGTACTAATCTGGTGGCCAGTAATTTATAGTGCATAATACAGGGTTTTATATCGCGAAAGCTACTTGTATCCGCCAAATGTAAATGACATATTCTTAATCAGCATCGTGGAAAACCCTGGGAGTTGTCATTTTAAAAGAAAAGTGTGTTGGTGGATCTAAGGTAAAAATTTATCTTTATAAAAAAACAAAAAAAAAACAATTGGTTTATAATAAAAACATGTCCCTCTCGTAAAAAAAATAAAATAAATATAGTTGTTGTCCAACCCCCATCCTCATGTTTAGAATAGCTTTCGGTAAAGTTTGATTTTTTTAAACTTCAAACTAATATAAATAATAGTATTTATATATAGAAAATTTAATCCCGACCGAATAAAAAAAGCTCAATACGCAATAAAGAGTAGAGCTTATTATAAGAGAAAGAGATATATATATATATATATATATATATATATATATATATATATATATATATATATATATATATCGCGGAATATTCTGTGTAGCTTAATTGCCATATATATTTTATAACTTACTAATATATATATATATATAATTTTATGTTTATTCACTAGATAATTATATAGAGATAATTGTAAAAATAAATTTTATTCATTTTTATTCTTTAGAAAAAACATTTCAGTAGTACGCCACAGTTTTATCAAAACAAGTTAGTTTAGTTTAAGAAAAAAAAACTTCATCCCTGTTGCATAAATTAGATTTTTTTTTAATAATAAACGTGGAATTTCCAGATGTGCAATAGTTAGTCTTAAACTTGGGAAGAGAGGAGCCATGAAAGGCATCATTTTGCCAAATGGTAAAAGATAGAAGATGCTGATGCAGAGGATTACAAGTACCTGGGAGTGTTTGAACTTGATACGATGCTTTGTGATGAAATAAAAGAGAAGACGAAAGAAGTGTATATGAGGAGACTCAAACTGCTCCTGAAATCTAGACTGAATGGCAGGAACTTGTTCACAGCCATCAATTCATGGGCGGTTGTTGTAATTCGATACAGTGCAGCTTTTGTAGGATGGACGCAGGAAGAAATAAAAAAGCTGGATGGAGACACACGTAAACTGTTAATCAAATATAGAGCACTTCACCCAAATTCTAATGTGCTCAGACTGTATATCACAAAGGAAGAAGAGGGCTGATTATGATTGAAAAAGGTGTCGGGGGAGAACTTAGAAGTGTTCACCACTAATTGGCTAACAGTTACTCGCGGCAGCGGTGGAAGTGGAAGAACTAGATGAAGATTCATTGGAAGATAAGCAGAAGTACAGGGAAAGAATCTAAACAGAAAAGTTGACGGAATTGGTAAAAATGAAACTTCATCGAAAGTTTGAATGAGATACTAAGACACAGAATGTCAGGACACGTGGAATTTTCTGTCTAAAGGACACTTGAAAAGAGAAACAGAAAATCTTATATTTGTTGCAAGTTTGCACTGCACTGGAGTTTGTGCCAAAAGTTTGGAATCCAAGTGTCAGACAAATGGGAACAACATCACCCAGAAGAGGTAGTAGAAATTTAGGACGTTAAGATTCTCTGGGATTTCATGATTCAGTGTGACCGAGAGATAACTCACAGGAAACCTGATATTGTAGTTGTGAACAAAAAGACCAATGAATCCAAATTATTGATGTAGCTTGCCTAAACGACATCAACTTAACAAGCAAGAAGTATGAGAAAATACGGAACCATCAGAAACTGAGGTTGGAGATTGCTAGATTGTGGAATGAGAAAACTTCATCGTGCCAATAATCATAGGTGCGTTTGGCTCAATTCCTGATGACCTTATGAAACATCTGAACTCTTTGGGAATCAGATACAACATCAACGTACTCCAGAAGTCAGTTCTGCTTGGCTCAGCAAGCATCCTACGCCAGGTGCTTTCCATCTAATTGACTTTTTGGTTATTTTTGATAGCTTTGGTGTAAGAGCCCGTTTTTTTTTTTTTTAGGAAGAAAACGGTGTAAAACATCACAACACTGTCAAATTAATGGAATAATCATAATAATAATAACAATAATAATCATAATAATAATAACAGTAATAATCATAATAATAATCATAATAATAATGATAATAATAATCATAGTAACAATAACAGTAATAATCATAATAATAATCATAATAATAATAATAATAATCATAATAATAATCATAATAATAATGATAATAATAATCATAATAATAATAACAGTAATAATCATAATAATAATCATAATAATAATAACAATAATGATCATAATAATAATAATAATCATAATAATAATAATAACAGTAATAATAATAATAATAATAATCATAATAATAATGATTATAATAATAATAAGAAGAAGCATAATAATAATAATAGTAATAATAATTATGATAATAGTAATCATAATAATAATCATAATACTAATAATAATAACAACAACAATAATAATAATCATAATAATAATAGCAATAATAATAGTAACAATAATCATAATAATAACAACAATAATAATAAAACTAATAATAATAACAATAATAATAATAGTAATAATAATAATAAAATAATAATAATAAATGATGATACTGATCGACTCTATGTGAAAAAGACCGATGAAGATTGGTTTGTACAGAAAACTGTTTAACTAACACCAAAATAAAAAAACGGAAAAGAATTAGAAAAATACATAATGGAGAATACCGAACAAATAATTACAGCAGCAAAAGAGACTGAAAAAACGAACAAGACAGAAAAAGAAACAAAGGATAAGACGAGAAAAGAAAAATGGGAAGAAAAGCAGCTACACGAACGATTCATAAGAAGATGATAAAAGATGAGACTAACGAAAACACATGGACATGGGTACAAAAAGAAAACCTAAACAGAGAAATTAAATCCTTAATAACAGCCATAACCAACCACGTCAAAGCAAGGATTAACAAGATACAAGAAACCAGCAAATGCATACTGTGGACAAAGAGACGAAACAATAAACTACATAATAAGCGAATGCACCAAATTAGCCCAAAAAGAATATAAAAATAGACACGATCAAGTGGGGAAAACAGTACACTGGGAGTTATGCAGAGAACTGCATCTTGAACTGACAAATGGTACAAGCACAAACCGACAGCAGTACTTGAAAATGGAAGTCACAAAATCCTATGGGATATGGATATATAAATGGATAACCCCATCCAAGCAAGAAGACCGGATATCATAATAGTTAAGAAGGAAGAATCCTGCCAAATTGTAGATTTTGCAGTTCTAGCAGACCACAGTGGACAGAGAAGCGAAGTAAATATACAGAACTGACCAGAGAGCTTCAAAACTAAATAGAATATGAAGAGAGTCAAGATAACACCACTAATAGTAGGAATAATACTGAAAAACTTTGAAAAAAGAATGGGATCAGAGGGATGGCTGAGAAGATATAACGTATAACAATAATAAAAATGGCTGAAATATTACGGAAAACTCTTGAATGCGGAAACTAACACACGAGCTACAGGCCCAAATCGGACAGGCATAAATGTAAGGGAACCTATCTACCCACGTGCCTCGTCCCCCCCCTTTTGTGTGAGTGTGTGTAGGGGCCCACAATAAATTAGCGAAGATGGTCAAGAAGGATGAAAAGACCGAGGAAAGAGAGAGAGAGAGAGAGAGAGAGAGAGAGAGAGAGAGAGAGCAAGCATTAATCAGACCTTCGCTGGATGAGTGCAAAGAGGACTGGGACATTGGGGTGGTTTATTGCCACCCAACTTCCAGTGAAGACCAATGGTCGCTGCCAACAAGAAATCAATGGTAAATGTCTGTTGCAACAACGTAAATTCTTTTGCAAAGGTCATCAAAAGAGGTGGAGAGTATTGGATATCTGGGGAGACTTCTTGTCACTCAGACTCCAGAGAACACTACAAGTTGTTCTCACAGAAAAATCTTTAGTGATGACTTGTGAGACTACTCCTAGTGAGTAAATAATAATAACAGCAACAGTGAGTAGAAAAAATCAACAACAGCAGCAGCAAACGTATTTCATATGATTTTAATGATAACAGTTCTCAGTGAATGTTAAAATGCAATATCATAATTAAGTGTAAACATCAGCATAAGATGAAAAATTTTTTAAAAAAATATTGTCATCATCTTCGAAGCGAAACTGTGTGTGTGTTTGTGTGTGTGTGTGTGTGTGTGTGTGTGTGTGTGTGTGTGTGTGTGTGTGTGTGTGTGTGTGTGTTTGTGTGTGCATTTTTTTTCGTATGTCCGCCAAAGGTTGGGGGGGTCGCTATGTCTTAGAACTTTTTATATGCTGTCTAGATTATTATGTCCGATTTACGAAACGACGTCGTCTGTATTTTTATATACTGTCTGGATTACAATATGTCTGATTTTCAAAACGACGTCGTCTGTATTTTTTATTATGTTACAAAATTCGCTGTGATTTCATTTTCTCTACTACTACTACTACTACTACTACTACTACTACTATGACGAGATGTTTGACCTAGAAAACCGTTGACGTTCGTTCAACCACCTGTTTTTTACGTTTAATTTCACCCTTCGTCACTTCTGTCACGTCACCAGGCTGTTCACCTTAAAGCTTCGGGTTCGAGCCTACCTCCCTCCCAAAACTTCTTTTTTCTTTGACACCCCCGCTAATCTATAATATAAATCTCACCTGTTTGTTTTAATGTATGTATGTATGTATGTATGTATGTATGTATGTAAAGTGACTGAGGAATTTAAGGAAAAATTTCTTAAGTAAAAATGCGTAAATACTTCGAAAAATATAAGCAAAGGTAGCAATAAACAAAAGGGAAATAAAAACCAGAACCGAAATGTATATTGATTTAGTCAAGTTTTATTAAAAGAAATAAAGCTAATTGCTTTTATTTACCAAAGCAAGGGTTAAAAATTAACCTTAAGTACCAATTACAAAAAGATTTTTTTTAATACAAAGAAGGGTCTCTAATTGAGAGACTATTCTAGAATTAATTCTATCGGCTGGTACGACAAAGTTAAATTGATTGTCAAAACGATAGAAACGAATTAAAATGAGAAAATATTCGTTGGCTCTCAAAATAATCGTACAAAAACAGTCTTACTTGATATGCAAAATCCTAAAAGGAAAGAAACATGCAAAAAATGTGTTTTTAAAAATGTTCTTTTTCTTTCAGTATTTGAGTGACGCTCTCTCAATCTTCTAGAATCTTCTGGTTCTAATGCTTTTTTTTTCTTTTAAAATAAAAATGTCCATATAAGAAGGGAATTTCACTTGAATTGTCTTCCAAGACAATCTCTTTCCTGGAGAACACGTGTGCCGATAATCTGCTCATCTTGTCTGACAGGCTGGCAAATTTAATTTCTGTCTCTTAAAGAAAAATATTCCAGTTTTTTTCGTTGTCCTTTTTGAGACTGATAGTTTACCAGTTGGTAAGGCCTCGTTGCCTTGTAATTAATTCGGAATTAAATTGAAACCTCTTTCTTTAAAGGATAAACTTGAAACGTTATGTTTAACGTCAAACTATTGTGATGGAGAGCGGTCAGCTCGCGTCCAGTTCTGACACCTGCTAAATTCGTACTGAAGAAAACGGGCAAAAAGCAGGGTTGCCAGACTATAATAAATGTTTGAAGCCAAATTTTTCAGGAAAAAAAAGGCTAAAAAAGCCAAATTCAAAAGCGAAGCCACATTTTTTAGGTAAAAAAGGCCAAATTGAAAATTTAAGAAAAGTTGACTTAACAGTTTTTTCTGTAATTAGTTTTGTCGTGTTTTCTTGGCAAAAACGGTACCTATGAAATTGAAACTGAAAAATATGTTTTGCCCCCCCCCTCCAAGCATATTTTTCGGTTTTAATTCAATAGGGAACGGTTTTATACTTAACATTTAGGCAAATAATTTCATAATGATACATTCTAAAGTTTATATATTTTTAACATTATACAAGAAAATGTTAAAGAATATTTAGTACTATTTTAATATTAAATAATTTAAGGAAAAGTTGGTAAATTTGTAGATGAGAACTCTAAGGTGCTCCCGTCTCCAAAAAATAACAGATAGATCTGCTTTTTTAGACAATTACATTTGAATATCTTGAAAAAATTGGGTAAAATTTTAGAATTTAGAGTGAGAGATCAGTCTCGCATATAAATTTAACATCCATTTCTAACAGGATAGCGTTTTAAGAGAATATAACCAGAATTTCTTCTGCGAAAGAAGATAAATTGTGTTTTTTTTACAAGATTATTAACTTAAATTATTTAAATACTAGCAGGACCCGTTAACTGGTGTTGCCTTGTGGAATCATTCCTCCCCCTTTAAAAAATTAAAGTATGATTGTTGTTGGCCAACCCTAACCTCCTCATATTAAGAACGGCCTTCGGAATAGACACACCCAACCTCCTCATGTAAAGAACAGCTTTCAGAATGGACTCCTCTAACCTCCCAATGTTAAGAACGGCTTTCAGAATAGACACTCCAACTTCCCCATGTTAAGAACGGCTATCAGAATAGACACCCCATTTTGTGTGTGTGTGTGTGGGGGGGGTTATCAAAATATTTGCCCCAAAATTTAACCTTGATAATCGTTGTCAGGATACCCACCCACAAATACTATAGACCAACAAAAAAATTGTGGGGTTGCAGTGTCGGTCAGAGAGAAGTAAATTTGTTTCTCGTGAGTGCGTACAAATCTGGCGGCCACTGATTTAAAATGCATAAAACAGGTCTTTATATCTCGAAAACTACTTGTATCTGCCAAATATAAATAAAATTTTCTTAATCAGACAGAAAGTCAGAAAGCTTTAAAAGTTGGCATTTTAAAGAAAAGTGTGAAGGTGGGGCTAAAGTAAAAATTTACCTATAAAAAAAACATAAACAAAGGTAATGTATGTGCAGTGTCGATAAAGAGTCAGGAAAAGAGAAGTAAACAAAATACTCCACAGAAAGTATAATTTGTCTAAAATCAAACATAACGACTAACGGCCATTTTGTGAGGATGGTTGTCAAAGCATTTGCCCCAAACGTAACCTTAATATCATATAAGGTTAGATAACCCGCTAAAAGAAAAGAAAAAAAAAATCGAAAAAATAAAAAATAATACCCGTACATTTTTTTTTTTTTTTTTTTTTAAGGGTTTATTTTTGTTTTGGGGAGGGGGGGATAGTGGCATGTTGTTATTGCGTGCATAAGAAAGTGTAAGGTTATTAGTATTTAATTTTCTGTTTATAAGCATTTATTATGTTTGTATTTGGTTTATTTTTTAAAACCGGGGAGATAAGATTTTTGGTGTATATACCTATTTTTGCCTAATACGTAATTATGTCAAAGAGTTTTCTTGTTAATTTATTTGAAACTGATATTTTCACCTGGGTATTTTTATGTACAAGAACCAGGACAACATTAAGAAGTTTGTAAAATTAAAATTAAATTATATATATATTCTAAAGTAGATGAGGAAACTCAGCTATCCCTCCTAAAGATATGATTCTACTTTTTTCAAATAATTACGTGTGAACATCCAGTAAAGAAATACTTTATAATTAATTAGTTTCGCATATAAATTAAACATAAAATGATCCATTTTCGGGCCATCATAACTTTTTAGGGTAGTTAACTTTTTTCTATCTCTAAGTCTGACTGGCAAAATAAAAAAAACGAGATGAAATCGCCTTCAAAAGTAAAAAGCGCAGAATTTATCTCCCATAGCAAAAATATGTCCCAGTTTAGATGAATTTTTCTTTCACTGACCAAGGACAGACTAAATAAACTTTAGTATCAGGACAAGTTCTACACTTTAACGTAAGCATTGATTCACGACTGGGATAGATTACAATAAAAGAAATGTTTAAAGGTGATATATACTTTTTTAAGATTATGACATAATTAAGGCTTTGGAGTTAGTTTGGTTTGGTTGTTTTTGTTTTACGGCATATCAACCCTTTTCAAGTTATTTAATGCCGAATCCAAAGATTTTGAAGAAAACATTTTTTAATAGAATATATGTATTGTTTTCAAGTCGGTTTCTATTTAACCCATAGTTGGTACTACCACTTCGGGTCAGAGTGGACCTGAAAACAGTGGCAATTAAAGGGTGGCTCCACACTCCCCAAAGCCCGCAAGCTGAGGCCTCACCACTGGATATAGTTTAAGGTCATATCCAGGACCTTTGGAGTTAGCATCCATTTAGTATTACATATACATTAGAAATCTGAAGAAAACACTTAAAATGAATAAATATGCTAATATAATCGAAAGATTTCTAAGATGGCGGTATGATTGAAAGATAGTTGGTTATTAGCTGAGACTCCAAATCTATGTTTAAATATAGACATGATTTATTTTTAATTTACCAAAGTTCTTAATGTTTTCCCTTTATGCATTGCATCCAAGATTTTCATAAACTTATGAGACTTTTATCTATATCTTTCACTCCTGCTATTTTTTTTTTTTTTTTTTTTCATATTTAACCAATTTTACCATTTTAGTAGTGCTAATTTTCCCATGCCATTTTTATTAGTGCAGTTTGTACATAAATTCCTTTTTGTCTACTCTATTTGTCTATCATATTCTTAGAGAAGAATTGTTTCAGTCGCCACAATACCACATTTACTCAGGGGGAGTGGGGGTATCAACTTAAATATCTCTAAAATATTGATAAATTTAATTTTAGTCATAACTCTAAAAGTAGACTGTTTCCAAGAAAATCTCTGCATCATTATTAAGACAAATGCGCCTATTAATCCAAAATAGTAAGAAAATCTATAATTATTGATTTTTTAAAGAAACTTTTGGAACTTACTCAGGAAAAGTATAAGATTATTTTTAAACATTTCTTTTTAAATACAACTTTAAATAGCTATTTGAGAGATGATTTAACAGGTATAAGTTTTCAAATTTCCATAAATTGAAAATAAATTGATTCAATTAATTTAAAAGTACTAGGTTTAAAGAATTTCAAACGAAAAATACAAACATTAATTATTTCAGAGGAGATATACTCAGTGACCGAGTGACCTGACTGGACAGAGCCACGGTGCTAGCAGTATCAGAATTTTTGTAGGAATTTTTGACACCCCTAACACGAAACTGCGAATACAATATAAAAATCTCGGAATTTCTCTGTTAAAAGTGGGTTATTTATTTTCTTTATGGATTATACTTCCAAAATAAACTATTACAGTTGTTTTAAAAGTAATAGAAATATATTTTTTTTTTTAAACAGTAATGAATTTTCCGAACTCAATATTTTTCAATTTTTAAACTCAATATTTTTCAATTTTTAAATTTTAAAAATCTATCAAAATTTTTCTATTGATTCTATTTTTACGATATTTTCAGGGTAAATGTGAAATTTTATGTTCTTTCCAATAAATCGAATATAATATTTTAGACAAACTTTTTTTTTAAAATTCACGACCCCCCCCCATCCCAATTTTTAAGTGTCTATTAAAAAGTAAATACTTAATTTAGTAACCCGATGAGTACATAATTATTTACTCACAAATTCAAGAGAAAAGGTCAATACATAATATATTCAAATTAAAAAAAAAAAAACATAGTGTTCTTTTAGAATTTTACCTGTAAAGTTTGAAGTTTAAAACCTTTTTTTTTAAACCACGTTATTTGTTTTTTCTTTTTTTTTTTAATGGAACCTTGGTCCTTGCTCCTTTAATTGAAAAAAAAATTAGGGCTTGAATTACATTTTTCGAGGAGTTATAAGCTTGGAAAGACAGGGGGTCGAATAATTCACGCCTCCCATTTTGTAAATGTCTAATAATAATTAATTTAGAACCCGATGAGTACATAATTATTTACTCACAAATTGAAGAGAAAAGGTCAATACATAATATATTCAAATTTAAAACAAAAAAAAAACATAGTGTTCTTATAGAATTTTACCTGTAAAGTCCGAAGTTTAAAACCTTTTTAAAAAAAAAAACAGGTTTTTTTTTGTTTTTTTTTAATGAAATCTTGGTCCTTGCTCCTTTAATTAAAAAAAAAAAAATTAGGGCTTGAATTGCATTTTTCGAGGAGTTATAAGCTTGGAAAGATGGGGTGGAATTATTCACTATTTTTCACGAAATTTCTGACACCGTTACCACGGTGCCAGCATTAAAAAGAATGTCTCCAGAACGGTTTCATACTCAACTGTGAACTCTCCGAGAGGTTTCATATAAATGTTTAGTAAGTAAGTGTGAAAACTAATTTAAACATTTAGGTGTAAGATTCCTTTAGTGCTAGCCTTTAGTCTTTAGAAAAAGACTTTTTTCCTGATATGACAAATGTTAGCAGATGTTGATTCCGGGTCTATGCAAATCCATGAATCGAGAAAAAAAGCCAAAATTAAAAAATCTACAAGTTTCGACATCCAAACTACTTTTTAAATTACTTAATTATGTCTTTTTCTTTAATAATTATTATAGGGTGACAAAAAAACAAAAAACAAAAAAAAAACGGACCCCAACTCTAATTGTTTCTTAGTGTTTTGTTCGAATGAAATGAAACTTTGGTCATAACTAGTTTGTTATATTCAAAACACTAGGGTCTTTGGCCTTTTTTTCTCCGTTGACTATAAAATGCTCAGAAAAACAATTGAATGTCCTGCTTTTTGGAGGTCACCCTGTATTTAAAAATATTTACATAAAATGATCAGAAAAATGTCAACTTTGAAGCCAAATTAGAAAAAAAAAAGGCCAAACGGAAATTTTGAAGGCCAAACTGCTTTTAAAAAGGCCAATTTCGTAAAATTTGGCCTTAAGTCCAAACTGGCAACCCTGGCAAAAAGTCATCTCCCTCTCACTCACTCACTCCTATCATTACTGCTGTAGGGAGGAAGGTGAGAGCGGGGGGGGGGGGGGAATAATGATAATGATGATGATGATGATGCCAGTCACATCAGGTCAAGAAGTGTGGGTATTCTACTTAACAAAGGCAAAAACTGCCGAACCCCACACTGCCTCCTGGTATCGCTTGATGGTTTCTTGGATTAAAAAATAAAGTTCCCAAACCCTCCCAACAAGAAAAAAACTTCTTGGGACAAATCGAATTTTAAGAGAAGCTACATTTCTCTAATTCTACTTCTAAGGAGGAAATTTAAAAAACACAATTATGGAGTTGAAAATCTATAATTTCATGGTGAAACTAATTGTGAATTTTTAATTGAAAGACCGACCTGGAATGTCCGAACTATTTTGCAAATCCACAACAGCCCAATGAGATTTACTCAGAATATGGGGGAAGGACGAACATATCTATCCTTTTTCCTGAAGAAGTTATTAGAGGTTACCAATTTATAAGAAACTGTAAAATATTTCCTGCAAAACTCGAGTAGGGAAAATACAGCTCCAAAGGCTTGCCGAACTTCACACATCAAGCCCGACAAGTGAAATTGAGCAAACCTCTGAAAGGGACCCGAACCTTTGACGCTTAAAAACCTTTCAAAATTTTCCATCAAGGAGAGCTCCGAACCACCCGGTTCCAGTGTCGGTGATCTCACCTCACAAAATCTTTCCAAGGATAGTAATGTACCTGTTAGTCAACCTGGCTCCGGTCCTTTGGGGCCAGGGCAACAAGTGTCAAGCAAAGACCATATGTGGGGGCAACCCCTCATATAAGATCTTGGTCAATGTAGGGGCAACTCTTCATACCAATTGTCACTATCCAGCTCCCCTACTCCCCGGGGAGTTGGTCCCCATTTCCCCTTTCACTCTTCACTTTAAAAATCGGCCTTGTGCCTAATTTGCTCGGTGGGGGAGCAAATAAATATACTGTTAGAGTCAACATGTGCATCAACGCATGCAGAAACAGCTTTACAATCCTGGCAACTGCCCAAATCTAAACAGTCTCCCCTGACTATCAGCGGACTGCTTCAAAAACTTTAGTGGTCTTCCCTTATTAATAGGCACAATGTCTATCTAACTCCCACTTAAATATGAAATGCATAAAATTCAACAGATTATGGACAAAACCGGAGTACTTAAAGACGCCTAGCAAAACTATAGATTTCCTAGCAATATTGACAACAAGCTGCAATTTAGGAAGATTAAATTTAATTACTGCATGATTACCTAACTGCGGCCTGATCCCCACTAAGCCGAACTCGCCAGTACTTAGTAAGTTTCACCAACCGGACATTTTGGTTTAGGATTGAAAACCTTTACCGGCATTATCGTCGGTGTATCAAAGAGCACCGGGATGCTAACAGAATCACCTAGCTTACCTTACCACTGGCTAAGCTACGTATAGCTTTTCTAACTCCATTCTAGAATGCATCGACCCGAGAAGCATCAGCATCTTGAAATTCTAAATCCACGGTCTCAGAAAAAAAAAAAAAAACATACTTGCTCGGTTAGGTCGAGAAACGTTACCAATTCTTCACTTATTTCAGACATCGTTTCTCGAAAGATGACTTGACAATTTTTATCCGACCTCATAATGCTGAGGTTGAGGATAATAGCATCTATGACGAATAGTCTTTCCTCCACGCATGCGCGATAAGAAGAATCGCAAGGCATGTTGAGGCTTTTAAAATGTTAAACGAGGTGATTAAACTAGGTGATTAAATGTCATACAAAATTCAAACTAAATTTGAAAACTAAATTTTCTTTCCGCAGAAATGCGCATTAAACTTATGTTTGCGTAAATCCTGTAATAAAATTGTACAAAATAAAATTATCAATTCATCTACCTACAAGGGGCAAGTTAGACATAAGGTCGGTTTTAACGAGGGAGAAAATCCAGGTCCAAAGACGCACTCTGGATTGGGACAAATGAAATAACCTCAGAAGGAATTTTATCCTTCATGACTGAGGGCAGAAATAAATGCCTTATATTAACTGTAAAAGTGCAGAAGATTTTTCTTCTTACTAAGAAAACTATCAATAATGTTTTCCATCTCTGACTGAGGACAGACGGATTTTTTTTTTCTATTTTAACTAAAAAAGTGCAGAAAATTTTCTCTTCTCAATGAGAACAGAATATAATTTTTCTTTTTAAAGGACATTTTTTTTTCTTCTATCAGAAAGAAATACAGAAAAATTTCTTTCTTCTCTTACTATGAACAGAAGAACCTTATTTTTCTTCTAACTGAAAATCTACAGAAGAATTTTGTCTTACTGGGAAAAGAATAAATCTTTTTTTCTTAACTAAGGGTAAAAGAGTCCTTTTATTCAAATAGAATAAGGAAAAAAATTTTTTTTCTCTGGCCAAGGACAGAAGCAAGGTCAAAGGAAACTAGAATTAAATTTAATTATTAACACTAAGACCTAGGGGATAATGTCCCACGTGATAGACTAATTAAATGCGCCCAATTGCAATTCGGTTGGAGAAAACAAAGAAACGAAATATTTTTTAAAACCTAAGGCACTATGACTTGGGTTTAAATGGATTAACAAAAAAAATAAATAAATAAAAATAAATTCTTCGTTAAACTTAAACTATATAATTTACCGGGAAGAAAAATATCTCCCAGGAAACCTATTTCTTTCAGACATTTTTTTCTTTCAAATCATAACCCCACTTCAAAAGAAGTCGGATTAATAATGTTGAACATGGGAAAATGTAGTATTCGTTGATAAATAAATTTATCACAAATTTAAAAATTGCAGGAGAGCAAAATATTTCAAGAAACCTACAGTTTCGGACAAAATTATCGGGAGGTAAATATTTTATTGAATTCTCGTATAACTCACGACGTAAAAGGCTAATTTCTATATACCGAGTATAAAAGAAAAATTAATACATTTAATTTTCAAATTATATTTGTTGTATATTAACAAACGTTACGTGCGTTCAACTAACGCAAAAAGTAAAAGAAAATGCAAATTTTAGCATATAAGATTATCAAGCAAATATATTTGTCATGTAATTAATGCAAATATTTGGAAAGAATTCAACATGGCGTCGTAGCAAATAAGACGCATGGAATTTAAAAAAAAAAAAAAAAAGGGACTAGGAATAGAGCGGTGCCAGGTAAAAATGGTAGATGAACAGCTTACAAAAATTACGCATAAAACATAAATATGGAAATAAAGCAACTAGCCACTAGATTCAATAAATAAATGGGTCTTACTCCCAAAGTTAAATTTTTAGATAGGGGGAAATTTAACTATACAAAAAAAAAAAAGCGAACTATTGTAGAGGGACAGGAAGAAAAGATGGCAAACCTACGTGCTTACGTCACATATGCAAGCTTAGAAATTAATGAAAAAATTCTAAAGAAAAATGAAGTCGTGTGTAATTTCTAAACTACTCACGACAATGGGAACCACAAGGGTAAAATATAAAAATTGTGACTAAGTTAACGGAAATTAAAGCGAATTATCTTATGTAGTATGTAAACAAAAGAAAAAGAAAAAACGTTGAGAACATAAAAGCGAATGAATTTAGGAAAACTCGTACCATTTTGCTAGGTAGAAAAACTGGTCTCTTATTGAATAAATATCGGTTGAATACACATTTTATGACCATTCTTGAAGGAGATGTTTTTAAAAGAGACTATATCCCCCCCATAATATTTAAAAAAAATATTTTTACCTGTTTACTATTGTTTAAAAAAATAAATAAAATCGATTTTCTCAGTGTCCGTTTTCTACCTAAGTTGTTAGTGGTTTCACTTATTTTAAAGCGTTCATTCTGTTAGAAAACGAGACTACATGCCGCATAATATTTTTTTTTAATATTTATACTTATTTACTATTGCTTTTAAAAGATCAAAATCGAATTTTTTATCTAGCTGGCTAAGTAGTTAGTGGTTTAGCTTATATTGAAGCGTTTATTTAGTAAAAAAAAAAAAAAAGTTGCGTCGAGTGCTACGTGAGAACGAGAAATAATATCCGACATGGGGGTATCACATCTTAGGGGGTTTAATAATCGCTAAAAAATAGAAAATTAAAGAAAATACTGAGGGAGATTTAGTTTTAAAAAGAGCCCCACCCTCCAAAAGAAAATGGTTTTAAAAGAGACTAATAATATTTAAAAAAATATTTTACTTGTTTACTGTTTAAAAAAAATTAAATTGATTTTTCTAAGTGTTCGTTTTTTACCTAGCTTTATAAGTTTTTAGTGGCTCAAATTATTTTAAAGAGTTTTAGTTTAAGAAAAGTAATGTCGAGTGTTACTTTTGAACAAAAAATGTCTGACATAAGAGGATTACGTTTAGGAGTTTCTATAATCGCTCAAAAATAAAAATTAAAGAAAATACTGAGGTAGTATAGTTTTAAAACGAGCCCACCCCCTCCAAAAGAAAATAAATTTGTATACTTTAGGTAATGTCCAAGATCAATGCCGGGGGGGGGGGAAATCAAGCTACCGGAAATGGATACAGATGATTATGTAACGTAACTGAACGGAAGACATGAAAAACGAAACTATATTTATTAAAAAAAAAAAAAAAAAAAAAAAAGTACTTTAGTTTTGAACACAAAGTGTTATTACGAAACAAACAATCACTTCAAATAATAAAACAAATATTTCATTTAGAAAAATTTAGGTTTAACACTGTTTGTGTTCACGAAACAACGAAAGGCACTTGAGCAGTATGCGGAAGGCGGCCATCTTTTTTTGTGTGTGCGTCAGGTTGCGCTTCTCGGTCAAAAAACATTTAGATTATTAATTTGTTGTTAACCCTTCAAAGTTGCTTTAATTAAAAAAAAAAATGTTTCATTTAAATTATTTGTTCGAAAAAAAAAAAAAAAAGCTGTTTTATTTAATAAAGATCCAATGTTTTTATTACAAAACTGTTTTATTAAAATTATATTTTCTTACGCAAACTTTTAAATGTTTTTACAATTATATATTAATACATTTTTGATACAATAAATGTTTTGGTTTCAAATATTTTTCTGTTCGGAAAAAAAATCTTGTTTATTTATTTGCACCGTTATTTGACCAAGAAGAAATTGGAGTTATCGCCCGCTAAAAATCCTCTTTCGTGAAGTTACTTTTCTGGAGAACACGTGTGCCGTCTGTGCCGACAATCTGCTTGTCTTTTCTGACAGGTGGGCAAATTAATTTCTATCTCTTAAAGAAAAATATCCCAGTTTTTTTCCATTGGTCCTTTTTGAGATTAATCGTTTACCAGTTGGTAAGACCTTATTGCCTTGTAATTAAGTGGGAATGAAACTGTGACATCTTTCTTTAAATGAGAAAAACCTGTAACATTATGTTTAACGTCAAAACTATTTTGACGGATAACGGTCAGCTCGCGTCCAGTCCTGGCACCTGCTAAACTCATACTGGATAAAGCAGGCAAAACGCCCTCTCACACTCACTACTGTCAGGACTGCTGTAGGTAAGGTGACAGCGAGGAAATGATGATGATGATGCCAGATTAAGAAGTATAAGTATTCTACTTACAAAGGCAAAAAAGGGCCGAACCTTCACCCTGCCTCCTGCCACAGCTTGATGGCTGCTAGGATCAAAAAAATAAAATTCTTAAACGCTTTTCTTAATTTTAGATGCATAATACTAATTGGATTTTTAATGGGAATGATTTAGTAATATATATATATATATAATAACTGTACCCTGCCACGCGTTGCTGTGGCTTAATTTCGTGTAATGGAAAATTCTTATAAAAAGAGAAAATGCATGTTTCTTATATTCTTAGTACAGCAATCCACTCCAAAAAGTAAAAAAAAGAAAAGGCGAAAATAAAAAAAAAAATATGGTACTCTTGCAGAATTGGATCCGGATCCTCAGGTGTAACCATCAATCATGGCTTGGGCTCGACCAACATTCAGTGGATTAAGCCGAAAATTACTAAACCATCGAAACGCTAAATAGTTTTCTTTTTTATTGTATTAAAAAATGTGAGTTTTTAATTAATATTTCGGTAAGGGGGGGTGGGGGGTTACTATACACAGATTCGAAAAAGGTGTTCAAAAACGAATAAATGAAAGCAAAGGTAAGGTAAATTACGTTTCTATCTAACTGGATAATTTTTTAGTGTTTTTATTTAATGTAAAATGTTTAATCGGCTCAAAAACGCAGTGTTTATCTATGTATTTGAAAAAGACGAATGGTCGCGGACTCTGTTGAATACGTTAAGTTTGTGAAAATCAGTTAAAAACTATACAAAACAATGTCAGACACCTACTGATTATGTTATTGTGACATAGGCTTGACATATTCGGTGAGGTTCTGATAGTATTTTGTATAGTTTTTTAGTTTTAAATCATTTTCTCAAACTTAACATCATCAACAGTGTCCATCACCGTTTGTATCTTTCAAATACACTGATAAACACTGTTCTTCGAGCCGACTAAACGTTATAGTAAATAAAACGGGTTTGTATTACTAAACACAGAAACGAAAAAGTTGTTGAAAAATAAATATAACAAATAAATGTAATCAAAGGCAAGATAAGTTACTTTTCTGCCTAACTGGATAAGATTTTAGTGTTTTTATTTAGTGTAAAATGTTTAATCGGTTGGAAAAAATGTAGTGTTTATCTGTATATTTGAAAAATACAAATGGCGGCAGACTGTTGAACACATTAACTTTGGGAAAATGAGTTAAAACTAAAAAAAACTATACAAAATACTGTCAGGAACTCACTCAATATATGTTACTGTGACATAGGCGGACATGTATTCAGTGGTTTTTAACAGTATTTTGTATAGTTTTTTTTTTAGTTTTAACTCATTTTCCCAAACCTAATGTGTTAACACAGTCTGTCGCCATTTGTAATTTTCAAATATAACAGTAAACGCTGTGTTTTTTTGAGCCGAATAAAAATTTTGCATTAAAAAAACAAAAAAAATTATCCATTTCGGTAATAAAGTAGCATATCTTGCCTTTGATAATATTTGTTAATAAGGCCATGTGAGTCGATTAATGGGTGCTAATGCACTTACTGATCCGCGCTATTTTTTTAAATCGTATTTCCAAGCTTAATTAAAGTTTTATGTTTTTTTGGTATTTTTTTTAGATTAGGTCCACCTCCACAATTTTCTTTTAAATGACGACTTTTAAAGGTTTCCGACTATGTTGAATACAGAAATCGCATTGGAATTTTGCAGAAATAAGTAGTTATCGAGATATAGATAGTTGTTTTATGCATTGTATTCTTTGGCGGCCATCTTTGTTACGCGCGTAGATTTGTTTATGACGTGCGCAAGCGTGTAAAAAAGATGGCTGCCAGAGATTACAATGCATTATACAAATTTTTAATATCTCGATAACTACTTATTTCTGCAAAATTTCAATGCAATTTTCGTATTCAGCAAAGTCGTCATTTAAAAGAAAATTGTGGAGGTGGACCTAATCTAAAAATTTACCGTTTTTTTTTTCATTCAATTGTAAGGTTAAAGTACAGAATAGGTACAAAACACCCTCTTCTCCCAATGTTAAAAATGGCTTTTTAAATAATAACGTTATTATTTCAGCACGGATCAATAAGTGCACGAGTACCCAATTTCTTTATAAGCATTCATATTTTCTTATATAAAAACAACTTCTGTAAAAAAAAAAAAAAAAAGAAAAAACGTGCACTTTCAATCTTTGTTAAAAAAAGGTTTACTTGAAAAAAAAAATACGGTAAAAAAAGCAAAGAACAAAACGTTAATCGGTATTCATGCAGAGAGTGATCCTTGCTGAAATAATAACGTTATTATTTAAAAAGCCATTCTTAACATGGGGAGGGGGTTTTGTACCTATTCTGTACTTTAACCTTACAATTGAATAAAAAACATATCATAAAACTTTAATTAAACGTGAAAATGCGATTTAAAAAATAGCACAGATCACTCTCTGCATCAGCACCGAAAGTACAGAATAGTTAGAAAACATCCTCCCTCCCCATGTTAAGAATGGCTTTCTAAATAATGTTAATGATTCAGTACTGTTCCTTGTCTGCTTAAGTTTAACTTTTGTTTAATAAATTGTTAGGTGAAAGTCCAGAATAGTTACAAAACACCCCTATCCCCATGTTAAGAATGGCTTTCTAAATAATAATGTCATTATTTCAGCGGGGTAGCTTCTCTGCATAAGTACCATGTTTTGTTTTTAAATTGTTAGGTGAAAGGACAGAATAGTTACAAAATACCATCCCCATGTTAAGAATGTCTTTCTAAATAACATTATTTCAGCACGGTATTTTCTATGCATACGTACTATCTATTTTTGTTTATTAAATTGTTAGGTGAAAGTATAGAATAGATGCAAAACTCCCTCCCCATGTTAAGAATAGCTTTCTAAATAACGGTATTATTTCAGCACAGTACCTTCTCTGCATAAGTACTATCTTTTGTTTATTAAATTGTTAGGTGAAAATATAAAATAGTTACAGAACACTCTCCCTTTCCCATGTTAAGAATGTCTTTCTTAATAGCGTTATTTCAGCACGGTACCTTCTCTGCATAAGTACCATCTTTTATTTATTAAATTGTTAGGTGAAAGTATAGAATAGTAACAAAACGTCCTCCCCATGTTAAGAATGGCTTTCTAAATTACGTTATTATTCTATTATTATATTATTATGGTACTTTCTCTGCATAAGTACCATGTTTTGTTTATTAAATTGTTAGGTGAAAGTAGAGTACTCATGCAGAGAGTGATCCGTGTTGTAATAATAACGTTAATATTTAAAAAGGCATTCTTAACATGGGGAGGGGAGGGTGTATTTTAACCTTATAATTGAATAAAAAAAAACATATAACAAAACTGTAATTAAACCTGGAAATACGATTTAAAAAATAGCGCGGACAAAAAAAAACTGTACTTTACCAACCAATCTTATATCGAAAAACAAAAAAAAAAAACTCAAAAAGCAAGCGACAAACTTTTTTAGGGGGGGGCCTTATATAATAAAGAAAAAATGTGTAAATTAAAAAATTTGGAAGATAAACAAATGAATTATGTTTTTTTTTTTTTTTTTACTTATCGAGTAAACAGAAAATGAAATCTACTTGTTTTTTATCAATTCGTAGCTGTGAAATGAATCAAACCGGAAGTTCAGTTTTATCAACAAAGCAGATTCGCACTAACGGTTAAAAAATATATTTATTTTATTTAATATTTTAATAATTCACGAGGTAAATTTATTTTAATAACATAAAAACATCCCTCGACTCTAAAGATGGGTTGTCTGAAAATTTCAAATAAATTGGTAACGTAGAAATATGGTTTTATTCACTTTTAACGAACCAAATTTACATGTATATATATTTATATATTAAATTGAGTTTTTCTTTTTCTCGCTCTGACATTCATATTAAAGGCAGGTTTTTTATTTAAAAATTATTAGGATGAACTTCTTAATATACTCAGTCATGGTTATGCGAGCGACTTCATGAAGGTAAACTAATCTACACATTCTTTAGAAAAACGAGTATGTATTAATTAATTATTCACACATATTATACATATATAAGTGATTGTGTCGGTGTGTGTGCAAAACTTCTCTGCCAAACTCCTCTCTGAATATTTGGTCTACAGACTTGAAACTTAATATGTAGGGTGTTTTGACCGCGGAAACACTTTCGATTTGGTTTTTAGCTTGTAGAAGTTGCTGTTAAGAGGTCAAAAATTAAAAAGAAACAATTGACCCTGGCAGAAATAAATCGACTAACATCTGAGCATGCGTACATATACATCTTTAGCTTAAACATGCTTCATTTTTAACCTTATTTATCACCGGAGTCATTTTATTTAACTTTCGAAATCGTTACTACATATACTGGGTAGAATCAGTAGAGAATTTGCTCTATAACAATAAATAGGAAATCATTTTATTTTACTGTTTTTTTTTTGTTTTTTGTTTTTTTTCACCCCAAACAAGGCACAATGCCACTAAGTTGTATGACACTACTATTTGGGACCAGATTTGCAGGAATAATATGTGGGGAGTTGGGCAGCGAGATATTTGTTCACACTACACTTGAACTTCTGCATTTCGGTACAGCCAGGGAAGCATGGGTCTGGGAGGGTCTAGCAGTTCGAAGGAAGAAGCTATTTGAGTAGAAGGCTTTACGGCATCTAGTGATCTCTGCAGTGTATGGGGTGGTATTTTGTTACTTGTCTGGTTTGTCGGGCGTATTTACGTCGCAGGGGTACTTTAAGTTCACTTGAGCACTTACATTAAAGTCCTTGTAAAACAGGCACAGGGGTGCCATATTTCGGCGATGGGACAGAGGTTGGAGTTCAGCTGACAGTGTGGGACGTATTAGGTTAGCGACTTTTTTTGTTTTTTAACCCTATCTTGAAGCGAGAGACTAGTGGCAGATGCACCAACCCAGCTGTGACAACAATATTCCATGCATGGGCGAACAGTGGCCTGTTAGAGATACAGGATACTCAGGTGAAAGTACTGTCTAACTAGCACAGTAGAGAGAGCCCGCCTTCCTCGCGGCAAGCCTTGGACATTACTTCAACATATTTGTCCCAATTCATGCTGTTTGTGAATGTTAAGCATGGGAGCTTGAACAAAATACTTTCATGTAGTATATCATGAATTAAAATATTATATTTAAGCGTATGTTATGGCCGGGCAACACCGGGCTGCTTGCTAGTATATTAACAAAAGCAACATAAAACTATTTTTAATGAGTGAATAGATTCTGCCTCGCCTTCTTACATGGACGCGACATTTATATATTATTCATTTCTGATGACCTAAAGAAAAAATATCTACCGTTGACTTTACTTATATTTCCTTTCCGATTTTATTTTAAGCGGCGAGGATTATCTGACTTGCTATTTGCTTTCCAATGAAAGTCTTTTTTTTTTTTTTTACAGCAAGATAGAACTGACGTATTTGTAACCTGAATATATAAATAAATAAATAAATAAAACACTAATCATGACTTCGCTTTATTTTATTATTATTTAAACATTTTAATTTTTTCTTCTTTAATGTTGGGAATGTGGACAGTTAGACAGTAAAAAAAAAAAAATGACGCCGAATATTATAAATTTAAGCGGTTAAAAATAGAACCAGAAAGAGAACAAGCATTTCTCACTTAAAGAGGTATGAAGTAAATAAAACGTTTCAAACTAGGAAGTAAAATTTAAAAAAAAAAGGAAAATAAACGTATAAATCGGTATATAAAACAGTAAGGTAAAAAGAAAACATAAAACATGGAAAACGTCTGATTACGGAAATAAATTTGCGTTCTTGTTTTGTGTAACGAAACGGATAAATATTTACAAATAAATGCGCATTGCTCTTTTCTTTTTTAATTTTTTATATAATTTTTTATTTAATTTTTTTTTTTTTTTTGTAGAATGAAGGATGCAGCATGATTAGTCGTTACTCGGGACCCACATGCTGTACGTAGACAGTCGCAAAGAAACAAAGACAGGAAAATAATCTGACTCACTTTTTCCTTTTCAATCGAAACAGACATTTATTTACAGGTACTTCAACAGAATAATGCTTTCTCTCTTATTCAAAAGTCTTCTCATACTCCAACGTGCTTAACAAGACTGCCGTGTCGAACACGCAGTACTCTGTCTTTGTCCGGCCATATTTAAGACACTCTTTTCCTGTCTATCTCTGTTATTTTCGGGTCACGTTTTCTCTTTTATAATATTTGCTTTCCATTCTCCCTCGCTATGACGTCACCTTGCACACGGTTCAGTCATTTGCATACGTTGGCTGCTGTACAGCTGCTACTGCTGCTGCCATACGCGCGTCTACGCTCTGTTAAACAAGGAAAACCGTATAAAATATTTTACTGGCATGCTAAGTTCCTTGTCTTTATTTCTGAACTCGTCTAGCTTTTCACTCTCCATTTATTTCCTGATCATCAATGCTCTTAAAAGTGCTGCCATAGACAGTTGTGTCATCTGCGTAGATGGCAACGAGTGATCTAAAAATGTTATTCGGAAGATCATTTATGAAGATTAGTAAGCGGGTTGGACCCAATATGAATTATTGAGACATGCCAGAATTGGCACTGTGTTCAAACATCAGATGGCCAGAGACTCCATCTCCAAATGAATAACTGTTGGAAAAAACCAACCAAACCCCAGTGGAGGTAGAGATTAAAAAAATGGAACTGGATTGGCCACACCTTGCGGAAGACTACATCCAACATCACAAGGCAGGTCCTTGAACGGAACCCGCAAGGCAAGCGTAAAATTGGTCGCCCGAGGCAACATGGAAAAGAAGCATTGAGGCTGAGACCAGGGCTGTCGGAATGACATGGGCCAAACTGAAGAGGACCAGCCAGAACCGGGTCCGTTGGAGAAGCGTTGTTGCGGCCCTATGTTCCCCAATGAATGAAGAGGCTTAAACTCTCCCCACATCTATGAGGATGAGGACGGGCAATGTGAGAACACATAAAAGACTAGCGGAGAAGAAACATTATCACTTTCACCCAAATCATTTGCGGTGATGCGCCTGGCACGTATTTGCTTGCCGCATGCGGAGGGGAAGTGATGACCAGAGGATGACGGTCGACGTTTACTGTTTCACCACATGTTTAGTTGGGCTTCGGTACTAATGCTGCTTATCTCGGAAAAAATTGAATTTTAGTTGCGTTGTTGCTGCTTATTTGTTTGTTGGGCATCATTCATGATGCTTTGGTTGGCATTTGTTTCTTTGATATCTTTCTGTCAGGAATTCTTTCTATCAGGAATATCGGATACTTACGGGAGGCACCACATGAGGTTGCCAACGTTCTTAAGTGAAAATGTTTCTGTGGAACGAACTGGGTTCGAACATGGAATACCCAGGTTGTAAGCCCACATCGTTAACCATTAAGCTAACAGTACCTTCCTCTTCTTCTTCCTTCTCCTGTTGTTGTTGTTGTTGTTGTTGTTGATGATGATTGCTGCAGTTGAGGCGGCGGAGGAGGAGCACCAATCCTTCATTCATTTCGAATGAATCAAATAATTATTGTTGGCATTCGTTTTTTCGATATCTTTTAAGTTGGATTTATTTTTTTATTTATTTATTTATTTTTTTTTTTTTTCAAGAAAAACATCTGGTATTGACGGGAGGGACCACATGAAAGTTGCCAATATTCCTAAGTGAAAGTGTTTCTGTGGAATGACCTGGATTCGGCCTTGGTTCACTCTGGTTGTCAGTCCATGTCGTTAACCGCTTAGTCATTGTTACCTCCTTGCTGCTGCTGCTGCTGCTGCTGCTGCTGTATGTGGAAAAAGAAACGAGGTTGTGGAGAAGAAGAAATTATCCGATTTGAATGGAAATCTCGATTCTTTAGTTACGGACCCATATTGTCTTGAATGTTTTTATTTACAATATACGGTACAGACCGGGACGAGCCGTCGCCGAAGCAGTCAATTAACAAACGCATTAAATGAAACTACATTTTGAGTTTTTTCTCCTTTTTTTTTCTGGATTTTTTTTCCTTACATTGTAGGTTAATCCCCGCTCCCACCTACTTTTTAATAATTGAATAGAGTAAATCATGATGATTTCCGGGGGGGGGGGGGGGGGGCTGAAATAGGTGTACACTGATCGGTCTCTCTACGCTTGTCTCCACCGAATCCCCGACCATCACGCCGTTGAAGATGCGACTGCTCTTCAACATCCCCATCTACTCCCCTCCGCCAAGTTAACTGGGTGAATGACCTGTTAGTATTGCCCTCATTGATTGATGTCAACGAATTCCGGAAGGCGAGTTAATTAATTCGTTCACCGTCGTTTAACGAACGACACAAGAGGGAAAATATCGGTGATGCGACAAAATTGAAAAAGAGGAAGAGAGGAGAGAAAGAGGACAAAATGTAGAGAACCGTGAAAATTAAAAAGGGGAACGATATTAAGAAAAAAGAAAGGAAAGAAACGATACAAAGAGAACGGTAGATGTAGAGGAAGAGAGATAAGAATGAGACGGGATTAAAAGAAAGAACGAGAATAGGAGAGAGAGAGAGAGAGACAGAGAGACAGAGAGACAGAGAGACAGACAGAGAAAGAGAGAGCAAGGTGGGGATCCAGCCTAGGGAAGGGCGTCCCTCGTCTGCAACGCCGACAAAAATCTAGGCCATTGCTGAATGAAGTATGGCTTTGCTCCTTTATCTTCCCAAGCTTTACCTTCTCACTTTGAGAAGGGGTTAGTTTATTGCTAATCTCTTGAGGTCCCCTACCGGAGAACGACAACCATTATTTGCAGACAAGTGTGCTCTTCCTCCAGGGAACTGACTCTTCAATACCACTTTTCGACCCTCGTGTCACATCTTTCCTCCATGAAAGGGAGATCACTCAATGAGACATGTAGATGGCGCTACAAATAAAAATTCATTTTTTTTTGTTTTTATAAAGTACTAACCTTTAGATAATGCATGCCAAAATCTGAACCTAATCCGATTATTACATTTCTGAATTTTTTAGATGTGGATTAGTTATACGTATTATTTGGATTCATCGGACTATTGTTCTCATCTTGAATGTCATTTTCACAAGATTTCGGTCGATGTAACCTCTGGCCTTATTCAGGTTTATCTTGTCGAATTCGGAAATTGGGACGAAATTTTGAACGGAATCCTTTATTTACTTCATGGAGGTAGCATGCTCTCGTTCTGTCAGCCATGACTGAATAAAGGTTCTAAATAATTTACAATTGTATTTTTCGGTCGCTCACACTGAGGATTGAACCCGCACAGTGATTAGAATACGTGGAAAAATCAATTGTAAAAGTGATATTCTCCTGAAGGTTGTGGATGCAATCCTCAATGTAGATGACTGAAAAATAAGAAATAAAAAAAAATACGGTTGCGAATTACTTACGATCTCTATCCAGTCATGACTGACGGAACGAGAGCATGCTACTTCCGTAAAGTGAATAAAGAGTTCCGATCGAAATTCCGTGCAGTTCGACAAGATACACCTGAAGAGGATCGGCGATTACATCGACCGAAACATTGTGAAAATATCACTCAAGATGAGAACAGTAGTCTGAAAAATCCAAATAATACGAATCTGACCATTAGTTTACAAATTACAATTATTTAAGTGTCGCTACTGTTGCAAATTTTGAAAGCAATGAAAATCTGAATTTTGTGTGTGGATAAAGCATTGCTTTTTGATGGCAAAACATACAGTTCGTGCAAAACAATGCCTTTATAATTGTTATTCGAGCTTTGCTCCATTGAAAACAACTGTGAAAGAATGGTCTGCTGACTTAAACGTCGTCGTACAGACACAAATGATGCTGAACACTCGAATGTGGCTGTTGTCCAGAAAAATGTTGCCCAGAAAAATGTCGTCCAGAAAAATTTTGTCCAGAAAAAGGTCAACAAGAACCACGCACTCGTTATTGCCTATTTTTTAAGTTTCATGAGATATCATAGGAGTTGGAAATATCAACAAGCAATGAGTTCGTCATTTTGCATGGACGCAATATTGTAACGTTGTCCGGGAACCAACATACGTTGTGTCCAGTTTCAATCGTAAAGGGGACCAAGACAAAAAATAGGAAATAACTCCAACTCGCTTGTTCTTTCCAGCAACAACATTTATTTCCTCGTTCTTTCTTTACCACTGCGGCATCCCTCACGCGATTGTCTTCTCAAGTGTCCTTCACGCCTTGCACGTGATCGCGAATGTTATCCACGTCTCTCACGAGATCTCAGAAAGTTATCTCGTCTCTGCTCCACGTCTCTCTCGTAATCGTTCTCTTTCTTTTTATTATAGTCCTTTTTCCTCCATCGATGACGTCACTTCGTATGCATTTACATGCGCGCATCCGCGCTATGTTACAGTATATGACGTCATTAGATGTTACAAAAGACCAACTCAGTTGGCAGCGGAGTAAACCTTAGCAATTCGCACATTAAGGACTGGTATACTCTGGGGCCAAATAGTTTACGCTTGGTATATAAATATTTTCCCAGCAATGAGATTTGGGTCGCCAGTTGTATCTAGTGTAGTACCTATTTACTAGTATCCCCCACATGATCGGTTTTTATGTGGAGAAATCCAGCTCTCCAATAAAAAAAATATTAGCCTCAGTCTAAAAGGATTTCTTCTTCATTGATCGATCACAAAAAAAAAAAAAAAAATTAAGTGTGAACAAGAACTACACTTTGGTCAAAAAGCCAAGGATTCAGCCCCATGTCATTCTCGGGAAATTCCAGGAGTTGCTGCCTGAGAATTTCCACAACTTTTAACAGCCTTAACATCTGGCCCTCAACTCACCTGATCGTAGCCTCCATGGACTATTATGTGTCGAACACAATCGAGAAAAACACCAACCGTACCGCCTGCAACACTGCTCAGTGATTTATTTGAAAGTAAATAAAAAAATTTATACTCTATACCAGAGCTCAGCAACCTCCGGCCCACGATCCAAATTCGGCCCTCCAGTGAATTTTGTTTGGCCCGTCATCTTACTCAATTCAGCTTCACACGATAAACAGAAACAAGTTTCTCATTAAATCATTTACCGTTTATAATTGTGTTTTGGTACAGAAATGTTTTTTTTTCTTTTCTTTTATATTTTTTTCTCAATTGTAATAATAGTAATTTGTTTTATACCCGCAGTAAAATAAAAACATTTTTGTAAACGTACGTTTGTATTTGTTTTTAATATTCACTGCGTGAATATGAGAAAAGAAAAGAATAAATGATATATTTTAAACATAATCATATTATATTTAATACTTATTTGCTTCAAACGCCCATAATTTTTTTTACGTATTTCTATTTATTTTTACTTATATATATATATATGTGTGTGAGAGAGAGAGAGAGGGAGAAAGAGTTCCCTATGAACTCGGAAACGGCTCGGCCAATTTTTTGTTTTAATTGCACACAAATGTACCTTATGTGTCTGGCAGTGTTCTTAGATAGGAATGCCCCGACAAGTATCAAACATCGATAATCTAAAAAAATTCGATCAAAAAAGAAACAGTCCGATTTTGACCAAACTTAACACTGGTGCGGTCTAATATCACTGAAGTTTTATCACCGCAGAAGCAGAAGGGCCCGGTGTATAAAGTCAGCGGTAGGTTCTTTTATAAGACAGCGGCGCGTTCGAAATTAATGTTTCTGGATAGAGCACAATTAAACCATGATACTTAACTTTTGCATTTTAAACTCAAGGGAAACCATTATTTACAGAAATTTTCATAAAATCAACCGCAGGTTCTCTGCATTGCAATATACACTACAATGTATTGTGAATTAGGGGGTTACGGAGAGGCATGTGAAGCTTCCTCCCTGTGCACCGTGGTGGGTTCCCGACTAGAGTATGCAATCAATCGATTTGAATGAAAAATGGGCAATTCCACCGATTTCAATGACAATAAAAAAAATATTGGCAGTGTAGAACATTCGTTGGTCATCATTTAATCCCGGGCAACGTCGGATCTCCCTGCTAGTTTCATAATATTGTTTTCCTCCGTGACAATGTAGACAAAGCTGTTTGACCGTTCTATAATCAGCTTGGCCTTTTAGCCCTCATGCTCCAAATAAAGTTGCCGACTCTTACACTATTCTGGCGACAGACTCTTTAGTCTGACTGGGTGCCCGGAAAACCGTCCCCGGAAAACCCGTACCCGGAAAACTCGTACCCGGACCTTTTTTGCTAGGTAGGAAAATTGGTCCCTTATTGAATAAATATCGATTGAAAACACATTTTATGACCGTTCTTGAAGAAGAAATTGTCTTTAAAAGAGAATACACATCTCATAATATTTAAAAAAAAAAAAAAAAAAAAAAAAAAAAATTATTTTTATCTCTTGTTTTAAAAAAATAAACTTGATCACGGAGTCAAGATACGAAAAACGAAACCATATATTTATTTTTAAAAATTTAGTTTTAACATTTTTTTTGTGTTATTACGAAACAACAAAAAAAAAAAAAAGAAAGAAAGAAAACACGTATTATCAAAGAAAGTAATTTTATTTAGGAGAATTAATTTAGTTTAAATAATTCTGGTGTTATTACGAAACAACAAAAAAGAAAACACGGTACTACTTATGTATTTTTGGTACCGCGCTGAAATAATAACGTTATTATTTTGAAAGTCATTCTTAACATGGAGAGGGTACAGTATCGTTTAAAAGTCATTACGGGGGCACTTGTGCAGTATGCAGACGGTGGCTATTGTTAGAGGGCGATAAATCCAATTTCTTCTTAGTCATACAACGCGGCAAATAAGTAACAAACAAGATTTTTTTTCCCAACAGAAAAATATTTGAAAACCCAGACATTTATTGTATAACAATGTATCAATATAGAATTGTAAAAAATATTTATTTAAAAGGTTGCGTAAGAAAATATAATTTTAATAAAACAATTTTGGGTATTTCACGGGGAACGTGGACCCTGCGTAAACGGTATTTTTATTTAATGATTGCTCCCTCAAAGCGTTTTCTTTCACTTTCTTCGTATACATCTCAGACTTTATTTTTAATCGCGCGTGTATTTATTTTATTTTATTTTTTTAAAATGTTTTTCTTTGGGTAAATTTGATTCATACTTTTATTTCGTGCTTATTTCTATTTTATTTTGGTAATCTCCAAAAATACTGTTAGGGCTTACAACATGGCCGCCAGAAGAGTCAACAAAAAACTGCGAATAAAATATATAAAACTCGTAATTTCTGTTTTTTAAGTGGGTTGTCAATTTTCTTTATGAAATATACTTCCAAAATAAACTATTACAGTCGTTTAAAACATAATAGAAGTATTATTTTTTATTTTTTAAAAACAATGTTTACAAAATGTCTACGAACGTGCGTAGACATTTTGTAAACATTGTTTTTAAAAAATAAAAAATAATACTTCTATTATGTTTTAAACGACTGTAATAGTTTATTTTGGAAGTATATTTCATAAAGAAAATTGACAACCCACTTAAAAAACAGAAATTACGAGTTTTATATATTTTATTCGCAGTTTTTTGTTGACTCTTCTGGCGGCCATGTTGTAAGCCCTAACGGTATTTTTGGAGATTACCTTTATTTTTATTTATTTTTTTTTAAATTATTATTTTCTCCACTAAATATTATTTTTTTGTTAAATTATTTTTTCGTACATATTCAAATAATGCTTTTGCCCCCCCCCCCTCCCTTTTTGGCTTCAAATAATACCTTCAAAAAGTTTTCGTGATTAAATAAACCAAAGAAAGCCTTTTGCGCATGCGCTTTTGAGGAGCAATCATTAAATAAAAAACACCATTTATGCAGGGTCCAAATTTCCCGTGAAGTACCAATTTTTCTAAATAAAATATTTGTTTTATTATTTGATAATACAAAAAGTGTTTTCTTTTTGTTTGTTTGTTTCATAATAACACAAGAAATGTTAAAAACTAAAGTATTTTTTTTTTAATATATGGTTTCGTTTTTTCGTGTCTTCCGTTCAGTTTCGTTACATAATCAACCGTATCCACTTCTGGTAGCTTGATTTTTTCCCGAGCAGTGATCATGGATATTACTTAAAAATATACAAATTTATTTTCTTTGCTTATTTATTTTATTCGCTCGTTTTAAAACTATATCTACCTCAGTATTTTCTTTAATTTTCGGACATTTTTTGTTCAAAATTATTTACTAAGTAATGCCGAGTGCGACATTACTTGTTATTTCTTTTTAACTAAATAAACTCTTTAAAATAAGTTTAAACACCAAAAACTTACATAGCTAGGTAGAAAACGAAAACTTAGAAAATTCAATTTAATTTTTTTAAAACAGTAAACAAGTAAAAATATTTTTTTTTTAATATTATGGGATGTGCATTTATTACCTAAAAATATACAAATTTATTTTCTTTTGGAGGAGGGCTCGTTTTAAAACTATATCTACCTAAGTATTTTCTTTAATTTTCTATTTTTGAGCAATTATCGAGACTCCTAAGACGCGATCCACTTATGTCGGACAGTTTTTGTTCATAAGTAACACTCGACGTTACTTCTTTTTTTTTTTTTTTTTTACTAAATAAACTCTTTAAAATAAGTTGAAACACCAAAAACTTTCAAAACAAGGTAGAAAACGAAAACTTAATTTATTTTTTTTAAAACAAGTAAACAGTAAACAAGTAAAAATATTTTTTTTAAATACTATGGGATGTGTATTCTCTTTTAAAGACAATATCTTCTTCAAGAACGATCATAAAATGAGTTTTCAATCGATATTTATTTAATAAGGAACCAGTTTTCTACCTAGCAAAAGGGGACGAGTTTTCCGGAGACGAGTTTTCCGGAGACGAGTTTTCCGAGGACCAGATTTCCTAAATTCTCTGAATGAGCTATGGTTCGGTACTGTCCCGAGAATGCCACTCTGTTAGACATTACTTCATCTTCCGAGGGAGGGGGTGGGCTTCCTGTGCCCACAAAATCAACAGAAACGAGACCATTTCTGTAACAACCTGGTCTCTGTTGATTTTGCGGTGAGCATTTTAGTTCTGGGCAATTCTGGAAGGTTCACTCTCCAAGGCTTTGCCTTCTCTCTTTGAGAAGGGGGTTAGTTATTACTAATCGCCTGAGGCGCCCTCACCGGGGGATGCCGAAGGGGCGGCTCGAACACCTTTTGCAGGCCAGAGTGCTCCTCCTCGGGTATTTGTAGGGGGGGGGCGGCTGACTTCTCAATCCCCTTTTCTGACCCTGGCGTCTAAGTGGGAAAGAGAGCTAGAGAAACCCTACTGGATAATGCCGACGAATTCCCTTTCAGTGATTTTTGTTTGCAACCTTTGCAGAGTCCCCTCCCCCTCTCTGTCCCGAAGGAACTGAATCCCCATACGTTAAACTGACTTCATGTTTGACCTTGTTGCAAATAGGGGTCACCTCCCGCCGCGTCTCCGGTGTCATTCGTCAAACGCGACACCCCACGTCGAACATTTCGCAAGAATGAATCTGCCACCCAACGATGAGTACTTCGGATCTCCAAACAAATTGTCTTCGAATACAGCTTTCGTCCACGATAACGAGGCAACCATTAAACTTGACACGATAGCGTTATTGTTTCACGTTTCTTTCTTTCTTTTCGGGGGGGGGGGGGTTCAAACGAGTACGGTATCGCAGCGACATCTAACGATATTTCCAGTTAAAAAGGGGGAGGGGCGTAACAGTGTTTCTGTGGAGGAGAGGTGAGACAAGATAACATCTGCGCGTCCAGACTTGTACGCATAGGGCGAGAAAGTATCAATGGAGACGGGGGGGAAGGGGATGCCATAAAACTCAGCATGCGTGCGAAAATAATTTTTATTTTTATACTTTAATCTGCTGACGTATACAAATACTAATTATCGTAGCAAAGTTGAATTGCGGGGAATGGGATAAAAACGATATGATATGGTGTCCCTATTTACTTTACCTCCAGACGAAGGCAGAATTATACTCCAGCGTCGTTTTTTTAATGTGGATAAAAGGAAGAAAAATTCAAAAATTGTTTCAGTCATGAAGAATTTCTCCTCCACTGAGAACACAAAAATGAAGTGTAGCATCAGAATAGATACTACACTTTGATCTTGGCCCGAAGGCCAAGAAATAATGCATAGAAAGTAAAGCTAGTCTGGTTCTATTTCTTTCTTTTGAAAAAGAGATATTATTCCCGAAAAATTAAAAAAAAGAAATTCCAGTTATCTCAAACAGTAAGTCGATATTTACTGATTTGTATTTGTGGAAAATTCAAGATGGCGTCTCACACCCTCTTTAACACCGTAAGTTGGGAAAAAGGTGTTATAAATAAAAAACATACAAAATACTATTAAAAACCCGCCGAATATATGTCAACCTATGTCACGGTAACATATATTGAGCGAGTTTTTAACAGTATTTCCGGTTTTTTATTTATAACATCTTTTCCCACACTAACCGTGTTAAAGAGAGAATAAGACGCCATCTTGAATGTTCCAATACATCGGTAAACACTGTATGGTTTTCGAGCTGAATAAACATGTTACATTGAATAAAAACACGAAAAATATATCCAGTTTGTTAGAAAAGTAACTTATCTTGCCTTTGATAACATTTATTTGTTATATATTTGTTGTTTTGACAACTTTTTCGAATCTATGTGCACAGTAATACGAACCCGAAAAAACTTATTTCGTTTATCCACTTTTGTTCATATGCCGCACTAATTCACCTGCCGGTTCCATGCATTGCTATGACCTTCGTATATTGTGATCTTGTTTATATAGTTTATTGTTCGACAAAATTACAATTAATATTAAACAAAAAATGCAAAAATTACAAACAAGAAACTTGAGCATGAAGCCCATAAGAAATTTGGGGGAGAGGGGATGTGTACAGGGTTTTTCTAGTAGGTTTATAAACTGTGAAGATTACTCTTGGCTGGTAACATTCATTATAATACCACAGTCACACCGTGGAGTTACTACTTAAAGTATCCCAAGTGTTTTGTGAAAAATAATTACATGTGTGCATGTGTATATATAATTTTTTAATTTTTTTTTTATTTATCATTGATAAATGCAAAATAAGAAAAAAATTCATTAGAAAAAATTTACTGAAATCAAGGTCTTTGATAAGCTTGGCAATATCATGCACAGATATTTGTATGCCGCATAGTGTATTCTCAAAGGAAATACTGGCCCTGTCGGTGGGGCATTAGAATACGCCGACTGCCCCCCTGCAGAGGGTAAAAGTCCCTCAATGGGGGTCCTGGATATGACCTTAAACTATATCCAGTGGTGAGGCCCCAGCTTGTGGGCTTTGGGGAGTGTGGAGCCACCCTTTAATTACCATTGCTCCCAGGTCCACTCTGATCCGGAGTGGTAGTACCTGTTAGGGTCCCAACTATGGGTTAAATAGAAACCAACGTGAAAACAACAAATATATTCTATTAAAAAAAATTTTCTTCAAAATCTTTGGATTCGGCATTAAATAACCTGAAAAGGGTTGATATGCCGTAAAACAAAAACAACCAACCAAGGAAATACAGTGGATAGGCAGCCATGATCGAAATTGCTGCAAAGTTTTTGGCAAAGAATTTTAATGAAATTACCTCAGGTCCATTGATGAACGAGAGGATAGAGGGTACATCTCTGTTAAGGACCCTGTTTGTTATTTAGGTGAGAACCAATCCGTTGCTCATTTACTTTAAAGTTATTGTAGGGAGCATACAGATCTCTCACATTCTTTATTACTCTTTTACAGTTGTTGCTAGCAGTCCTGACAGTGTTGTAATGGTGTGGGAAAGCAACTCTAGTAATTTCGACATGCAGCGATTCTTCACAAAAAAAAAAAAAGAAGTCAGTGAAACATTACGTAAAAAAGGGAACATTCAAAAGAAACAGGACAAAAAAAAAGAAGAACATTGCCTCGTAAGACGTGTTGGACTGAAGGAGTTAATCAAAGATTGTTTCTCACAATGTAATTTTTATCATTTGTATTGAACTATGTAGCACAATATTACTTTCTGAATATTTATTAGTACTTATTAATTTATCTCATTTGGGTCAGTTCTATATTTAAAATACAATGGACACTATTTTCATAGACGTGTTAACTCTTTTTTGCTGCATGTTATTGGTTTTTTTTTTCTGTCCCCAAAGCTATTTTTTTGCACTACACAGAAAAATATCAGCTTTATCAAAATATATTTCTCATTCTGTGGAATTTCCATGGTTCCTACTAGTGATGATGATGATGATAATGATGGTGTGTGTGTGTGTGTCCCAACTTTCTCTTCCAGAAAACAGGCATGTTGTCATACTTTTGTTTACATAGAATCCACGAATCCAGGATTATATATGTCGCTCCAAATGTATATTTCCACGGAAAGATAAAAGGGAAATACTATGGACGTTTCTGCAGATAACGTGTCAGCCACTCCTTTTTCCCCCGGGGAATCACAAACCCAGTCTTTCTCTGCCCAACAATGTCTCATTATGCCATTTCGCATGTCAATCATCTTCTTCCTGTCGGCTTTTTACTAGAACCTCTGTCCCTGTGCATATCAAGTTTACTTAAGGAAGGCTGTTTAGACTGGCTAAAAAGAGGATCGCACCATTATTATCAGGAGAGGATTATAGTGGTTGCTCACGATCAAGGCTTGATGACCAATGTTTTTAAAAAGATGAGTTGGTCTCATCAATAACAACAAGTGCAGCTTCTGCCACACAGAAGTAGAGGGTGTGAGCCAGATGACATCCAGCTACAAGATTCTGCTGGGAACACAATGGAGCGTGTAAATATCTCCATTGGACGATCTGTAAACCGTTGAATATCCCAAATACTGGTGAAAATGAACAAACGGTGCAGTTTTAGGCCTTAACATATGTAAATTGGAGTTCTGTACCATGTACAACTGCTAAATAGACATATAGAAAATTTTGGACAAATATGGTAAAGTAGTCCCAAAAATGGAGTGTTTTTATTAGCCCTAAAAGAGTCCCTGGTGCACACCCAAGAGTTATTGCGAAGTATAGACAAACAAAATTATATAGAAATCAGTTAGTTTACAACTTTTCAGAAAGTTTAATAAAAATCCAAGGCATCAATTTCTTTTAATAAGCAAAAAAGTGTCAATTTTAGCCATTTTAACCCAAAAGGGACCCTGGGAGGGGAGGGGCGACCGGAGTTTTCCCGAAAAATCCGTTCTGTTACTTTTTTACCCATACCATGTTTAATGTTTGTGCTAAAGTTTTTAAAAATTCCAAGGCGTAGTTATTGAGAAAAGTGCGGACAGACGAACGGACAAGGATGAATTTACAAGTCCACCCTCCTTTTGTCGGGGGGGGGTGAACAAAAAATTGAATCCCAGACAATGTTGGGCGAATCTGCTAGTTTAAATATATAGTTTTGCCCACTAAGCATAAATTAAAACATGCTTATTCGCAAAAAATAGTTTCGCGCGTCGCAAAACGATTCCAGACATTCTTTTGTTTCATTGTTTTACACTTTGGTTAAATATGGCGGCTCTAACAAAGCATGATTAAAGTTGAAAATGGCGATTATGGAGACATGCGAAGTGACAACGCATTTAAATATTTTCCAGGCAACATTTTTTTTTTTATCGTGTGTAGAACATTTGTCGTAATCCGGTTTACAATTCGGCACATCAAGTAATAAAACCGGAAGTTAACTCTCTGGCTGCTTCGACGGATGTGACAGTCACGTGACGGAGGTAGACATCTCTCTCTCTCTCTCTCTCTCTCTCTCTCTCTCTCTCTCTCTCTCTCTCTCTATCTATCTATCTATCTATCTCTCTTTCTTTCTTTCTTTCTTTCTTTCTCTCTTTGCGCATCTCCATTTCCGTCGAACAATCAAGTGACATCAAGACCCTGCCAGCAGCAGCAGTAATCCCCAACGCGCCGAATGTCCAACCTTTTCTTATCGTGATAGGTGCGAACATGCTGGTGAAACTTCAGGAGGAGTCGGCATCAGCATCCATTGCCCTCTGGTCATCTCTGCCTCTGTGTGCGACAAGCAAAGACGTGTCAGATGTAGAACTGCCAATCAATAGAGCGAGAGTGAAGACGTTGCTTCTGTGACATTCGTTTGTGTGTCCCAAGTCAAATCTTCCCCAGCTGTGTGTGCAAGCGCTTGGCCTTGCTGCCCTTAGCGTCGTTGGTAAAAACCTGCAGGAGTGCAGGTATAATGAATAACTACGGCTAACGAGGAGGACCATGCAAACCAGATAATGCCGAGACACGATCTTTGTGAGCTCTATGCAGAAGCTCAACTCATTCCTCTTCCTCCTCCTGTTAAAATAACACCACCATCACCACTAGAAACAGCTGTTATCATCAATACAGAAAACATACATATTTCACAATTGATTTTGGGGCATGACCCTCACACTTACTCATCGCCAAGATACATAAAGACTCAACGGTTATGACCAATAAAAGCAATCTTCTCCTGCAACAGTTTCCCCATCCTGCTCTCATCATCATCATCATCATCATCACCATCATCATCATCATCATCTACTACTACTTCTACTAGTTCTACTACTGCAGCCTAACTCTGCTCTATTGCTATTTTCATGGCAAATGCTCGACTGAACTCCACTCTATGATACCCCCTTGCCAAACTCGACTAGCTACAGCCACTATATATGATTTTCACCACTCTGTGCTTAAATCTAAATGCAGATTCCATGAACAAAAAAAAGCAATTCCTGTCATGGATGTACGTCAGAAGCAAAGATCCATCATTGAATTCCTCCATGCAGAAAAAAATTAACCGATCAACATTCACCCGCACTTGTTAAACGTTTATGAAGCCAATGCAATTGATGTTAACAGAGTTAGGAGATAGGTTTGTCGATTTCAGAGTGGCAACAGAGATGTTAGTGACAGTTTTTTTATCTTTAAACTTTTTATATTTAAATCATTTTTTGTCACTGGCCTGGATGTGGTTTCCTTTTTATAAAAAAAAAATATGGCTGGTAACTTTATGTATAATTTGACTTCCGACAAAAACTTGATCTTAATAAATGGATATTTGCATGATATTCTGTGGCGGTTAATTTTGGTTGGGGTCAATTTTTGGATTACAATGTTTCTCATTTTTCTATCGGATTACACTATTAATGATTTGGACCCTGTGGAGTACAACTCTGTTGTAAATATTGACTTTTAGAATTGTATAATACTCTCTTCAAACTTAGGATGGCTTACTCTTTAATGTGATTATTATAGAGTACAATTTCGCTATTCACTTAATTTTTTTTTTTTTTTTTTTCAAATTATAACAATTTTTTTATATCAGAGTTTACTCTTAAATTTTTCACTCTTGGATTCTTCTTGTTTCAAAAATTGATTGACTGGCTAATTATTTGATTTTAATTTATTACTGGCCTGGATGACTTAAAGTTGAAAATACCTTACAATAAACTGGAATCTACCTATTTTTATGAGATCGGCATAATTACATTGACACGCCGGTTCCCGCTGGATCACCGAAGTTAAGCAACGTTGACCTGGTCAGTACTAAAATGGGTGACCATTTGGGACTTTAATGTGCTGTATGTGCTCTCCGCTTATCTCGGCATTGTTTCTAGTCGTCCTGGTCTTCTCCTTGCCACTGGACTCAAACAGTGCCGATTCAGGAGAGGTGTGGTAGGGGATTCCACAACCCTTGCCTCACAATTACACCTCTAAGGGGTATCCTTTATCTTTTAAGACTGAAAGGAAGCATGGCGATAGGGATTTATTACCATCTTGAAAATACTTTTCATTTTTTTGGCATAAAGTTACCTATATACTTTTTATATTTTGAAACTAATGCTAACCATTGATACACTTTTTTTTCTTAATGTTTCATCTTCTGAAGAAAAAAGCATATCTTTGAAAATCCATGGATTAAGGAATTCTCCTGATATAATTCCTTGTTTGAATTTAATGGATGAATAAATATTATAATCTATTCAAGGTTACCTCCATCATCAATTTTTCCCATTTCTCTAATTTTTCTATCTTTTTATATTGAGCTTTTAATTATCTTAATCAGTTCCAACTTTAAGATACTACTGATCTTAACCTTTACAATTATATATATATATATATATATATATATATATATATATATATATATATATATATATATATATATATATATATATATATATTTCCCCAGAACCTCTGGTCTTGATATAGGGGAGACTAAAATTTCAAATGATCTGAAATAACAGCAAGGGGAGACTTGATTCCAAATATTTCTCATATGTTATATCTCCCCTCTTTTGGTTTTCATACATAAAGTAAATTTCACAGTGCATAGGGATTATTTGATACTGGACATATTCATAATCGTATCCAAAAGAGGGGCGATATGAGAAATATCTGGAATTAAGTCTCCCCTTGCTGTTATTTCAGATCATTTGAAACCATAGCAGCAAGTTTTAGTCTTCCTACCATCAAATAAAATTTTAGGGAAATATCAGATATTTTGTAATTCATATGCAACACTAGGAAAACAAATGACTATGATTGAAATATTTTATGACTGTAAAAAAGTGGCAAAAATAGGCTCCGGATGATGGATACCATTTACCCTTAAGGGCAAATGTCATATAGCCCACTACACGATTGAGGTCATTACCTTCCAATGAGCCTTTATTTGTTAAATAAATAGTCGCTGAGATTTGGTACTTATAAAATTGATAAAAAAGTTGTGTGCGTATATATATATATATATATATATATAGTCCTGTTTCGTTGTATCACAACTCATCAGTGTCGCTAGACTAGCACCTCTCCCAAGCCGAGGATTGAACCTAGAACCATCGCATTGACAGTCAGCAGTTCTACCGATCAACCCACGGGAGCGGTGCCCATAAATAATCTCACCAAATGTCTATTTAAACAAACATCCATCCACCATATATATATATATATATATATATATATATATATATATATATATATATATATATATATATATATATATATATATATATATATATATATATATATATATTGGAGGGTAATTGTAAAGCTGAATCTCTTGTTCATGAGGCCACAATAACGCACCAATCCACAAATATACCGGAAATATATATAGGTATGACAAAAGGCCAATTTAAACAAAGATATTACGCACATATGAGCTCTTTTAGAGCTAAAACAAGGATGAATACAGCATTAGCTGTCCGCGTGTGGGAGCTTAAAGAAAAAAATACACTCTTTCCCATAAAATGGAGAAAAATAGAGCACAAACCAGTATACGTCCCGGAATTAAGTCAATGCTCACTCTGTAACGCAGAAAAATACTACATCCTCCGGGCAATTCATGACCCCAAAATAAAATGTTTAAATGTGAGGAGTGAAGCTTTGAAAAATTGCATACACAGAAGGAAGGGGCTCCTAATAAATTGGATCAATGAAAAGAACAACACATAGATGTTGATTATATATATATATATATATATATATATATATATATATATATATATATATATATATATGTAATAGGAAAAAAAAATTGTAAATACAAAAATGATTAGTCGGTAAACTTGGATTTTAATCGTAATTATATTATAGATTTTAAATTAATGTATTTTATAAAAAATCTTTTTTAAATTATACTTTATAAATGTAATTTACAATCTATTTCGAATTTAAAACTATAGAAAAATATAATAATGTTAATATACTAGGGAAATCACTTAGGATAGATAAATACTCACTTCCCCAAACCTTGCAAGATTTGGTTTTTAAAAAATATTTTTTAAACGTATTTCGAAATTTTTAAACGTGATTCGATATAATTAAAAATATTTTTTTAAACTTTAAACGTATTTTTGGAAATTTTTTAAAAGTAATTCGATATAATTAAACGAATTTTTAAGTTTTTAACCGATACCAATATATATTTTAATGTTTTTTATACATAAGAAAAGAGATTTTTAAATTAATTTGGGTTCAAATTAAAATCGATTTATATAAGGAAAATTTTTTTCGAAATTAGATCTTAAATTTAAATAATTCAAAGTTTAAAGTTAGGTATTACATCATCCGATAAATAAAAAGGGGGGGGATTTAACAAAACGAGATTTAAACGTGAACTCGCGAGGTATATATATTTCACACTTCCGGTTATAAAATAGACGAATATTGGCTGAAGAGAGCTTGATAAGGATACCTTAAACGGGCCTTATTATCGGGCTTGAAACCGACGGTATCAATGATCTGTCTCAACTAACAACTTTCTGTACACAAAATATAAATACGCTCTTAAAATTTGGATTTTCCTTTTAATGGAGCACTCTGCTGGAATTCTGTTTCCCCAAAAAAACTAATCATATATATATATAATCTGTAGAAATATATTTTCTTATTATATATCAATTCTTATTTAAGAAGCTCAACGTAATTACAGAGCAATATAGAGAATAAATGACAAAAAATTATATTCCAAAATTCATGATGTTGACCATCTTATAATTTATTCCTTTAATTCTCTTGACTTGTATAAGAATTATATTATATAATGTATATAAGACTTGTATAAGTTAACTGAATTTAAGGAATAAATTATAAGATGGTCAACATCATGAATTTTAGAATATAACTTTTGTCATATATATACAGGGAAAGGTGTATGTCTAGCTTCACTGATGAGTTGTGATACAATGAAACAGTACTGTATGTGGCTGACTCTATATATATATGTATATATATACCAGGTTATAGGCATTCAAGAGTGATAACTAATGAATTTAACAAGGTTGTTAAGAGTGCTCAATAAAAGAAGAGCAAGATATATTTTTATTAATATATATATATTTATTTATATTTATTAATATATATATATATATATATATATATATATATATATATATATATATATATATATATCAGAATTCTGAGATGAATAGGAATACAGATTAATTAATCATGTTGTATTGAGTCTTATGGAATATATTTTGGAGGTAATCTATATATATAAAAGCGAAAATGTGTGTATGTATGTTTGTATGTGTGTTTGTGTGTCCGCTAAAAAATATCGAAAAATTGACCAAAAACGTTCGTTTTTTTCACCTTGAAATCGACAATTTTCGATGGGGGGGGGTGCGGTCAACAAAAACCGTCCCCTCGTGATGACGACCGGTTCTACGTATGCGTCAGATGACGTCATGACCTGATTTACTTCAAATACTTAAAGAACTGACTAAATTTCATGTATGTCGTGTTAGCTCAGTTGGTTAGCACGTTGGTTCGTTATCTAAACGTTTTGGGTTCGAATTGTGGTGTGAGATGTCTTCTTTTTTTTTTTTTCTTCGATTTTTTAAATTTAAATATTGAACCAGTGTTACTTAAGCCATTTTTCACGTAACGTTCGTTTTTCTGTTTTTTTTTTTTTTTTTACTTAATGCCCACCGATTTTTTAAATTTTAATAGCGAAACAGGCTTATTTAAGCCATTTTTCACATGTTTCTTTTTTTTCGGGTTTTAACGTTCGTTTTTCTGTTTTCTTTTTTGTTTTTTCGATTTTTACATTTAACATCGTTTGTTTGCCTTACGTTAGTGTTTTTGTGTTTTTTTTTCGATGTTTTGAATACCCCCCCCGCTTAAGTTTTAACGTTCATTTTTATGTTTTCTTTTTTTACTTCGCTTATAAAAAACAAACCTGGCCATTGACCTCATTTGCTGAATAGCTATTGCTAACGTCGTCATCATCATCGTCATAATGCTCTACGACTTCCGTGCGGTTCTTACTTAAATAAATTCAAACATCTTTCAGTAACTAAATTAAAATTCTGGCTGGCCGAATGGTTCATGTTTTTTTTCACATTTTATTTTCAAACTTTGCCTCAGGGCTTCGGGTTATGGGTTTCTTTTTTATTTAATAGCACACACACCTCCAAACACCCAGGCAATGCCGGGTACCCCCGCTAGTCTATGTATATAAAAGCGAAAATGTATGTATGTATGTATGTATGAATGTGTGTTTGTATGTCTCGCAAAAACTTTCGACACGAGTCACAGATTTTCGCCAGATAGGTATCATTTTAAAGTTCCAACCTTCGCCCGACAAATATCGAAAAATTGGCTAAAAACATTAATTCTTTCACCCTAAAATCATCGGTTTTGTGCAGGGAGAGGTGCCGAAAAAATCGTTCCTTCATTTTCTCTCCTCCTGCTACTATGACAATGACGTCATGTTTGACCTAGAAAACGTTCGCGTTAGTTTCAACCACCTGCAAGTGTTTTTAAAGGTTTAATTTTATTCGTTATTAAGTGTATGTCTCTTTGGTGTAGGGGTAACGTGTCGGGCATTTTTTTTTTCCGCCTTAGCCTCGATGTTTCGGGTTCGAGCCTGTCTTTCTACCTAAACTTTTTTTCCTCTTTTACACATTTTTTTTTTTTTTTTTTTTATGTTTGTTCGCTGTTTTGCTTTGTATTGGTTTTTCCAATTTTTCTTAACATCGTGTTTTTTTTTTTTTTAGCATATTAAAATAGGGTCACCCCATGTTCTTTGCCTCCTTCCTGGTATGGGTTCGAGCCTGCCTGCATACTATCATTTTTTAAATTTTTTTATTGCTCAACCCACATCTCCAAACACCCGGGCAATGCCAAGCACCCAGGTTAGTATTATATAAGACAACCCCATCCAAAAAGGGAATGGGTCAATATACTTGATAGAGCAAATGGAATTTATAGTCCTTTTGCTTAAATTTCATTCAGAAAAAAAAACATCAATTTTCAGGACAGAAATTTATTGTTTGAATAGAGAATACATTTTATATTTTTTTCCTTAAGGCATAGATTTTCGATGTAGGCTCATCTCCTCAGAGGAAAAGTCATTAGCAAAATATAAGATCGAATTTGAAATAATATTGTTATTTAGCGCATACAAAGAAAATATATTTAAAAATTAATTACATTTTAATAGGGGGCATAGATAAAGAAAATAGATGAAATGAGAGTAGATACAATGAAACAATATACAATGAAAGGATATTGATTTATGGTATCCAGGTGACGTGGTAAACCTTGTATAGAATGGTATAGTCTGGTCAGTGTCCGAGTTTGTTGAATAAATCTACATTGTAGGTAGATTCCAATTTATTGTAAGGTATTTTTTATCCTTCGTGATGATCCTTTGAGTGTGTAAAGTCCGGGGTATAATCCTCCTCATTTTTTTATATAGTCCCTGTATGAAGTGTCCGCTGGAAGCTATATTTCTTATGTAGATTAGAATTATATGTTTCAACATAATATTTTTGTTAAAGCTTAGGATAGCAGGAGGATTCTTCAAATTAGATCTTTTTAGGCTAGACTTGAAATATGGATACAATAAGATAAAGTCTAAATTATAGTATGGTAAGCCTATCATATATATTTCACTTGGGCATTTCTTTCTTGTGTCCCTATTTAATGTGATGTGAGGGGAAGAAAAGTTACTGGTAACCTAATTGAATATTGAAATGCTCATATCTTGTGTTCTATGGGACAAGGCTACATGGAAATTTGCAGGTGTTTTATGATAATTTGTAAAAAAAACAAAACAACCTATACTCTTAAACCAATAAAAAGTATGGCCAAATTTGCCTGCATTTGTATATACAGTGTCCTGGCACGAAAGCTTCAGTTTTGTTGTTTTACAATGAATTTTGCTTAGAGTTATTTTTGCTTGGTTGTCTCCCCCATGGCCTTGCCAGGCCACTAATATACACTCGTGAGCAAAAAAAAAAAAACAAAAAAAAACGAGCCAAACAAATTTTATATATTTTATTGCACTTAAAGCTATATTGATCAAAGAACAATTGAACAAGGAAACTTAAACGAGACTAATAACACAGAACAAGACATTTACTTTAATAAATGCTTAGGATGGAATCGTATTCCCTTTTGATTTCTTTAAAAGATCAATCCTTTAAGACATGCACTCAACCAAAGTAGAACACTGTGAAGAGGAGATGCTATTCCATTCACTTTGCACAGCTTCCCACAGTTTGTCATTGTTCTCAAAAGTTATTCCGGCTAATGCACGAGATATTATGAACCAAATATTCTCAGTTGGGTTTAAATCGGGACTTTGACCTGGCCAAAATATCACATCAATTGATTTATCAGAAAACCATTTTTTGTGACTTTAGCAGTGTATGCAGGGGCATTATCATGTTGAAAAATAATGTTCTGGGATATTCCCAGCTTCTGGATACTTGGTAACAATCCTGTTTCTTATATTCGAATGTGTTCCTTTGCATTGATTGATTCTCACATGTAATAAGTTCCACAACTCCTGCTGCAGTAAAAGTTTCCCATACCATTATCCCTCCATTCCTATGTTTAACTGTCATTTTTATGCAACTTGGCGAAAATCTCTCTCCAGTTCTTCGATTACACCGTTCGGGAGCATTGGGAGCATCATTAACAAGACAAAATCTTGATTCATTTAACCAGAAAATATTCCTAACCCAGTCTGTATCTTTCTCGTCATAACACGAGAAAAATCTCTTTCTGTCATTGATGTTCTTCTTAGATAAAAGTGGCTTCTTTGCACCCCTTTTAGAGGAAAATCCCATTTCTTTCATTCGTCTAGATATTGTATATCTAGAAAGAGAATTTTCAGCCCCTGTTTTGAATTCTTTGCTATGGTCAACATAAGTTTTCTTTCGATCCTTCAAAACAGCTAATTTAAGCCTTAAAAGTGGATGCTCTAGGGCGACCAGATTCCGATTTCCCTTTTACCAAGCATTCGACTTCGAACCTTTGAAAGATGTTTGCACATTTTTTTTCTTAAAATATAAAAAATCTGTAAATCGTTTTGGACTGCCTTCATTCTGTAATTCGTTTTTTTATATCGTCGCCAAGATGCATTCGTACCATTTTTTAAATTAATTTTTCCACTTATTATTATATGCTATAATAATAATGATCTGCAAAATAGATATTTTCAGTTAAAATTAACAAAGATTCATGGAAATAATATTGAAAAATCGATTTCTTCCTTCTTTCACTCTTGGCTCAATTATTTTGCTCATGAGTGTATATGTATATTTATGTATTTTATAGATATATATATTTTTTGCTCATGAGGGTATATGTATATTTATGTATTTTATAGATATATATATTTTTTGCTCATGAGTGTATATGCCTATTATATATATTTTTTGCTCATGAGTGCATATGTATATATTATATATTTTTTTTTTTTGCTCATGAGTGTATATGTATATTATATATATATATTTTTTTGCTGATGAGTGTATATGTATATTATATTTTTATTATATATATATATATTTTTTCTCATGAATGTATACGTATATTTATGTATATTATATATATATATATTTTGCTCATGAGTGTATATGTATATTATATATTTTTTTTCTCATGAGTGTATATGTATATTATATATATATTTTTTTCTTCTCATGAGTGTATATGTATATTATATATATATTTTTTTTTCTCATGAGTGTATATGTATATTATATATATATTTTTTTTCTCATGAGTGTATATGTATATTATATATATATATATATTTTGCTCATGAATGTATATGTATATTATATATATATATATATTTTGCTCATGAGTGTATATGTATATTATATATATATATATATTTTGCTCATGAGTGTATATGTATATTATATATATATATATATTTTGCTCATGAGTGTATATGTATATATATATATATATATATATATTTTGCTCATGAGTGTATATTATATATATATATTTTGCTCATGAGTGTATATTATATATATATATATATATATATATATATATATATTGCTCATAAGTGTATATGTGTTGTGAGACTAAAACTTACCTGCATCATGGACTCTTCCAGTACTACATTACGATGTGAGATAACTCTCTCAGAGGTCAATACCATAATACTGTAGAATCAGCAGGAGTACTAACTAGTAGTATGCAACACATACGGCTAACCATAATGGACACCATCGGATAGCAATCTCCGCTTACCCTTTATGCTATCTTTGTAACCTTTTAGTTAATATATCTTTCTTACACCTAATCTATGTTCTGTGTTTTCCTTTTGTGGTCCCAACTCTAGATTTACATCAATATATATATAAATATGTCGCGGTTTCAAAATCACTGCCTCCATTTTTTTCTTTCTCATTCCCCCCCCCCCGCTGTTCTCTTTGCCTTCCCTTGCGATTGGCTAACGTGAACTAACGTATGAACAATATCCGGGTTAAGTGAATACATTCACCTTCCCTTTCGCTTTTCATCATCAATTTCGCTACGCACTTCGGAATTCAAATATATCAACAAAACAGGCGATTGACTTTTTACCTTTTAGATGAAATTAATTTAAATGAAATCAACAAACTCCCAAGCTACTTTTGATTGCATAAATTTCGTTCTAGATTTAATTAGAGTTGTTTGTCTTATTCGGAGCGAAGTCTTTAACATCATGCTGGTCAAATGAATATAACCTCGGCCCAACCAGGGCATTTTCGGCCGGGCACCAGAAGAGACGACTGACGTTACCAGTCATGTCGACTGAATCCACCAGCGCCCAATGATTGCAGAAAGCAGCAACAGCTGCCGTCTCAGCAGCAGTTCAAACAACCCTTATCAGGGCTAATAAGTTTTTTCACTAATGTGATTCACTACTGCTTGCCACCTGAGATATCCTCCGTTTTCAGTGTTTTCCATTCCTTAACAGGGCTTTACATTGCGAGTGAAACAGTCGCATTTGCGAGTGATTTTTTTCAAAGTGGCGACTAGAAATAATGAAATGTTTATCGTTTAGCGATTATATTTCTTTCACTGACAATCTTCCAAGGCTGAGTAAACAATATCTTTTCAACTTTTCTTTTTATAAAACGAACAAAGTTAAAGTATTTAAACAAACAAAATTCGCTCTTTTTTTTTTAACGAAGGCTGTTTAAAAAAACATCTGAAGAAATCAGATTGTTTATACCTTCAAGTATCAATATAAAATTTGTTGTATATTTAGAATTACACTTATTTAAAAATATACAGAACAATCTTTATGATGTACATACTTGCCACAGAATGAAGACGTCATATTCCAAAAATCATGTGGGTTCGGCTCGTAACTTGTCTATTTGGCTAGTAAACTATTAAATATTTAGTTGTCAAAGGTCAACTAAAGAAAAATTTGTCCATAGAGCCCTGCTTAACATTGATCCTCCGTTCTCAGTGTCGTCCATTTAACACTGACCCCTACGTTCTCAGTGTCGTCCATTCCTTAACACTGACTCCTGCGTTCTCGGTGTCCACCGTCTGTTCTGGATCACCCTGATGTCCAGCTGATCGTTCCAGACCCAG
>NC_136499.1:99771108-99806108 GCF_053919585.1 Euprymna scolopes | reverse complement strand
AACCAAAGACGTTTTGAGCGAGAAGGGTGAAAAGTGTATGTGGAAACGAATAATCTAATTTCAGAATATATTTTTTTAAACTATAACAAAAGACGTAATATATATATATATATATATATATATATATATATATATATATATATATATATATACACATACACACACACCTATATATATATGAATATATATACATACATATGTACATATATATATATGCATATACATACACAAGTATACGCATATATATATATATATATATATATATATATATATATATATATATATATATATATATATACATTATACAATCCTATCAAAATAGCAAAAGCGCTACTTGGTTAAGAGGAGCAATTCATGCATAAAGAAAAGATGGGGAATAAAAGTTACATAAAACTTTATTAAATCATCAGATTAATAAAAGAGAGAAGAGAGGAAAAATAATTCATGGCATTTCAAAGCTAGATGCTTCTCATCAGAAGAGGAAAAGAGCAAACATTATACAAATACAAAGATATAAAAAGTAAAAATAAAAACTGGCTAAAGAACATTTATATATATATATATATATATATATATATATATATATATATATATATATATATATATATATATATATACTAGCATTTATGCCCGGCGTTGCCCGAGTGTTTGGAGGTGTATGTTGAGCAAAAAAAAAAAAAAGGTAAATTGTTTAAACTTTGGCCCCTATTATGACCCCTTAAAATTTATTGTTTTGGGCTCAAATCAAGTTATTAAGTTAGATCCATGCCCAAGGAACCTATATCTAAAATTTCAAGTGTTTAGACCCAAAATTGTCGGAGGAGTTTGGTAGAGTTCTCAAAGGTTAAATCGTTGAACTTTTACCCCTTAGCAGCCAAATTTCTGGCCGAAAACCGATCACATAGATTTTCCAAAATCTCAGTATCCTGTATATCAAATTTCGAGTCTGTAGACTAAAAATTGACAGAGTTATTGCGTAGGGAAATGTACACAGACAGACACACAGACACGTTCACTTTTATAGATATATGTATACTTATATTTTTTCCTTGTATATATATATATATATATATACAAAGGAAAAATATAAGTATACATGAATTTTTATTTATTTTCATATTCACTTAAACTCATATTTTCTTTATATATATATATATATATATATATATATATATATATACATATATATATATAATTTCTAAAGCCAGTTTTTATTTTTATATCTTTATATTTGCATGATACTGGTTCTTCTCTTCTGATGAGAAGCATTTAGCTTGAAAATGCCATGACCTAATGTGGTTTTCTCTTTCTTTTTCTCCTCTTCTCTTCTTATTGATCTGATGATACGATAAAGTTCTTTGTAACTTTTATTCCTCATGTTATCTCTATATATTTGATACTAAGATAGTTGTATTATTTATAAGGGAAAAGTGCTCAATATCACTTATGATAGTTAAAGTTTGGAGACATGGATTAACAGCACATGGTAACTATTTTTCAGAGCATGTGGATATTATTCCACAACAACCACATGGCGGGAAGGACAAAAGATGAAAAACGGAGACTTTAATTGTGTGTGTGTGTATATATATATATATATATATATATATAATTTAAAAAAAAAATGTAAAAAGAATGTGTGTGGGGGGGGGTAAAGGGATCAGAAACGGAGTTAAATTCAGATTTAATCTATGATCATCTTGTGCCAAACGATGCATCTTCGATAAATTATCTTCAAATTGATTAAATCGAATTCTTCAAATCTGACTTCACCTGGTTTTTATACAATTTTCTATTTGACATACTTTCAAAGAGAAATTTCTTGCAGTTATTCAAATAAAACCATGAAAACTAAAAGATGAAATATAAAAACAATTTCATGTTTAAAATTAACTAAAATTTCTATTATTTCTCGACCTGTTATAGCAAAACATGCATATGTCTTACAGTCAGTTGAAAATTTTATGTTTTTGAGCGGGAATAATTCTATCTTTTTTGTGAGTTCAAATGAACATTTTTTTTGTTTTGTTTCAAAGAAGTTAATTTGTTTGCTGTGACTAAATAGAGCTAGAAATGGAATGGAATGAAAAGAACATGAAAAAAATTTTTTGTTTGTTTTAATTCGAACAAAGGAGGGTATTTTATTTCCTGTGCAAGAATCAAGGCATCAGCTATGATAAAAAAAAATTTTGAATCTAATTATTTCGAAACCATGTATCCTACAAAACACACACACACACACACACACATATATATATATATATATATATATATATATATATATATATATATATATATATATATATTACACTCACAATTTTTACAATCTTTTTATGAGAAGATTTTTATGAAACTGAAAATTCTTTTATTTAAAGTAAATTATTGTAATTGAAATTATTTTTGTAGCTCTTTTAAATATGCATAAGAAATATATTTTGCAAGAAAAGAGAAACTAGAAATGTCATAAATGGAATTAATAGTATAGGACAAAAGGATTAGCGGTATAGGAAAAGATATTGGGGATACAGGAACAGAGATGAGAGGTACGGGAAAATGTATTAGGGGTACAGGAAAACAGATCAGAGGCACAAGAGATTAGAAATATAGGAACAGAGGTTGGAAGTATATAAAACAAAACCTGCAAAACATTTTATCCAAATGGTGAGCTTTTCTTCAATTTTTTTTTTTTTTAATGTTTATTTTGTTTTGCTTAGTATAACTATTTTATTTTTCTGACTTTCAGAAAAACGTTTGGGCAATGGGGGAGGGTGCTTAAAAAGATGGAAACAAAACTAAAATATATGAGTTTAAAATTAAAAACAAAAATGAAAAATTGGGGCAATGAATGGTTTGATTTGATGTTCCAAAAGAAAACACAAAATTAATTACATAAGAAGTTGTGGGTTGGGATAAATGATGATCTAGCCTGGCTAATATAAGGGAGATGTGAAGATGCAAGGTAAAAGTGCAATCTTTTTTTTATTATGGAGGCATGATGGATGACAGGAGGGAGGGGGAGTAGAGATATATAGTAAATGTGAGAGGAAGAGGAGAGTGATGGGAGGAAGGTGCAAAAGGGAAACGGAGTTATAAAATAGAAGGCGATTAGGGTGGGGAAATAGGGCTCATATTGGAGAGGAGAAGGTGAAGGATAAAAGCAGCGGAGGGGGAGAGGGAAGGGAAGGGGGATTTAGGTGAGAGGTGTTGAGGTGCAGTGTCAACAGGACTCCAGGGTTTCAATCACACGGGCGATGGAACGACTTCCAGAACCTCCAGATGCACTCTACAAAAAAAAAAAAAAAAAAAAAAAAAAAAAGAGAGAAAAAAGACAATGAGTAGAATTATTATTATTATCATCATCAAACAGAAGAAATTGAAAAACCACACAAAAAAGTAAAACGCAAATAATTTATTTAAATAAATAAATGAAAAGCAAAAGTAAAAACACCATAAATATTAGGTTGATAAAAATATTGTCTTGCATCCCAATCTAAATTCTCATCACTAATGTACTTTATATTTTTACTGTAACCTAATCATTATTGTGCATCATTATTTATTTTCATTTCTGTATTTTTTAGATGAGGAATAGTTATTTGCATTATTTGGATTCATTGGACTATTGTTCTCATCTTGAGTGTCATTTTCTTTGCGTTTTGGTCAATGCAACCTCCAGCCTTCTTTAGGTGTAACTCGCCAAACTCTGGATTTTCAACATTATTTCAAACAGAACCCTTTATTTACTTTACGGGAGAAGCATTCTTTCGTTCTATCAGCCATGACTGGATAGAGGTCCTAAGTAATTTGCAATTGTATTTTTCAGTCGCCTACACTGAGAATTGAACCTTCAACCTTCAGGAGAATATCATTTTCACAATTGATTTGTTCAAGCACTCTATTTTCATTAAATATTTATTAATGAATAGTTTGGAAATTCTATACATATATTATTTATTAACATTTGTTTTTATTTGGTTTAGAGTGATTTTATAATTTATCTCTATAAAATATTCTTCTCCTTAGGCTTATCATAAGGCTTAGATCTATTATCATGTGAGTTAAGGGTAAGTGAGTTAAGATTTATTTTCTTATTCTTTTTAATAGTTATTTTAAGGCTCAATTCTTTAAATAATCTGTGAAATTGTTTCCTGACTAAACCTAATTGTTTAACAGATAAAAGGTGTTTTTGAAGGCTTACAATGCAAGAATGTACAGCCGTTGTGAGCAGATAAATAAATAAATGTGAGCAGATAAATAAATAAATAATAAATAATTAAATAATTTTGTTTATTTATTTATTTACCTGAATGGTTTTTTTTTTTTTTTCCTTTTTTTTTTTCAACTGTGGATGGTATTTATTCCAGAGGTCCTTTCGAGTGTATAACTCATTGTCAGTGGAGAAACATATCCATTCTATAAGGCTGTCAATTGTAAAGTACTTATAATTGTCTATCATTACATCTAGTAATAAATAAGGTACCGTCTCTATAAAGTCCATCTTGTAATTCTGGCATTATTCTCTCAATTTTAATTAATATATATATTCTTACCAGATTCGTAACTTGAGCCATATCTGATGAGCCCATCGTGACATCAAAACTTAAGTTCCTATCCTTTCTAACCCATAATTTTCAATGATATATTTTCCACAAAGTTTGAAGGAGTTTGATTAAATAATCAAACTCCTTCAAGTAAACTCTGTAGATATTACCTAATAATGAGGAGTTAATTGTAATCTCCTAAACCAATTAACTGATCATTATCAATTTTGGAATATATATTTTAGACAACATAGTGAATAACATAGGCATATTTGTTTTTGTAAATGTAAGCATCCATGGGGTGCATATAAGTGTTGGGACAATTAATCAGAATCGGAAAAAATCAAAGCATTTTGGGTATCGGAATTGGAAAAATTTTAGCCTATTTTCCGATGCCAAAACCAATTCCTTAAATTATCTTTTTTCATTTGATTTTCGTTTAAGAAACATCTTCCACTGCTTGGAGTAATAATAAAATAATAAATATTTATTGATTAAAACTTTCAGTAAAACTAAAATCTCTAGATCACCACATCAGAAGTGTATTTTTACGTTTGAAAAAAAAAAAAATATATAAGCACATTTAAGATGTGTTTTTATGGTAATCGGGACAATATAACACTTTTATCGTTAAATATTTAGAGATTTATAAAGAATCGGAATCGGTAATTGTATCGGAATTGGGAAAAATATTGGAATCATCCCATCACTAATGCATATATACATAAAGCGTTTTTTTTTATTTATTTATTTATTTTTTTTTAATATTTTAAATAATTTTGATGTAGTGATCATTATTAATTTTAGAATATCTATGCTTCACACCCTGAGCACATTTTTTTTTTTTTTTAAACTTTATCATTCAGGGGATTCGCATATCCAAACTCACACCTGCCTCCAAATACATTTAAAATAAGTTAGATACAAAAAATTTAATAGGCAAAATTATTATTTACATTAAATTTGGAGTTATATTCAGTAATATATTTGTCAAAGGATTAAAGTGCAAGGGTGAGCATCAATATGTATATGCTTATGTAGCAAGATCCCTGGCAATACCAGATGGTCTTGCTTGTCAAATAGAGGAAGAGAAGGTAGGAGACGGGGTGTGGTATTTGATCAAGAAAAAAAAGAAAAATGTCCCTGGGACTTTTATCAAGAGAAAAAAAATATAATAGATAATAATTGTTCTTTAAGCAGTTTTAATTTCCATCTTGTACTTATGTGGCAATAAGAAGAGGCAAAAATGTCCAGAAGAAATAAAATATTTCAATGTAAAAAAAAAAAAATAAATAAATATGATAATGAGATTCTTGAGTTAGGCAGAAAAACAATACAGGATCGTTTTCTGGTTGAGTTTTGAAAAAAAAAATTCAAATATTATGGAAACAATGACTTGGGTTCAAAATGTCTTCTTTGGTGCCTGGGAGATGTTGTCATTTGGGTCTACCTGTTGTATTTAACTACCAGGCCACCAAGCCAGTGATAAGTTAGTTGGACAGATAAATAAATAAAATTGAACCTGGGGAGAGATATGGTCACGAAAGAGAGGGAGGAGGTTCACAAGAAAAGAGAAAATGAAGGGAATGTAGAGTGGGAGGATAGAGAAAGACGTTCACGAGAGAAGAAAAGGAATATAGGATAATGGGATAGAGAAAAAAAGAGGTTCAGAGGAAAAAAAAAGAAAAGTAATCTTCCAATGACAGAGGGAGGAAGAGGCCAGTTTTATAAAAACGATTCGCTTTTTAGAATTAAGGTCTTTTTACTGGCTAACATCGAGACGTCCACATTGCTCTCGCCCCACCTGGGGTGGGGGCGAAACCCTCATAAGAGCTAAGTTGAAAAGCTCTTGTTCTTAGCTGGGAAAATTAATTAGATGACATTAAGTTATACAACCTGCATCACGAAGCTCCGATCAAAGAACTCGACTTTGAACAAGTGTAAAAGGATTTATAAATAATTATTTTGTTTCGTTATATAAAAATGTTTTTCTTTGTTTCTCGATTGCCGGCCTGAATGAGGATACAATTTCTTTCAGGTATGCCTTGACGTCAGATGATGAAAGAGATAGACTGGATCCAGCACGAAGCCAGAGTGATGGCCGAAATCACAATGTTGCCATACGGACTTAGGGTCATGCACATTTTGCGTGCCCTGAGCAGCAGAGAGATATTTTCCAGTGACCAGTGAGCGTCTGGTCACCCTTGAGAGGTCCACCACTAGACAAGTAAGAATGTAGCCCTGCTGGGTCTCATCTATAGTCCTGCGAGCCGGGAGCAATGAACACGGCCAAGTATGCTCCCGTGAACCAGGTTAGCGACGGATACGGCCTGCCCTCGGACAAGAGAGGGCGTTAGGGTTAGGGTTAGTACAATTGTAAACTATTCAATTTATCATCATAAACTATGGAATATGTATTCAAGTCAACAAGGTGACTAATGTGGGCAAATTATTATTTTTTAAAAAAACTTTTACCATTTAGGGGATGCCACCGAAACTGTAACATAGCCACCAAAGAAAGAAATCATAGTAACTGATGCTATATTTATTGCTTGTACCAATCCTGGGATAGGTATTCTACTAGTATATCTGGGCAGGAGCTGCTTGGATTATCCTATCTGGCTTTGACTGAGTTCAAAGCCAGATTCAAAACCTGGTAGGTGATATCCTTTTCTCTTCCCTACAACCTTGTTCCCACAAAAGAGACATTGCTAGCCTGCCTCTGCTCTATCGTTATTTTCATGGCAAGTGTTCATCTGAGCTTCAATCTATGATCTCACCTTGTTAAACCTTCACAAAAAATCTAAAATATGAATTCTATGAAGAAAGCTTCTTTTCTAGAACTGCCCACCACCGACCTACTTTCCAGCTTACTACAATATAGTCATCTTCAAGTCCAATGTAAACAAGTTCTTATTGAGCCATCTGCCTTAATAATCAAATTATACCAAATTCCCACTACTAATGCTTGCTTTTCTGATGACTACTGCACACCATTAACCCTTATCCTCTAGTGGCCTCTGGGCCTTGATAAGTAGTGACTCCCTTGTAAATAGTGTGTGTGTGTGTGTGTTACAGAAGATCAGAAAAACATCAATACTGCCAGTTTCAAATCTAACACAAAGGGTACCAGTCCTTGGTTGCCTATGCCAGACTCTCTTCAGCCTCTGTTTATAAACGTCTCCTTGACAATGGCGTCCTGAGACAGATATAAACAGAAGCTGAAAAGAGTTCGGCAGAGGTGACCAGAGCTTGGTTCATTTTGCGTTGGATTTGAAACCGACGGTACAGATGTTTTTCAAATCTTCTATAACACAAATATTTTTTAAATATATATTACACTCTTATATTGATATTTTCTTTATATTCGAGTACTTTGCTGGGGTTCTTTCCTACAAACCTAACATAGATTTTATATATATATATATATATATATATTAGTAATGAGACGATTCTAATATTTTTGTCCCCCATTGCGATACATTCACCGATTCCGTACTAAATTCCAGATTCCGATACAATTACCATTTTCAACTCTTAATAAATGTCAAAATATTTAGATATAAAATTGTTATTTTTTCTGATTACCGTAAAAACACATTAAATGTGCATATATTTTCTCAAACGCAAAAACACAGTTGTAATTTGGGGGGGGGGGGCTGCTCGGTAAATTTTTAGCATTACTGGTAGTTTAAAATCAATAAATATTAATTATTTTTTTATTTATTTATTTTTTTTTTTACATGGTGGTCACCACTTATCAAGGCCCGGAAGCCACTCAGGGATAAGGGTTATTGCAAGTACAGTACGTTAGTGTGGAGATTTGAAAGTGTTTACTTAAGGGGGCGGTTCATTAGGAATTTGTTAGCGTTGGACTTGAAGACATCCAAGTTGTAGTCAGGTGAAAGCATGCAGAGGGAACAGAGTTCCACAGGCGTGCAGTTCTAAGAAAGAAGCTTTGTTCATGGAATCCACGTTTTGATTTAGGCACAGATAAAGAGTGGGGAAAATTTTTCACAGTGGATTCAGCTAGACGGGTGTTTTTCGTGAAAGATTGGCTAGGGGGGACCAGAGATTGGAGTTCAGACGAGCACTTGCTATGGAAATAACAATAAAACAAGGATAGACTCGCAACGTCTCTTCTGTGGGAGAGAGGTTGCAGGGTAGAGAAAAGGGCATCTCCCACTAAGCCATGAAGTCGATTTTGTACCCTGTCAAGGCAGGATAGGCTGTTTTTAGCAGCTCCTGCCTAGATATGGCAGCAGTATTCCATCCTTGGACCTACTTGGCTTTTATATAGATAGAGAATTGCATCAGTCGTGAGATATCTTCTGGAGCAGTAGAAGGATCCCACCATCTTTCCAGCGACCTTGGCAACAGACTTATTATTTTATAATTACCAGCATTGGACGAATTCGTTTTAAACAAAATAAAACAAAAAATAGACAATTATAAGAATCGTTTTGGCATCGGAATATAAACACAAAATTTTCCAATTCTGATACCTCCAAAATTTTTAATTTTTCTGATTTCCAATTAATCGTCCCAATATTAATATAAATATACACACACATACACACAAGAGAGACAGGAGTCTCAAAATCATAGCAAAACAAAATTTACAACAGATCTTGCACAAAGTGTTCAATACTCAATTGGATAGAGCTATATTAATAATAATAAGAGTGTTAAAGCTATATCCAATGCTCAGTTTAAGGTTTAATAAAGCAGTGAGGTGTTGAAACATTCCACAAACTCCAGAATCATAATAAAAGGCAGGGGTGATCATTTGGCGGTATTCAGCAGTTTTAATTCACTGCAGTTTTGTGACTGACTACAAAACAATACTTGCAGTTAAGTATTGTCAGCAAATTGATGCAAGATGCAGCAGAAACTGCAACTTGGCAGCAACAGAAAAGACAAATACTTCAGCATGATAATGTTCCACCACAAGCAGCACAAATTACTCTGCTAAAAACCATAACAATTGATCTATTCATTTCTACTTCATCCACTGTATTTGCGGCGGTGTTCAATCACTACCATTTCTTTAAAACAGCTTACTATCCATTTAAGGAATATTTTCTCAAGGATGGAAATTGGACTGATTGATTTTATTCAACATTCTAAGAATGTAATTAATTCCAATTAACTAATCTGAAGACTATTTACACTTGACAAAACGGACATTTTTCTTACAAATGCAATATTAAAAATTACAAAATAAACAACTTACCGTGAGGCTCATGAATTCAAGGAATTTCTTTAATATTTTGATCATTGGTCCAAATCCATTTGGTAGATATTCCTTCACCTTTTCAACATGGCTCTGCAATAAATAAATAAATAAATAAATAAATAAATAAACAAATAAATAAAATAGATAAGTTTAATGAATAAAATAAATGAAAAATAGACAAAATGAATAAAATAAATGAAAAATAAATAAACAAAATGAATAAAATAAATAAAAAATAAATCAAATAACTATTATGAATAAATAAAACAAAAAAAATTAAATAAACAAAATGAATACATTAAAATAATTTAAATATAAATAAAGATACACATGACATTATTTCCTATCAAACGAGTAAACAAGATTTTTAAATACTTGTCATAATATCACCCTTTTCCATGTGATCCAAATTCTGATGCAGAAGTCAGCTTGCTAAACTTCCTCGAAAACACTCTCGCACCCAGCTATCTGAGAATACTGACCGAGTGTAACTATTGAAATTCCTTTGCTTCTCTAGTTTTTCAGCTTACTCGTTAAGATCATTTGACGAAGAATCGAAAACGTTTGTGACACATATGGCACTTATATTAATCTTTTTGATTTTCACATAACCTTGCAAATGGTGTGCATCATCCCTAGGTGGAGGACCATCATCATGCCAGGTTTGGTCATGATTGGTCCAATGGCGTGGGCTGCAGGAAAGTTGTACACACAAACACATGAATGCTACTACTTTATATATTAACTAGCGAGGGGTACCCGGCATTGCCCGGGTGTTTGGGGTGGGGGGTAAAAAAAAAAGTAAGTATGAGGATCGAACCCGAACTCTTGAGTTGTAAATTAAAGTGTGAAAAAAAAAAAAAAAAAAAAAAAGCGCGATGTTAACCATTGTCCCACCGCGAGATGCTAACGGAAACACGTTTGAATTTATTTAATTAGTTGGATTTAGCAGGTGCCCGTTTTAAATGAGGTCAAGTTTTGACTGCGGGATAGTATTCATTTACTGCTGAACGCCCCCCCCCCCCCCCCGAAGATGTTATAGGAAAAATGAGGCGAGCGACAAATATTGAATATTTATCTTCCCGAAATCAGGCAAATTAAATAGACAGGCGAGCTTCGTTGTTAACTGTGAGATATTACGATTTGTATGTGATATAAAAAGTTTTAAAAAGTTGTGAAGCGAGTGACCGCTTCTCTGAAAGAAGCCTTTTGTAGACACATAGAAAAAGCGAACACACATACATACATTTTCGCTTTTATATTTATAGATGAATGCCTGCCGATATGGCAGTCATAGGCACTGAATTTCCTCTCATTTTTATGTTAATTGCCAGTGGTCTTGAGCTAATGATGCTAGCCCAGTTAAGAGCCGCTTTGTGACTTGATTTAAATCGCTCAACCAGCAGTAATTATTACTTCCTACACTGATGATTGTGTAAGCATGAAACACTAGTGCCAGTAGGTATAAAAATAATTATTAATATTTATTTGAAAAATATATATAACAGGACAAATATTCTATTATCTATAGAATGCGAATACTGGTGAAACAATTTTTTTTCCTATCATTTTTGAAGGAGGTTATACAGGATGGAACAATAAAATTGTTGTCCTAGAAAAGACAACATGATTCCATTTTCATTTGATAAAAACCGTTTTTTTTTGTTGCAGACCATCTACTAGTTGGCCAGTTGTGTGAAAATCCCAGGAGTAATAGGAGCATTATATCATGTCTGAAAGTGACACAATGTTCAACAAGCGAGATCGGAGATGCGCCGTTGTACAACTCATGCTCTCTACCGATCAAAGCTATGACAACAGGACCATTGCCAGCACCCTCAAAATGCAAATTCAGATGGTTCAACACTTGAGGGCACAGCTCAAAGAAGTTTTCAGCCACGGTTATGGTTTTAGTGTGGTTTCAAATGAGGATATCATGCCTGCTTACATTTTTGAAGTTGGCTTGAAAGTCAACACCAAAGTGAACCGGGATGTGCTGAAGAATGTGGTCGTTTGGTCGTTTTTATTTTACGGCATATCAACCCTTTTCAGGTTATTTAATGCCGAATCCAAAGATTTAAGAAAAAATTTTAATACAACATATTTGTTGCTTTCAAGTCGGTTTCTATTTAACCCATAGTTGGGACCCTAACAGGTACTACCACTCCGGTTCAGAGTGAACCTGGGAGCAATGGCAATTAAAGGGTGGCTCCACACTCCTCAAAGGCAGCAAGCTAGGGCCTCACCACTGGATATAGTTTAAGGTCATATCAGAATGTGGTGATCCCCTGGTGCAATCAGGTGGTCGCTGACAGACCTGGGTGTGGCAGCAGGACAACACCAGCTCAAAAGTCCAAAGAGATCCAGTCTTGGCTTCAAAATGATTGTTAAAACTTTGTACATTTCTCTCACTGACCCCCCCCCCCCCTGCTCCCCTGACCTGAACCCGCTGGATTACTTTGTTTGGTCATACATCGAGAACATCACCAACATGATTTCCCACAAAACCAAAACCAGCCTGATTGCCAGCATCCACCGAGTATTCGCCAAGCTCCCACCGGTGCTTGTAGAAAAAGCATGCTCTTGGTTCTGGACCTGTATTGAGGTGGTGATTGAAGCTGAAGGCGGCTACAGTGAATAGATGTCAGCTCTACTACATAATCAAGTTACCTGAATTGATTTTTTTCAATAAAAGTTTTAAAATAAAGCTGTAGTGTTGTTTTCTTTAGGGCGATGACTTTATCATTCCACCCTGCACACTAGTATAATGGAAGTGGTTATTAATGGGTAATTATTCAAATTACTTTTTGTTGAACAGCTTTTGTTTTTACACAAGGGAGTTACCACTTATCAAAGCCTGAAAGTCACATGAGGATAAGGGTTAATGAATGTAAGCTGATAGTATAGTAATTGTTAATGGTGTAGATTGGGTAGAATTTGGATTATTTAAGGGGACAGTTAAACAAGAACTTGTTTACATTGGACTTGAATACATACATAAATACAAGTGTGTTTAGAAGTGAATTCTATTATATATATATATATATATATTAGTCGCCTGGCAAGACCACAGGGGAGACAACCGAAGCAGCCGAACTGAAACTGGCCTGCCATACATATATACAAATGTGTACATATTTTATTGGTTTGAAAATATAGGTTCTTTTTTACCAATTGCCATAAAATTTTAACAGAATAGTATTACAATCTTCAAAAACCATGCAAATTTTCATGTAAAGAACCAAAGACATGAGCATTTCAATATTCAATTTGGCTACAAGTATAGATATATCCATAGATATACCACCGTTTTTGGCAATTTTATAAGTTCCAAATCTCAGTGACTATTGATCAGAATTTAACAAATGAAGGCTCGTTGGAAAGTTAATGACCTCATTTGTGTAGTGAGCCATTTGTCCTTAAGGTCGCTCATTAAGGGGGATCATCTATCATCCAGAGCCAATTTTGGGCACTTTTTTTACAGCCATAAAATGTTTCAATCATAGTTATTTGTTTTCCTAGTTTTGTATATGAATTACAAAATATCTGATACTTCCCCAAAACCTTGATGGAAGGGGAGACTAAAACTTGCTGCCATGATTTCAAATGATCTGAAATAACAGCCAGTGGAGACTTGATTCCAAATATTTCTCATATGTTATATCTCCCCTCTTTGGTTTTCATACATAAAGTAAATTTCACAGTGTATAAAGATTATTTGAGACTGGAGATATTCATGATCGTACCCTATTTCCAAAAGTGGGAAGGTATAACATATAAGGAATATTTGGAATCACGTCTTCCCTTGCTAGTATTTCACATTATTTGAAACCATAGCAGCAAGTTTTTATTTCCCCCTCCATCAAGGCCAGAAGTTTTGGGAAAAGAGAGAATATGTTATATCCGTAAAGGACATAGCAATTTCAGTAGGGAATATTAAGTGGGAGAGTTAAATGCGTAGCAGAGCAAAATGAAAGTAAAAAAAAAAAAACAAAAAAAAAACAAACAAACAAACAAACAAAAAAAAAAAAACAGCTCGATCTCATTAATTTATTTCAACCCAAAAGAGCCTTATCAAATGAGAAGAACAAGTTGAGGTTTAACTTGGGACTGGAATCATTGAACAAATTTACAACCGTTTTGTATTTATTATAAAAAGTGAGAGGGGGGTAAGGAAGGAGCGAAGGAATGAGGGAGAATTTAGAGGTAGGGGAGAAAGAAATATAGCGAAAAGGGTAGGAGGAAGGGAGAGAGAATTTGGAAGTGAGAGAGAGAGAAAAGAAAGAAAAAACACGCTCTTTCTCTCTCTCTTAGCGTATTTCAAATGAACAGAAGTGCAGCATAAAAGCTGCAACCGACGTAGAGTCGAGAGCGAGAACTGAACAGTATAAATTATTATGGGATGTCAACCAAGTAAATTCACAGGAGAGAGAGAGAGAGAGAGAGGGGGGGGGGGTAACGAGGCTAAAAATGTGCTGAAGTGTAGTTACGTGAGGAAGCAGGGAGAGTTACAAAAACGCACCCCCTCCATCCCCACCTGTCACCGTTTCTTTCAGGCTAACACACAATTGCTAATCTAATAGCAAAGACAGACGGCAGTCCCCCCGAGAGAGCCGGAGGAGTCGTATGCATAAAGCCTTCCACCCACCAACCCACACACATATGAAGGTGAAAAACAACTTTTCTGAATCGCATCAGAGCCGAATCAAGCTTATAACAATATTAATGGTGACTTATCTAAGATGATCTTAGTTTCATATCTACACTTGATAATACGTATATATTTTTGTTTCTGTCTTTGTTTCGGTGCTCAATACACAGCTTAATGACAGTGGCGTTAGTCTGACGAATTCTTTGGAATGAAACACAAACCTTTTTGCATACCTGGCTTTTAATACGCATATTTTATTCTATTACATATATATATATATATATATATATATATATATATATATATATATATATATATATATATATATATATATATATGTATATATGTGTGTGTGTGTGTGTGTGTGTGGGTGTGTGTATGAATAAAAAATCAATACGAAAAATATATAAATGTTTATATCTTTTGTGTATTTATTTCCTGTGTGTTGACGTGTAGAAATACAAAAAGTCTTTTGAAAAAACAAAAAAACAAGAATGTTTCCTTCAAAAGCACATAATTTCGACCGATCCTTCGATCTTCCTCAGTGTGAATCTCTCTCTCTCTCCCTATATATATATATATATATATATATATATATATATATATATATATTACTTTTATTTGTTTTACATAAGCATAAATATGTCGCTACACATTCATAAGCATGTTGCGGTCAGCCGGTTATAAGTAATTAGAGACCTCTTCAGGCGATATTGCTTATACAAAAGTCCGATTACGGACATAACTTTTGTATAAGCAATGTGCCTGCAGATCTCCAGTTACTTGTAACTAGCCGACTGAAACATGTTCATGAATGTGTAGCGACATATTTATGCTTATGTAAAACAAATAAAAAATATATTTTGCTCTATTTCGGTATTGAGCACTCTTGCATTAACTTCATTAAAACTTCACTGGTTTCTTCACCTCTGGAAAACATTAACCTGAAATCCCTCTCCCTCATATATATAAAAAAATATATATGCACTTCCTTGCCAAGAAATTAGACACAAGGTCATGCGTAGTTTTGAGAAGCCTGCGCTCTAAGATAAGCGATCTCTAATCAACATAAAATGCCTGATTTCCATCCTCCGGTAGGAGCGCTTCAAACCATTCAAACCTTCAACGCTTCAAACCATTAGCTATAAGCTAACCCTAGGACTCTCTCTCTCTCTCATATATATATAGCTTGACCTGCATAGTCACTTAATCTGCATGTAATATATATATATATATATATATATATATATATATATATATATATATATATATATATATATATATATATATTACATGCAGATTAAGTGACTATGCAGGTCAAGCTGATGATAAAAGTGTCGTTTTAGAGCACGGTGTATATGCAAACCTAATTTCTTGCGAGAGGAAGAGAGAAGGTGAAGGCCATCGCCTTTCTTTTTCAGCAGCCATTTTTATTTTATTTCTACCCATTCTCTTCCCCTCTTTCGGCTGCTCCTGCTGCTTCGCCATCAGTTACATTTCCCAAGCAGCAGCAGCAGCAGCAGCAGCCAGTAAAGCCGGATTTTTGCCAGAGTAGATTTTCGTTTTGGGATTAAAAACCAAGCGTAGAGAGAGAGAGAGAGGTAGAGAGAGAGAGAGGTAGAGAGAGAGAGAGAGAGAGAGAGAGAGAGAGAGAGAGAGAGAGAGAGAGAGAGAGAGAGAGAGAGAGAGAGAGACGGACGTTTTGTCATATACTCGCTTAGTAATAATAACATAAAGCCTCTCTTCAGTGGACCCTGGACCCCACCTTAATGTTAAGATAGGGAGATGAAACGACAGCGAAGGCTTTCTGTGGAAATACGTGGATTTAAATTGTAAAAATGGCCCAAGAATGGTTAAATGTGTTAATGGGCTTCATCAGACTTAATAATTAATATGTTGAGAGAGGGAGAGAGAAATAGAGCAGGAGGAGGAGAGCACAGGAAAGGAGCGTATAAAAGGATAGAAAGAGATTGACGAAGTAGCTAGAGAGAGAGAGAGAGAGAGAGAGAGAGAGAGAGAGAGAGAGGAGAGAGAGAGAAGAGAGGGAGGGAGGGGGTTAAAGAGATAATCTCCCCATCCCATAAACAATAAACATAAGCAAGGATAATATTTCGTTTGATTTTAGAGAAGAGAATGTATACAAAAACCGGGAAGAATTCGAATGAATTTTATCCATTTCGTTTCTATCCCCACCCCCAATCATCTCATCCTTTGAAAGAAGAAGGAAAAAATTGAAGAGATGAATGCGAATCTCATGAAAGCTTAACATTGGATTCTTTACTTCAATTCAAGTTTAAACAGATCTTTTACAAACTGAGAGGAGGGAGCACACATACCAGTTACAAAATGTGGTTGATTACAGCAATATATATATATATATTACACACACAAGGGGCGTTCGAAAAGCAATGCTTCCTATTTTTTCCGCCCAACTGAACCAGAGGTGACTGTAAATTGCATTGCTATGATAACTAAATTCATGCATTCATGACCTGAAAGTTTTATTTCTCTGTTGCAGATATTGACGGCATGAGACTCTAAGAAAGCAACCCTTTTATGAACTTGTGTCAAAAGTAGAGATGTGTCACTTAATTCCTGGCACAAGTGCATTAAGAATGGTGGTGACTATGTAGAAAAATAAATTGTGGAACACCAAAGGTCGCTCGTATAAGTGGTATCACTCACGTCTTCGTAGCTTTTGAAATTTTGAGGTTAAAGAAAATAGGAGGCTTTACTTCAAGAACTACCCTCTGAATCAGGAAAATTGAGTTTGCATAAAAAATATCCCAATTTAGTCTTTTTCTGCTCACTATAACACACCTCTTTCTTTTCCACTACAGCCACGAGTGTTAAATAATATTAATAGTACTCTGGTTGATAGTCCTTGTTGTTCAAAATATTTTTCATCTGCTTGAAGAACGAGGGAGAGTGATAGATACCGTGTAAATTATAATAGGGGGAGGTAAAAGAGTCAACCCATATATATATATATATATATATATATATATATATATATATATATATATATATATATATATATATATATATAGAGAGAGAGAGAGAGAGAGAGAGGGTGAAGGTGATAGTAAGAAATGGGTCACTTATTAATTGCAAATAAAGACAAACCGATTTTTTTTTAAACCGACTATTTCAACGTGTATTTTGTGTTATTAAAATAAATAAGAAAACAAATAATATTAAATAACTAATAATAATAATAACAATAATAATAATAATAATAATAATAATAATAATAATAATAAGAAGAAGAAGAAGAAGAAGAATGAGAAGAGGAAACTGAAGAAAAAGAACCTTCCACTATATAATAACGATAGATGTGGATTTGTAATTCCAAAGTAACAGACTACAAGGGAAGCTGAGGAGGCTCCCAAAAAGGACAGTTTTCCTTTTGTCAAATTCGAAACTGACGGTACCAATCTTGTTCTGATCTACTATAATTTTATACATATACATATATGTGAAAGTGTGTGTGTATAAATACATATATGTGTATATATATATGTGTGTGTGTGTGTGTGTGTAAATATGTGTGTATATACATGTATATGTGTGTGTAAATATGTGTATATATATATATGTGTGTGTGTGTGTATGTATATATATATATGTGTGTATGTATGTATGCATGTATATATATATATATATATATATATATATATATGTATGCATGTATATATATATATATATATATATATATATATGTATGCATGTATATATATATATATATATATATATATATATATATATATATATATAAAAGACTGTAAATTATAATTTAAAAGAATTTATTGTTCGACAGGATACCCAAAAATAAGTATTAAGATTTCCTTAATCCGCGTAAGTTAAATAGGGGACGATTCCAATATTTTCCCCGACTCCGATAAATTACGGATTCTGTTCTTTAATTGGAGTTCCGATACAATTACTGCTTTACATTCTAAAATCGCCCCAAAAAAGAGTAGAATTTCATTTTTATTGTGGAAGGGGTGATTTAGTGGAGAATACTCATTTACTTTTTAATGTAGACATAATTTATCTTTGATTTGATTTGTAAATGTTTTCCTTTTATTCAAGATATTTTATAAACTCATTTTGTGATTTTTAACTATATTTTTCATTTTTGTCAGCAATAAAAAAAAAAAAGATAAATCAATAAATGAAAGAATCGTGTTTGGAATCGGAAATTAAGTTAAAAAAATTTTCGATTCCCAATTCCTATTTTGATTAATCGTCAACAGTGTTAGGACTATTATTTGAAATCGGGAATCGGTAAAATCGGAACTTTGGGGGGTATCGAAATCGGAAAGTTTGTGCCTATTTTCCGATGCCAAAACGATTCTTTTAATTCTTTTTTTATTTGATTTTATTTAAAACATAATTGTTCACTACTGGTAATAATGATAAAAGAATAAATATTTAATGTATTTTAAAATACCAGTCAAACTAAAATCGATAGATCATCCTCCACGAGTGTATTTTTAAGTTTGAGAAAATATATGCACATTTAACGTGTTTTTTTTTTTTTTTTTACGTTGATTGGGAGGAAATAACAACCATATAGTTAAATATTTAGAGATTTATAAGGAATTGAAATCAGTAATTGTATCGGAATCGGTAATCTAGGCACGGCCAAAATGAAAGGAGGGAGTAAGCATTTTCGGACGGAGTGTCTTTTTAAAAATCTACCAAAAAGTCAAGTAATTATCCAATCAATTCGAAATTTTCACCGATTATTAAGTGAAGAATAAACTTCATAATGGCGTTTTTTTTTTTTTTTTTTTCAATAACTGATATATATATATTGCCCACACCCCACTTCTTTATTTGTGGGTACAAATATGCTTAAAATAATTAACCAAATCTGAGCAAAATATATTGTATTGTGGGGAGGGTGAGGATAGTAGATAAAACAAATAAACAAACAAAAAATATTGCGCACGTATCAGATTTTAAGGTTGAAAATCCGAATTTTTAATGTGTTTTATTTTTCATCTTTTGTGTTTTGAAGTGTGAAATTCGTTGAATATGTTATTAATAATTATCTTTCAGATAGCAAAAGAAAATTATATATTTCCATTATTTTTGCAAAAGAACACTACTTTTAAATCTTTGAAAAGTAGATTAATAATTTTCTTTTTCTGAGCCCAATATTGCTAATATACCATTAAATAGGAAATGCTTTGAAGAATTGATATCAAAAAAGAAGAAATCGATAAATATCTGTGCATTTGCTAAAAATATGATAATTTCGGCAATTTTTTGTTTATTCACCTATGGTGGCCCAACTATGATAGAAGATGCAGAAGTTGTTTTCAGCACATACGACACCAAGCATTCCCAAAATGGTCACCCATCTGGTACTGGCCAGCCTCATCATTGCTTAACTTCAGGGTTTATGTGTATATATATATATATATATATATATATATATATATATATATATATATATATATATATCTTATGTGAAAAGAATAAAACCCTTCACTTAATCGTCAAATCAAACATTAAAAATATATGGCTAAATATAATTTAGTCCTCTCCAGATCTCCGTACTTAATTTTAAACCATCATTATTATTTTTTAAAATTTTTAATTCCGCTATGAAAATCTATAGAGTGATATAAAAAGTTGGAATTATTTGAAATACAGGTATTAATATTATAATATTTTTTTGCATATTCTTATAACAAATCATCCTAAATCTTATTTAAACGAAAAAAAATTTATTTGGTTCAAAAACCTTTTAAAAAAATATTTTAATGTTTTAGTGATCGAGACAAAAATGGCAGTGAATGGTGTGGGTTTGGAAAATTTTTAATTTAAAATTCTATTTAAAATAGTAGAATTTTTTTTTATACTATTCTGCTTTTCATATAATAAATTCTGGCTTTTATCTTTCTGGGGGAAAAAAAGTTGCTCCAGAATAATGGGTTTTAATAGATTTTAATTCATTTTAAAAACACTAATTACTTGTTTATTTTATCATTTTTTGGCCGTGCCTAATATAATCCATAAAGATTAAAGCAATTTTTGAAGAAAATTTAAATGTGAATGCTATATATATATATATATATATATATATATATATATTAGTAAGTTATAAATATATATGGCGTTTAAGTGTAGCTTAAACGTCATATATATTTATAACTTACTAACTAGCTCTACCTACGTATTTAGCACTGTTGAAGTAAACAGTTAAAGTTTATGCATAAATTTATACTTTCGTATGTTAATTTTATGTGAGTAAATGAAGTAGTTTTATATATATATATATATATATATATATATATATATAGCTTTCTCATTTGAATTTCCCTCAAATATACGACATAATCGGCGTTGACACACCGGTTCTTGTCAGATCACCGAAATTAAGCAACGTTGAGCTTGGTTAGTATCAGATGGATGACCATTTGGGAATTCTAGTCGCTGTAGGTGCTCTCCGCTTATTTCAGCATTTGTTTCCAGTCGTTCTATACATCCATTTTACTTGCCACTGGTATTTCACAATGCCGACTTAAAAGAGGGGTGGTTGGAGATTGCGCACCTCTTGCCACAAAAATTTCCCGTGCAGGCACCCCTTCGTGGGTATCCATAGTATGTCAAAGACTGAAGGAGACCCTATATATATATATATATATATATATATATATATATATATATATATATATTTATATATACTTAGAGGTATGTAAAAAAAAAAAGCAGGATAAAAAGTGCTCAATACATTAGTAGAGCTAAATATATATATATATTTTTATTTTACAACCTCAAAATATTAACTTAGGCCATTACAACTGTTTCAGCAGACAGAGGAGTTTCTTTTCTGTTTCTTCAGATGGTAAAAGTCAACAATGAGAAGGGAAGAGGATATGCTTTTTGGGACGTGTGGATATTAAGAAAACAAAAGAAATATAAAGAATAGAAAAATATAATTATAAAAAATATTTATATAAATAAACAAGAGATAGAAATAAAGAGAAGGAAAGAAAGAGAGAAGCATAGATATGTGCCCTGGACAAAATCAATTAAATTAAAAAAGTGATGGGTGTGAGTTAACGTATTTGGTGTCAACACAGCAGAGGTTTTGGGTGGGTAGGAGTGGTTTATATAACTTGAAACGTTTTTCTAGGATATTTATCACTGCTGCAATGTTAACATACATCTATCTGATTGTATTTTAACATACGTCCTGTATAACTTATATAAAAGCTCTAGAAGTTTTTAATAAGAAAGCAATATATGGTAGATATTATATATATATATATATATATATATATATATATATATATATATATATATATATATATATATATATATATATATATATATATATATATAAAATTTTTATAAATGTTTATTTTTGAAATATTGTTAATTTCAATGCATATCGTTTTCGTTTAACGGGTTGAGACTGTTATGATAAAAATTGAATCACCATTAATTTCGAGTGAAGCTTAATATATCTATTTTATAAGTGCAGAGCATATACAGCACAAAACTTTGTTGAAATTCAAAGACTTACATTTTTTCTTTTTTGTAATTTTTGTTTATTTCATCTTGAATTTCTTCATTACAGCCGTTTCGTTAATGGGATGGCAATTTTATGTGTTCATAAAAATTTCCTGGTCTCATCAACTCATCAGATGTTGTTTCCATTCAATGTTACCAACAAAAAGTTGATTTTGTATATAATAAACCTAGTGTTTGGGGAAAGAAATTGTTACAAGTCGATCCAAACACCAGGTTTATCATGTACAAAATCAACTTTTTGTTGGTAACATCGGATGGAAACAACATCTGATGAGTTGGTGAGGCCAGGAAATTTTTATGAACACATAAAATCATGAAATTGCCATCCCATTAACGGAGCGGCTGTAATGAAAAAATCCAAGATGAAATAAAAAGTTACAAAAAAGAAACAAATGTAAGTTTTTGAATTCCAACAAAGTTTTGAAACTATGATATTGGTAAATATTTTAAACTCATTAAACTTTGGGTGAAAAAAAAAAAAAGAAAAAAAAAACATCACCGAAAACTAGAGAGGGTAGGAAGTCGAGTTCGAAATAAGACCTTTCATTCCTTTCATCTCTATGACGACGGCGATCAGTAATCGTCTTATCAACATTAGCAGATTTGTTGACTCAATTGGAAGAGAATAAACCTTGTTTGCAGGATCAAAGTGAAATGGGGGAGAGGAGGGGACAGGATGTTCGAATTAACAAGGGTCAGTGGAAACTGGGGCTGTTGCAGTAAATGAGAGTAGACCTGATTTATTTGCTCTTCCCCATGGCAAAGTTGGACGCACAATCAATTTTTAATGCACAAAAAATCAAACTGCTCAAAAGGTGGGTAATGTAACTAAATCTAGTATTGAGTTGACTGCGAGAAAAAAAAAATCCGTGTAGGATTAAATGTTTTTATTTTTTTTATATGTTAAATAAATATTACGTGAGTCCTCATTCCGAGTTAATAGTTTATGTTAAGCATCTAAACACGAGAAATACACGATTTAAATATTGTTTAAAACCAAGATGGCTGCATATCGAAATCAACCACTTTGACCTTCAGCCGGAACGGAAAACGAACCGAAGGGAAATTTCTCAAACTTTAAATAAAAGTTCTTTAATTTATTGTTTTCTGGTTATATAAGATTTTGGAAATAAATTATTTTTCCCTGTGGTTTCTCAAAGTGTGGCTTCAGTATTTAAAAAAATATATATTTATTTGCTTTCCCACGAGAGAAAAATGTGGCACAAGGTCGTTTGGCTTCAAGTTTTATTTTTGCGTCAAGTTTTCAATTTTGGCTCAGGTTCATTTTCCGTTTCGTCTTTTCGCTCGATAAAGTCAAGGCTGTTAGTTTCCATATGAAGCGTCTACAAGACGGCCATATTAGTTTTTAAGAAAAAATTACATATTTAAGCAGTGTATTTCTTGTGTTTAATTGCTTAAAATAAAATTTAAAAAATATTAACTCGAAATGACTCATCATGTAATAGTATTTAAAAAACATTTTTAATGTCTACACAGATTTTTTTTTTTCTAGCAATCAACACAAAACTAGATTTAGTGACATTACTGATTTTTGGTTCTTCATTATTGTACCTATTTACTATGCCTCCCCACGGGACAGAGTTAAACACCAGGGTCGTTTTTTAACGTGGAGAAAAGGTACAAAAATAAAAATTGTCTCAGTCGTGAAGGATTTCTCCTCCACCGAAAGAGAACAAGAAATAGAAGTGCAGCATCTGAAGAACAGATACTACACTTTGATCTTGACCAAAAGGCCAAGCGGAAACCGAAATATTGAATTTCAAGTAAAACCAGTGGTATCTACTTAAATGTCATGTCGCAGTAATGAAAATATCCAAAAATTACAAAAAAAAAAAAACCGATTCTATGTTTGGGTTTCAGTTTCAATTAACTCGAAATGACTCGTTCATGTAATAATATTTAACATAAAAATCATTTTTATGCTTACACAGATTTCTTTTCTAGCAATCAACACAATACTGGATTTAGAGATATAACCCAAAAAGGTACACGTGGAGACATTCTAATAACAGTGGTCCCCATGTACGTGCATACCGACGAAGGTCGTTGAACATAACGTCAATTTTTAATATGGAGAAAATCCAGCTCCTCATAAAAGAGCACTTTTGTTTAAAACACAAAATAAAAATTGCCTTAGTCTCCTCCACTGACATAGGACACGCAATCGAGGTGTAGTATTGGAACAGATACTACACATTGCTCCTTTAATCGGCCTCCTTCCCAATAAAGAAAAATTAGTTGGAGGATCCTCCCCTTCAAACGGAGGAGCAGTAGCAGTACTCTGGATAAGTTCAAAATTTATCATGATCGGAACTGTCGGCATTCTCCGCTAGGTGCGTCTTCGGCAATAAGTGAAGAAGATAATGCATGGGAAGATGGCCGAGGAGGACAGAACAGAAAAGTACTCCACCCCAATCAGAGGACAACGGCTCAATGCCAGGTACCAATTAGTAATTAACGAGAGAGAAAGAAAGAAAGAGGGAGGGAGAGGATATGTGGAATTAGTAAGAGAGTAAGTGATTATTCCTCTCACTACATCTTTTGAGAGTTCGTTCTCTGACAAAAAGAAAGCTCAAAATAATTAGCATTTCCTAAACTGAGAAGTGGTGACTGTTTCAGTATTATCAAGTTGATTACAAAGCTGAATATTCCCCGCGGGTAGGGGTGTGCTGCTACTGCTGCTGGTATTTTACTATCCCCCTCCCCTAGGTGGCGATGGTAGGGCGACGTCGGTACTATAGGCTATCATTACTTTTCAATTCACGTCCCTAATGGAAAAGGTGATTCGGTACAGAAATACTTGTAACCATGCCAGGCGTAAAAAAAAAAAAAAAAAAAAAAAAAAGGAAAGGGTGGCATCGGCTGTCCTATGTAGGTCACATCGCACACAGCATTGGTATACATATATAAAGGCACTTTTCTTTTTCTTACGACGACGACGATGATGATACCGGCGATAACCCAACTCCCACTCATCAGCAGGAAATAAAAAAGAATCAAATCAAATCTATTTTTAAGAAAGAAACAATAGTGTTGCTTTAAATGAGTTGCTTGCACCTATCCCCACTCGGTCGTTCTAGCAGAAAGATCCAGCGTTGCTCGGGATTAAGCGAAATATTCTATGTCTTTTGCGCACTTTCATAACATATCACCGTTTTTAATGGTTTACTGAAGGTTCACCACCTATCAAGGCCCGAAAGCAACTCGAGTATATGGGCTGAAGAGACCGTCTGCTAGATGACGCTGATCAACCGCGTCCGACGAGAATACCGGAAACAATGGGTTGGGATGGGCAGAAGATTACTTAAGAATTAATTATCGAAGAACAGCTCAACAATTATTTGTTTACGTTAGACTTGAAAACGACCATGCTGTAGGAAATTATAGTTTTGTAGAGGATTTAATTAAATCCTCTACAAACTATAATTTCCACGCTACAAGATTTTTTCCAACAGCAACCTCATAAAAATCCCTCAAAGTTCTATAGATGATATGAAGTTCTAAGTTCCACGGATGTACATTTTATCAATGGATTGGATTTTACCGAGTTTGAACAAACTTCATCGACTGGATCTTTTTGCGGTGTAAATATATCTTCATAGCTGGACTTCAATGTGAACATTTTTCTCTTATATATATATATATATATATATATATATATATATATATATATATATATATATATATATATATATATATATATAATATTACTTCTTTTAAAATTTGGAGCTTTCAATTTTTGCTAATTAGCAAAATTATAGCTAATCTATATAAAATTTCGTTCACTGTTTTCCTCTGAAGAAAAAAGACAAATGTTTGAAACTCCATGGAATAAAGAAATAAATATCTTTATGTTATATTCCATGTGTAGAACAATAAATGTTGTAAATAATAATTTGTATAAATCTTAACTTCTTTGATATATATATATATATATATATATATATATATATATATATATATATATATATATATATATATATATATATTACTCTACAATGGCTCTGTTTTACCTAAAGATACAACCACTGAGTTGATGTGAATACATGCAATATTGAAATGCCCATATTTTGAATTAACCTATAATAGCTATAGACCAGCCATTCTGTTGTATTCTAATTAAATCAATCAATTTTGACTAATCTAATATATAAAAGGCTATACGTCTGTCTCTATATTTTCAAACTCTATTTCTTCCGAAACTAAAAGTCGCAGAGCGGCGCTAGAGGCCTCAATTGATTAGATTTTTACGGACCGTTCTTTTATGGATCTTTAGCCCATTAAAATAGTTTTTAAACGGTCAAAAAATCGTTATACATTTTGTACATTCATCTTAGTTTAGTTTTAATCAGTTCATATGCGCTTAACATTGGTACAGTGGTAACGTCACCAGCTTTGAATGCTACAGTTTTGCTTTCGGTTTCGATGCCAACTGATGGCATCTAAATACTTTTTTTTTAAATTTTGAAATCACTACTCTATAATAATATATACGAAATCTGGACAAATTAAAATATTATATTTAAGCGTATTTTTCGCCTTGGCAAAGCCTGGCGCCCCACCTCCCGCTAGTGTGTGTGTATGTATGTATGTATGTATGTATGCATGTATATGTATATATAAGTTTATATATATATATGCATGTGTGTGTATATATATATACGTAAAAAATGTATATATATATATGTAAAAAAAATGTATATATATATATATATGTAAAAAAAAAAAGAAAAAAGTAAGCGTCTTTAATATATGTCGGTTGGACTGTTTACATTTTGACTATCCATTGCTGAGTTTATTTGTGAAAAAATGTGTGAATTTGTTTATATCATCGTCAGTTACTATTCCAAAAATGTTTGTCTCAACCAAACTTTTTATTAAAAAAAAACAAAAAACAAAGCGGGAGACCAGTACCCGCATTAAGCTGGTCTGCAGTTTGACTTGTTGCTGGCTATCTTGCTCTTGCTTGTTGCTGGATGTAAACATTTTGAACCGAGAGAGAGATTTAACTGTCGTACAAAGCTAAAACTCTGTAACATCATCTTTGTATAGATACTCCCTCAGGCATTTGCCTATTATAAAAAAAAAAAAGAAAAAAAGTCCTGTGGCGATAAAAAAGCTGTGACATGTGTATGTATATTTATATATGTACATGTGTGTGTATATGTATTTATATCTATGTGTATATGTATGTATATGTGTCTATGTGTATATATGTTTGTGTGTGTACATATATACATTTATAAATGTTTGTATGCATGTATGTGTGTATATGCATGTATGTGTATGTATGCAGGTGTGTATGTGTGCATGTATGTGTGTATATGTATGAATGTATATATATATGGATGTGTATGTATATGCAGGTAAGTGTATGTATATATGTGCATATGTGTACGTATATGTATGTGTAAGTATATGTGTGTATGTGGATGTATATGTATGTATATGTGTATGTATATGTATGTATATGTATATGTATGTATATGTGTATGTATATGTATGTTTGTGTATTATGCATTGTGTATGTATATGGGTATATATGAGCGTATGCTTATAGACATGTATGTATGTATGTATGCATGTATATATTTATATGTATGTATACCAATGACCGTCTTGTTTATGTTTGCATGTGTGTGTATGTATATGTATGTGTGCGTATTGTGTATATACGCATGTATATATGTGTGTGATATGTGTACATATGTATGTGTGCGTGCGTGAATATATATGTATGTATAACAATGACCGTCTTTAGTGTCATGTCTGCTTGAGCATGTGAATTCGCTGGCAGGACTATATGTCTTTTTTCGGGCTCATGAACATTCAGTGTCTGAGGGAGTGGCACTCGTCTGACAAGACGTTGCAATCATCATATATATGTATGTGTGTATGTATATGTGTGTGTGTATATATATGTATATAATTTTAAATGTAGAACGATTATTTGCAAAAGAAATGCCCATTAATGATAGAAACTAATGTTTGCCTAAATGACCAACTAATCCTTCAAAGTCAACAATTATTAACACTTAGAAAAAAAGTAGAGAGAGAGAGAGAGAGAGAGAGAGAGAGAGAGAGAGAGAGAGAGAGAGAGAGAGAGAGGGGGGTATCTACTGCTTTGTTCAAATGGAGTAAATTTCAGATCTTTACATAGAAACTGTCTTGGTCAATTGACTTAATCTTCGTCTTGAATCCTTTTCAAGGTTGAACTGATATCAAGCAAGTGGGTTCGGAGGATTGGTAGGGCGGGAGGGAGCTGTGTTGTTGATAAGTTTACTACTGACTTTTATACGGGTTTTTCGCTCTCACCAACCCCACTTAATAAACATACTTTTAAAACGGTCACTTCCCTTCCCCTCTCCCATCTACTTAAACTAAATGAAGGCTCTCTCTAAAGTGAAGCGTTGCATACTGTTATGTCTATGTGCTATGACCAATATTGAGCACTCTCCCTGCATGCATATAACCACTTAAAATGTTTCTTTGGAGCATTTTAAGGTGCAAATTGCAAAAAGGATCCTGAAATACTAGCCTCGTTTTCTGTTTGTTGAAAGTTAGGTCACGTGGTAATTAGTCGACGGTGTCACAGCAGAAAATTAATCCTTACCTTTAGCAGCATTTTTTGTGTGTATGGGGTAGAAAGATAGTGTGATGCTGTTCTAAGTCACGAGAATCGCTCAAAAAGTCGTAAATAAAAAAATCATGACAGTAAAAAAAAAAAAAATTGGGGAGGGGGTGTATTTTTTTTAAAACTTTGAATTTTCAAATTGGAGGTTGTACTCCTATTATTCCCTCTAAAACCGTTTTTTTTTTTTTTAATGGGTGCAAATAGTGCAGAGGGGTCTGAAATTCGAGCTTCGTTTTTAGTTTGAGAAAATTAGATTATATGGTACTTGGTCAACGGTGTCACAGCAAATAACGTAGCCTCTTCTGTTTTGATCTGCACGGGCTTTCAGCCCCCCCCCCACCTCATAAAAGTCGCCAGCATGTAAAATAAACGTTAAACCGAAAATGATGCTGCTGCTGATGATGACGACAGTTTAAAAGCATTTTTAAATTAAAAAGAACTTTTCTTTTCCTTTTTAAAGCTTTTGTTAATCCTCAACAAAACAGACTGCCACCGAAACATGAGTAGCTACTGTGATAGAGGCCAGATTCATAAAGGAAAACCTAAGTGGGAAGTTAAGCAAAATATGTTCTCATCATATTTAAATGTATGTATGTTGGTATGGCCGAAAAAGCAGGGAGAGAATTCCAAAGACAAGCGGTCTAAGAAAAAAATATTAAAATAGAAATTTTTTCAAGTATCTGAGGAACGCTCTAAAATGAGCGGTTGAATTTTTCTGCTAGTTGAGTGCGTTTGGAGGTATTTTCGTTGAAGGGATGCAAGTGCAATATGTTCATATAAACACTGTTAATTTAGCACTACTACAAATAAATCACAGCGTTATCTTGACAGCACTTGTTCATTACCACTGTACTCGAAACAAAGCAGCATTCACCTAAGACAGGTTAAGCTGGTTTCCTTCGAACGAGGAAGTTTCTACGGAATATTAAATTCACAAACGATCCCCAGTCGCAGGTATATCATGGCATCAGAGATAACGACACTACACTTTGAACATTTTGCAAGGTGTAGAAGTCATTCCACATACAGCGCCTGGTACTTCCAAATGATCACGTTTCTGACCAGACTCAATGTCGCTTAACTTTAGTGATCTTTGGCAAAAGATAATCGGAAATGATAATCAATAATTTTTGGTCAACTATATATATATATATATATATATATATATATATATATATATATATATATAAATTCGTTCAGTCATAAAATGATTAGCGATTAAAACACTGCCTGATGACACCTTCACTCTATTTCCACAAGGCGTTTTCTTCCTTTTTGTTTTCTTTTTTCTGTAATCTGCACAGAAAAAGTTAAATTCCTCAAAAGAAATTATCAGATTGAACTACTACTACTACTACTACTACTACTACTACTACTAAGCTCTACTCAAATATTTAGCACTGTTAAAGTGAATATTTAATATATTATATGGGTGTCACAAACCGTCAATTATGCTTCACCAATGTTCGCACAAATATTCATATAAAAGTTGTTTTTTTGGTTTCTCCTTTTATAAACTTTTCAGGGCACTTTGTCTTTTTCTTTTCTTTTCTTTGTTCAATTTCCTCGGCTTAACGTGCAAAAGGAACATAAATTGGTACAGGTATAAATGCATTGAGGACATTGCCAAGGCTGCTGCAGAGAAGGTGGGCTTTCTCTACCATGCTAGAAAATGACTTACACCTTATCCTATATCTTTACAAAGCCGCCATTCTTTTATGCATTGGGTATTGTTGCCACATCTGGGTTGATGCGTCTACTGCTGGTCTCTCGCTGTTAGACACGGTCCAAGAAAGAGTCTCCAACCTAATAGGTTTTGCACTTTCAACCACACTCCTACCTCCGTCCCATCAACGAAATGTTGCATTCCTGTGCCTGCTTCACAAGTATTTTAATGGAACATGCTTCGACAAACTCGAAGCACTTGTACTACCCCTTCTCCGACTAACCTGACAAGCAGCAAAATTCCACCCTAACACTGTAGACATCGCTAGAGGCCAGAAAGTTTTCTACTCTAACAGTTTCTTCTTTAAAACTGCTAAACTTTGGAATTCCCTCCCGGTTCCCTGATTGCACTGACATGCAAAAGTTCAAGTGTAATGTGAGCAGACTTTTTTTCGCTGCTCAACTCCCTACATAGTGTCCTTGTAGATTTGGTCCCAAATCATAGCCCCTTACATCCAAGTGGCGCTGTGCCTTGTTTGGGGGAAAATAACAGTAAAAAAAATAAAAAAAAGTTGTAATTTATCAAGACCTAAAAGACAAGGGCAAGCATTAATGAATGTCAGGTGAGCGATGAGACAATACTGTGATGATTTGTAATGATTGTGAAAGTTTGTCAGAATCTGATTATTTAAGAGGACGGCTAGTCAGTTGGGAAGGAGCCTTGCAGTATTTTGTCCCAGAGACGGAAAGAAACTGTGTTCTTGTAAGTTTTGCTTAGTCTTAATCAGAGTGGGGGAAAGGAAAATTATTGGCAGTGGTTGTAGATAAACGAGTTTTTGCTGTGTATGTTTTACGGAGAGGGGAGGGGGTAGACCATAGATTAAAGTTCAGCTGCACACCTGCCTTTTTATTTTAACTTCACCGATTGAGATGTTATTTTTCATGAACATTAGTCCGAACATTGGCGAAGCATACTTTATTTATTTTTTTCTTCCATCAAAATGTCACTAGTTTTAAATAGATATAGACGCCTGGATTTGGCATTAAAGAACTATAAATAAATAAACAAACAAATAAATTGACCTGCCGCAAAACGAAGCAACACGACCGGCTAAAAATTAAACCAGAGTAAAAGTCCAGCCATCTCTGCCACCAAGCTTCTACGCACAGTCACGTCTTGTTAGATTCACAACAGCAAAAATAAAATGCGATTAAGAAAGATAAGTAAAGTCGAATTATAGGTCATACAACAGCTGTCGTTTATTTTACATGCCAAAGTCAATGTTTTTTCAAATAATTAATTACTGGAGTGGCTCAGCTGAGAGAGAGAGAGAGAGAGAGAGAGAGAGAGAGAGAGAGAGAGAGAGAGAGAGAGAGAGAGAGGTGCAGACAGATATGCTTAATAATTCTGTTAATTCCCAAAGGAAGAACGGTAGATTTGACGGGCTCAGGCCTGAAACAAACTACTATTAATTAAATAAAGGGGGTTTATCCATTATATCCATTTCTAGAAGGCAAAAAAGCATGTCGAGGATGATTAAAGAGAGAGAGAGAGAGAGAGAGAGAGAGAGAGAGAGAGAGAGAGAGAGACAAAAAATAGTTGTTATCTAACCAGGCTGTGAACAAAGCAAAAAGTATGAGTTCATTTTTTTTTTAATGTGTTAACGAGCCACTCCTCGTTTATCAAGGCTCACAAGCCACTCGAGGTTTAATGAGTTTATCTAGGGAATTTGTAGCAATGGTTGCGACTGGGCAGAGTTTGATTATTTAAGATGACGGTCCAGCAAGAATTTGTTAACACTGGACTTGAAATCGGTCACGTTGTAGTCAGCTGGGAAGCAGTCACGTTGTATTGTGTTCCGCAGATTGGTAGTTCTTGGAAAAGAAACTTTGATCATGGAAGTTTCATTTTGTTTTAGGTTCACAGAAAAAAGTTGAATTATGGGGTTGCTTCCTGGCTGACTATAACATGATCATTTTCAATGTGAACAAATTCTAGTCCAGCTGTCTTAAATAAATAAACACTCCCAATTTTTCACCATTACTCATAATCAGGTGTTGTTTCAACGGCCAGCTGACATTCATCAACCCTTATCTTCCAGTGACCTTGGAGCTAACCCCTACTCAAGCAAAAAAAAAAAAAAAAAAAAAATGCAAGAAGCAGACTGACGACGTGGGTGTTCTGAATTTGAATCCAGTCATTTCCCGAGCACTACTTACAATTATGAATGCTAATATCAGGGAAACCAATGCCAACAACAAAATCACGAAGGTGATACTGACTAATAACCGGGGTGTGCCAAGATCGAATTCCACAGAAACACTTCCACTTAAAGATGTTGGCAACCTTCAAGTAGTCTTTCCCATCATATCCTTCCAAAATGAATTCTTAACAGAAAGATATCGGTCGGGAGGAAGCGCATGACAATAAAATCATCAAGAATGATAATGATACTCATCCTCCTCCTCATCATCATCATCATCATCAACAGAATCAAGTAGGTCGAAAAAAAAAAAAAAAAAAAAGCAACAAAACCTGTGCTGATTCATACAAATTTATTTATTTATTTATTTTTTTATTTCTAAAATAAAATAAAATAGTAGGTCAAACAGGACTGCTTAGCTTTGGTAAGTAATTAGTCTGAGAGCAAAAAACAAACAAAAAAAAACAACAACAACAAAAAACTCTGATCCAAATAATCAGGTTAGTGTTGGGTTAGTAATTCAACCTGATAGAAGAAAGAACAGTTCTTACTAGTGAGGCCGCACTTATATGACTAAACAACAATGAGTTTAACAGACAAAAAGGCTTCTCTATCATTAAGGAAGCATATGCAAATATCTTTCCAATTAAGTATTTGGCTACTTCCCAAAGAAACACTTCTGATCTACTGAAAATTATGTAGGTCATACAAAACTGAAATCCACAAACTATACCATTTCACTATTGATATGGTTTTTAAAATACTATTCTAGAGAAAACCATATCTAATATATAAAGTAAAGTCAGACAAAAATGTGCGTCAGTAAATCTATTATATGATTGTTTATCAAGCGTCAATTTCAGTTTGTTTCATTATTAACACTTGTCCTACTATCGAGATGGTTCTTAATAAAAAATCTATTTCGAATATATTATATGATTTGAATCAAAATCCATTTTTTTGTATAGATACCGAAAGTAGGAGGTACTATTTAGCAACAATGACTACTCTCACCGCTACTATTTACAAAAAAAAAAGTCTACTTATTCTTAATAAAAACATTTGTATCTTAAACGTGGTTTAGAGGATATTTTGTCTGTTTATGCAAAATTTCAAATTTCTTAAAGATGTTCGCAAAAACTTTTGCCAAATTTCATATATATATATATATATATATATATATATATATATATATATATATATGTATATATAGTTGAGATGGTAATTAATAAAAACTGAAGAAAGTGCTCAATACTGTTGTAGAGCAAATATGCGTTTTATTTTTTATTACCGTATCTTTCTGTTAAGTTACATTATTGTTTCGGCTACACGGCCGTTTTTTTTTTGGCCGTCTGTAGCGTCCTTAGACTTTTACAGAAAATCTTCTGGTTTGTTTCATTATTAACACTTGTCCTACTATCGAGATGGTTCTTAATAAAAAATCTATTTCGAATATATTATATGATTTGAATCAAAAGTTCTTGCGAGCATCTTGAAGAAATTTGAAATTTTGAATAAACAGACAAATATCCTCTAAACCACGTTGGTTTCTGTAAAAGTCTGAGGACGCTACAGACGGCCAAAAAAACGGCCGTGTCGCCGAAACAATAATGTAACTTAACAAAAAGATACGGTAATAAAAAATAAAACGTATATATATATATATATATATATATATATATATATATATATATATATATATATATATATATATATATATATACTAGCAAAAGTATCCGTCGTTGACTGGGTTCAAAAGCAGCCTACAGAAAATCGACTCTGGTTTATGAAAGTATGATAGGTTATGAAAAGGAAGGGTTGTAAAGAGATAGCTTCAAATTTGGGTGTATCAAAACCAAAGCAAAATATGACGAAAGTAAAAATAAAATAGATAAAACCCATAATTTATCATACCATACCTGTTCACACTGAAACACCTATCACAATATTCTGTAGATTAAAAAACCTTGTTAAACTTTGTGACATTGTCCATTCTTTGGAGGTCAGGAGGGTTGAAACCATTGCCAAAAGGGAAAATATGATGGAAAAAAATGAGGTCAGGTGCGAACGAACACCCGCTAATTTTATTATACCATATTTCTTCAAACTGAAACATAATTACCAAAGTATACTTACGCAGATAGATATGAAAAGTCTTATGTTTTGTTCGTGCCTATTTCCATTCTATGGAGGCCAGGCGCGAACGCAGACCCCACAATTTTATTATACCATCCCTATTTAAGTTAAAACATACTTATCAAAGTATTCTTATGTACATCTACATCAAAAACACTTGTAAACGTTTTTTTTTTTAATTTTAAAATTTCTTATTTCCATACTTCGTGGACCAGGCGTGTACGCAGATTCCACATTTTTAATGAATCATCATTATGCCAGATCAAACATACCCATTCCTGTGTCTCTATACATCTTCTATCATTATATGTGATCAGTTTTCTATAATAGTCAACCATATAGGAGCCTATTC
>NC_136499.1:99763608-99768608 GCF_053919585.1 Euprymna scolopes | reverse complement strand
CAAGTACATTACGTTAGTGTGGAGATTTGATGAAGTGTTTACTTAAGGGGGCGGTTCATTAGGAATTTGTTAACGGACTTGAAGACATCCAAGTTGTAGTCAGGTGGGAAGCAGGCAGACGGAACAGAGTTCCACAGGCGTGCAGTTCTAAAGAAAGAAGCTTTGTTCATGGAATCCACGTTTTGATTTAGGCACAGATAAAGAGTGGGGGGAAAATTTTTCATAGTGGATTCAGCTAGACAGGTGTTTTTCACGAAAGATTGGCGAGGGGGGGGGCAGAGATTGGAGTTCAGACGTTTCCTTGGATTTTAACTGTTATTTTCGTTTTCAGTACTCTCGTAAACCTATGTTAGTGGTAATTTTAAAGGATTTTTTGTGGGTGGAAAGATACTGCACCTGTACCAATACTTCAATCATAGTCATTTGTTTTCCTAGTTTTGCATATGAATTACAAAATATCTGATATTTTCCCCAAACCTCTGGCTTTGATGGAGGGGAGACTAAAACTTCCTGCTATGGGTTCAAATGATCTGAAATAACAGCAAGGGGAGACTTGATTCCAAATATTTCTCATATGTTATATCTCCCATCTTTGGTTTTCATACATAAAGTAAATTTCACAGAGTATAAAGATTATTTGAGACTGGAGATATTCATAATCATACCCTATTTCCAAAAGATCATTTGAAACCATAGCAGCAAGTTTTAGTCTTTCCTTCAGGAAGGCCAGAGGTTTGGGGAAATATATATATATGAATTTTAGAAGTCACTATATGACTCAAATAAATACTGCCTTGAAACAGCTGTAAACCATTATAATACCAATGTGAATGCTCTTTAGTTGAAATATCATTCGAAAATTAGTTAAATCCTCAAAATACACACTTTTTTTCTTTTTACTATTACCTACATATATACTACCTTTCCGATTTACTCATATATGTTGTACCTACTTTTAATATCTCTTAATTATTTCTTACCATATTATCCTATTCCCTCATTTTCATTTCATATCTAAATGTTATCAAGCAAGATTCTATCTATATTTGCATTTTGTATAATTCTGGCCCTTCGCTTCTGATGAGAAGCATTTAGTTTCAAAATACTATGGCCTAAAGAGGTTTCTGTTTTTCTTAATGCTCTCGTTTTAATTTTCCTTATTGTTCTGATCTATACTCCTATAAATTTGGGGTTTTTGTGTATTGATATTCATATTGAAAACCTTTTTTTTTCTATTTTCTTAAAAAGAAAATACAACTTTATGTATGGGTCATGGAATTGCATTCACTAGCAAAAGATATTTTGCATGTTCTTTTGAACATTTATTTTAATTAATTCCTTATTAGTTTTTTTGGTTTTCTTATAGGACGATCATCTTTAGTTAACTATTACATGTAATTATATTCATGCAGATATTCTACATGATTTATACTTACGAAATATTTGCATAAAAAGGTTATAGCAAACACAAACCTTTTTCTATATATACTGATGGATGCATATATATATATATATATATATATGTTTAAAAAATTTTGCCTACTCAACTCCTGTCAGCTTTTGATCTACAGACATGAAACTTAATAGATAGGGTATTCAAACTCATACATAACTTCATATTTGGGCTAAAGCCCCAGGGAAAATTGGTGCAAAAGTATGAAAATTAAAAAAAAAAGAAAAAAAATGGAATTTGGCTGGTGAAGGTCGAATAGCAGTATTACAAATATACATGTGTAACATAATAGCTACTGATTCATGTTTTAATTTTCAGCCTTGCAGCAAATATGTCTTCATAGCTCAGGCATTAACGTCAAAGGACTTTGTTATGTATGGGTTGTGGAATTGTATTAATTTTGAACACATGTCTGTCTTATCAAAAAACCTACTGTTGATTTTATAAACTGAGTCCTTCTTCTTACATGTGTATAAAACTTCTCAAATGCACTGGTGATGTTTAGTGGTATAAAAGTGTTAAAATCGCACTATAATAATAATATAGAATAGGATTTATTTCGGTTACTGATACTTATCAGAGGTCTTCTGATGCAAAACCTATCTCAGGACACTCCCAGACACATAAAGTACATTTGAGTGAAATTTCATAAAAATTGGCCCAGCCGTTTTGGAGTCCATGAGAAACAAACTTACTCACATGCACAGTGTCTTTTCTATATAAGTAGAGATTATTATTATTATATTTTTTCACATATTGATAATATATAAATTCATTATATATATATATATATATATATATATATATATATATATATATACATATATATATATATACTAGAAGGTCACCCGGCATTGCCTGGTTGTAAAATACGCTTAAATAGGTAAATAGGATAAATAAAACTGTTAGGTTTTATAAAGTGTTAACTTTGGACAGTAGTTTCTTTAATTGGATTTTTTCAATTACCGATTAACAATTTTCAATACTTATCAGAGGCATTCCAATAGAAAACCTATCTAAGGACACTTCCAGACACATAAAGTATATTTGAGTGAAATTTCATAAAAATCGACTCAGCCGTTTTGGAGTCCATAGGGTATGAACACACACACACATCCACACACAAAGTGCTTTTTATAGTAATTTCTTTCATTTACACTTTTCTACATTAAAAACCAAAAAATAAACTTTGGTATTTCATTAATAATTTTTTGTCCCCCCCCCTCTGAGAGAGAGAGAGAGAGAGAGAGAGAGAGAGAGAGAGAGAGAGAGAGAGAGAGAGAGAGAGCACCTGAATCTTTTAACACTGCGTTTGATCCCAAGAGTTCTGTCGGCAATTTCTTTGTTTGCTAATTATTTAATAATTTGTTTGGCTTTGATTGCATCACCAAGACAAATGTCAAAATGAGTAGGCATCCTTTCCAATGTCCACCATGCCTACAGAGATGAAGCAGGAAACTGTTGGATAGTAAGGGCCTATATATATATATATATATATATATATATATATATGGCGATTAAGCTACACGGAATAGAATATTTTGCGTTTCATCCACTCTAGGATTCTTCAGGCTTATGCATAAGCCTGAAGAATCCTAGAGTGGATGAAACTCGGAATATTCCGTGTAGCTTAATCGCCATATATATTTTATAAATTAGTAACTAGCTCTACCTACGTATTGAGCTCTGTTGAAGTAAATACTTAAAGTTTATGCATAAATTTATACTTTCGTATATTAATTTTATGTGAGTAAATGAAGTACTTATATATATATATATATATATAAATATATATACACACACACACATCTGTATTTCTTACATGTATCAATATCTATTACATAGGCTTGTGTATCATCAAGTGGTGTATATAACAATGTCCTTGACATCCAATGAATGCGTGTATACAGAGTATAGAAATATTTGTTGTGTCTTACATGTATATAAAATGTTCATTGTGTGTGCCACCGCTTCTTCACAAATACACTTAGTTAACAAACGTGACACACAAACTTTCATAGACAGTTTATTTTTACAATCAAATGGATATATGTCTGTTTGTCTCAGACCAAAAGGAATGCATACCTTCTTATTTATCCAAACCATGAAAAAATGCCATAACAATGAGTTATATTTTACACAGCCTTTATTCGTCTTATGAATTCCTTTTTTTTTTATGTTGGCACGCTGAATCTCTTTCTACATTTTCACTCGTTCCTACACTTCTGCTTTCAACAGGTTTGTTACTTGCTAACGTGTTCCTCTCCAATTCATTAGCTTGATCTCTGCTGACTGATTACTTATTATGTCAGCAAAACCTCAATTACATGTCCAAGGATGCAAACAAGTGTTCTCTCATGTAAGCCAAAATCTGTTTACTTCTAACCAAATTCCACAACTATTCTGAAAAATCATAAATCAACTTTGTTTTATTTCTGAGTTAAATTCCTGACTAAACATTCCAAGCTGTAAATCCACATTTTCCAAAATCAAATTGTTTTATTTTTCTAATTAACAATAATGATTACTTGGAGTTGCCCCGGCATGCTAATACTACAAAACTACAGCCCGTCTGGATGTACATTATTGTAAATTGTTGAGAAAAATAAACTCAGGAGCAAATAATGGTGTTATTTGTGGTTTTTAAATCTTCTGTATTATTACAGCTAATCCGAAAGAGAAGAGACAAAAAAGATAAGAGATAACATATCTATAGAACAATTTGCGACATGTCAACAGAAAAGAACTCCAGACAGAATGCTGAGTGACGATGTTTGTTGAAGACTGGAGTCGAAAAACACTGCAATTGCTGGGACAATTCTCTATCTGTATAAAAGCAAAGTACGTCCAAGGATGGAGTACAGTTGCCACATCTGGACAGGAGCTGCTATAAACAGCCTATCCTGCCTTGACAGAGTTCAAAATATTCATAGTTTAGTGGGAGATGCCCTTCTTCCCTGCAACCTCTTTCCGACAGAAGAGATGTTGCGAGCCTGTCTTTGTTTTATTTTTATTTATATGGCAAATGCTTGTCTGAGCTCCAATCTCTGGTCCCTCCTCACCAATCTTTCATGAAAAACACCTGTCTAGTTGAAACCACTGTCAATAATTTTCCCCACTTGCCTAAATAAAAACAAAGATTCCATGAACAAAGCTTCTTTCTTAGAACTGCACGCCTGTGGAACTCTCTTCCATTTGCCTGCTTCCCAGCTGCCTATAACTTGGTTGTCTTCAAGTCCAATGAAAACAAATTCTTGATGACCCCCCCCTCCAAGTAATCCAATTTACTAAATTTCTATTACTAATGATTACTACAATAGTATCCCATTAACTACTTCACACTCTATAACCCTTATCCTCGAGTAGCCTCCAGGCCTTGATAATTGGTGACTCCTATGTAAAAAAAAAAAAAAAAAAAAAGCTATGCTGCTAGTTGAGCAAATCAATCTTAGTTAGATAACGTGAGACTCAGGTTCTAATCACACCGGAAGCAGTTTTCCCTATACAGAAAATATTAGTGAATTCTTTTTTGCAACAGGCAAATGCA
>NC_136499.1:99668608-99758608 GCF_053919585.1 Euprymna scolopes | reverse complement strand
GTCGTAAACAGAGATTTGTCTGTATATGGATACATTTTTTCCAGATTTCGTATTTCTAAACAGATTAAAAATGGAGAAAGTTTCTCTGGAAATAGGACAAAACAAAGAAAAATTAAACTATCTTTATGAATCAATCCTTCTAAAAGATTTCCCAAAAAAGTTGAATAGGAATTAATTAACAAAGCAATGAGTTGTAGTTTTCTGAATAATAGTAACCAGCTGTTCAGCCCGACTTTGCTCGAACCCTATGTACTGTTCATAACTTTATGTGTATATATATATATATATATATATATATATATATATATATATATATTAAAAAGTTCGACTCATACCCAGGTAACCTACATCTAAACTTTCAAGTGTTTAGACCAAAAATTGGTGGGGGAATTTGGTAGAGTCTGCAAAGGTCAACTTTTTCAACTTTGATCTCTTGGCAGCCAAATTTTCGCCCAAAAACTGATTAAAAAGCTTGCTGCATGTCTGAATACCCTTTATGTAAAATTTCAAATGTTTAGACCCAAAATTGGCTGAATAGTTTGCTAGAGACGGCAAAGGTTAAATCTTTTGAATTTTGACTCCTTGGCAGCCAGATTTTCAGCCAAAAAACGATTAAAAAGCTTGCCCTATGTCTGAATACACTTCATGCAAAATTTCAAATGTTTAGACCAAGAAATGGCTGAGTAACTTGGTAGAGACTGCAGAGGTTAATTTTTTTTAAACTGTAACCCCAATTTTGATCCCATAACATTTGTTTTGGGCTCAAATCAAATTAAAACGTTTGATCTATGTCTAAGTAACCTACATCTAAAATTTCCAGTGTTTAGACCAAAAATTGGCGGAGGAGTTTGGTAGAGTTTTCAAAGGTCAAATCGTTGAACTTTGACCCCTTGACAGCCAATTTTCTGGCTGAAAACTGATTAAAAAGATTTTCCCAAATCCCTTATGTCAAATCTTGAGTCTGTAGACCGAAAATTGACAGAGTTATTTGGCAGGGAAGTGTATACACACAGACGTTTTCACTTTTATAGATGTATAGATGATGGCAATGAACAAGCATATTTTTTTATTACTAAACATTATAAATTAAAATAATAAAGGAACAAAGAGGCTAGCTTATTGGGTTTGTACTTCACTTAACAGAGCTGAATCGAGATAATATTAAGAGGAAAATATATAAGAATTACAGAGAAAGAAAGGGATAAAATAAATAAAACCTACACTAAATTTGAGAAGATTTACCAAAACAAAATAACATAGACAATAGAATTAGTTTCTAGAATGACAGGTGATAGGGCAGGAATGTAACTAAGTCAACACAGTAAATAGAGGCAAATTTATGGTTTTTATAAGGTGCTCAGCAATGGAAAATCCATATGCTTGGTTCAGACTTTCTGATGGCAAATCATTTGTAAGGTGAATTTGTGTAGGCCCCTGCTGTTTGATCTGGATGTCTTCTCTTTGCTGTTTGTCGTGTAAAATACAACTACAATACCTACAGACACTAACGTTTTATACTTATGTGATCACCAGTGCAGGAAATGGTGATCAACGCTGGTCGAAGGATTCAAACTCTGCAACGAAGCTATTTTTGACTTTTTTTTTTAGCAAGGAACATACTCCAGTTTACAGCCACAAAATTAAGTGAAATTTTAAGATCAATGAAGCTTAATGCTTTTAGCACAACAAGATCAAGTAACAGGAAGTCATGATCTTGCACACAAATCCAGTTGACTGATTTTTTCATTTCACAGACAATGCTCAACTCTTAAGAATTTTTATTTCTTAAAGGGGTGATAATAATTATAAATTATGAACGATCATTTTTATATTATATATTATTTTATATTAGCATTGTTACAAATATAATTTGCTGATTTCTTTCTGTCCTCTGATGAGAAGAATAGCAAGAATAGCATTCTTTGAAAATCTGCAGAATAAGGAATAAGGTTAATTGTTTTTTGGAGTATTCAGTCGAAGAATAAATTTTGATTGTAAATTTCATCTTACAGCTTCCATTTTCTTTCTCTTATATATATATATATATATATATATATTGCATAAATAATTGAAATGGGATGATGGTTTAAAATAAGAGCTGCTCACTAAAGAAACACACCAACAAGTCATAGGGAGTTGAAACAAACCTTTTGTGAATTTTTCTTCAGCATCTTGTGCATCCTCATCACTTTCTCCATTCTGTTTGCGATCATCTGCCTGCTTCTCTGCTTCGTGTCTCTTCTTTGTTCCAATAATCCATTGGAGACAAGAGTCACTCTCTTCCCAGGTGCCGCTCTTGTCCGCAGAGCTCTCTAGTGCATTGCCTGAGCTTTCCTCGCCCTCTTCTTCAGCCTCCATTTCACGAGCTGCCTTTTCTTTTCGGCAAAACAACTGCAAAAAAAAAAAAATAAATAAATAAATAAAAAAAAAAAATAGTATACAAAAATTACATTCTGATTGGGTCGTTTTATGGCATATCAACACTTTTCTGGATTATTCAATGCCAAATATTGAAATAAGATTTTTTTTCTTTTATTTAATCAGGGGTATGAGTGGTTGATACGAGTTTGAGAAAAAAATTAGTCAAAAATCAATTGGTAAGTATGAGGGATTTGGTTGTTTTGTTTAATGGCATATCAACCCTTTTGGGTTATTTAATGCCAAATTCACTAATTTTGGAAAAAGATTTTACGCTTCAAGTTGTTTATATCTTCAAATATTTATTCATGGTGTTTAGTTTGGTTGTTTTGTTTTATGGCATATCAACCCTTTTCAATTTTATTCAATGCTGAATCCAACAATTGGATAAACATTTTTATTCTTCAAGTTTTTTATATCTTCAAATATTTATTCATTGTTGTTTTTAAATTTGCAGAACATGATTGAGTTTTGCAAAAGGAAAAGAAAAAAAAAAACAATAACATCAATATTTAGTGCCTGTTAAGTCAGGAAGCTGGTATCTTCCGACAGCTCCAGATTAAAAAGAAGTAATTGAGATTTTCTATGTAAATCATAAAATGAAAACCACGATTGCAATGGTGTGTAAAGGGAAGAGCAATGAGACTGAGACTCCTCCCCTCCAGGCATTTGACAGAGAAGAATTTCCAAATAAACAAGGAAAAACGATGGTAATTCGACTGCATTTTCAATCGCAAGCTGTGAAAGGTCATTTATAAAACAGAAATTGATAAATAAGTTGTTATTTTGACTTAAGGGAAATTACAGATGAATACACAAGATTTAACAGGACAAATGGGAAGCAAGAGAAAACAAAGGGGAACGAGAGGGGATATTAAAATGAAAACAGTCAATGAAAAAGTGAAGGAGTAAGGGATGAGAATAGAGAGCATGGGGAGTATTAGGGATTAACCAGGGAACATCAAAACGGATCAGTAGCAGATAAAAATGAAACTTGGGAAAAATTATAGGTATATATCTTATTTTTTTGTTTTTTTATTACATTTTCACCCCAAACAAGGCACATTGCCACTTTGATGTAGGGGGCTACTATCAGAGACATAAGCTACAGGAGTACTATGTGGGGAGTTGGGCAGCAAGATGTCGGTTCACGTTACACTTGAACTTCTACATGTCAGTACAGTTGGGGAAGCAGGAACCCGGAAGGGAATTCCAAAGTCTAGCGGTTTTGGGGAAGAAACTACTGGAATAGAAAGCTCTCTTACATCTAGGGATCTCAACTGTGAAGGGGTGGGATTTTGCTGCTTGTCGGGTTTGTCGGGGGTATTTTCGTCGAGGGGGTATCTTTTTCACATGTGTGTAAACAAATATAAATACACTTGATAAGATGAAGGGGAGCCCAAATGGATGTTAAAGGGGAATAGAGGATGTCAATGAGGAGAAAAAGAGGGAGTGTAATGAGAAGTAACAAGAGAGGGAAGATAATAGGGATTAGCAGGAGGGAAAAATAATGGGTAGTAGTAGATGAAAGATAATGCAAAATAGCAAGAGGAAGAGACACTGAGGAGTAACAAGAAGGGGATACTGAGAAGTAGCAGAACGGGGAAATAGTGGGAAGTAGCAAGAGAAGGAAGAAAGAGTGGGGAGTAGCAAAAGGAGGAGGAAATAGTGGGGAGTAGCAAGAGGAGGAGAAAATAATGAGGAATAACAGGAGAAAGTAGCAGGAGGGGGAGATACTGGGGAGTAGCACGAGGAGGAAATATTGAAGAGTAGCAGTAGTGGAGATACTGGGGAGTAGCAGGAGGAGGAATTAGTGAGGAGTAACAGGAGGATTAAATGGTGGAGAGCAATAGGAGAGAGCAGCAAGAGGAGGAAATACTGGAAAGTAGCAGGAGGGGGAAGATATGAAGAGAATAATAGGGGAAGATAAAGAGGGAGTTCTAGAAGAAGGGTACTGAGGGAGAAATGTGAATGACAACTACTTGAGTAGTAGCAGGAGGAGATGATATTTAGGAAGCAGCAAAAAAAATGGCAAACAGCAGCGGAGGCAAGATACTTAAGAATAGCAGAAGGAGGAGGAGGCATAAAACCATTAAATGTTAGGCATAAAAAGATGACTGATGAGAAGCGAAGGAGGAAACGATTACAAACGAGGAGCAGAGGTTGGATGACACACAGGTGAAGATGAATAGACTGGGGCTGCAGATGACAACGCATGGTAAGGGGAGGGGCGGTGATGAACACGGGGGGGGGGGGAGGCAAGGAGCACAGAAAGGACAGAGGGAGAGGGAATGGTAAGGTTAACAAGAGGGGGGAAAAAAAGGAGAGGGATCTATATTGAATAGAAAGACGGGGGGGGTTCTAAAAATGTATATCATTTCTGAGAAGGCAATCTCTTCAGAAGATGATTCTATTTTTTGTTGACCTCAATCAAATTTGAATATATATATATATATATATATATATATATATATATATATATATATATATATATATATGTTTCGTTGCATCACAAAGACAAAAAAAAAAAACCCAAAAAAACAAGTGAAGCATGCATGGTCACATTACCACCCCACTCCTTATTTAGCCCCAAAAGTCCCTAGGGGATGTCGAATCGTGGTGAAAATGAACAAACGGTGCAGTTTTAGGCCTTAACATATGTAAATTTGAGTTCTGCACCATGAAAAAAAAAAAAAAAAAAAAAAAAAGAAATGACTAAGTCAATCATTTGCCCCCCCCCCGCCCCATTTAGCTCCAAAAATCCCCAAGGCCTTAACATATTTAGATTTGAGTTCAGCAACATAGAAAATTGCTAAATAGACATACACAGAAAATTTTGGACAAATATGGTAAAATAGTACAACCGAACCATGATACATGACTTTCAGTTTAACTAATTCAAGTGATTATGTAAAAAGTTTCACAAAATCAATAATTGGTTCTTTGATAAGACAGGGGCGCGTTTGAAACGAATGTTTCTGTTTAGAGCACAATTAAACCATGATACTTGACTTTTGCATTTTAAACTTTAAGTGCAGCCATTATTTACAGATAATTTCATAAAATCAACAGTAGATTCTCTACAGTACAGTGTAAACTACAAAGTAGGGTGGATTAAGTCACTGCAGGGAGGCATGTGAAGCTTCTAACCGGTACTATGCGGAGGGGGGGGGTCCTAACTAGGACACGCAATTAATTGATTTGATTAAAAAATGGGCGATTTTACCGACTTCGATGACAATAAAAGTCTGGAAGGGTGGAATATTTGTTGATCTCCATTCAACCCCAGGTTTCCCTTCGAGTACATATATGCAATGTTTATATCGCAATACTTCATCTAAAAATGATATAGAAAAGTTCTATTCACACGTAATCCAATTTTATTTCTGCGCAATTCTCACTGCTACCAATATGTGTTTGCGTGAGTTTCAGAAAGAACAAAACTGTTTTAAGTGCTTTTATTATTCTGGGTTACAATGACCTAATCCTCTGAACACCAAATCCGATTGACCTGGTGGAGGTAAGCCATTTTGAAAGATGAGATCAGTTCTGTCTTTCTTGCTCTGAAGCAAAATTGTTCATTGGACTGATCCCCCCACCCCCACCGCTACCTCCTGCAAGAGCCTTTTTTTTTTTTTTTTTTTTTTTTTTTTGGTGTATTGACAACATTTACTGCCACTACCCCTCCACTCCAGATCCGTTTTTTTTTCTCCTCTGCTGCTGGCTGTTAATATTGAAAACTATTGATTTTCCTCCAAAAATAGAACTTATCTATCTATATATCTATCTATCTATCTATCTATCTATCTATATATATATATATATATATACTCTTTATTTATTTTTACATAAGCAGTAATATGTTGCTACACAGTCATGAGCATGTTTCGGTCAGCTAGTTATTAGTAACTAGAGATTTCTTCAGGCGATATAGCTTATATAAAAGCAAAGTTTGTAGTATATATATATCTTATATATCTTTATATTAAATCCCCGAAACAGTGGGTCATGGTAAACAACTGATGATCCCTTGAAAAATAAAATATTGGTATTATAGTAAATTCGAGAGCGAGTTGATGCAGTGATTGCAGGTGATTAAATGACTTACTGACTAGATGGTTTTCTAACGAATGATAAAAAATATTTTTTTGTATAGTTTTAAAGGTTAAAAACTTTGCAGGGAGTCATGATTACAGCTAGTCGGGAGATTCAAACTCAGCCACAAAGCCATCTCGGACTCCATTAGCAAGGAACAAACCATACAGCCAACGTTAACCATGAGAAATACAGTTGAAATTTATACATTTATTTTTAAATGTTGAGATGTTCGTCCAGAGTGATCTAATGATTACATCATGATCTGCACGCATATATATATATATATATATATATATATATATATGAAATAAATGCATGCATATATATATATATATATATGAAATAAATGCATGCATATATATATATATTTAAAATAAATGCGGGCCTGAAATTTTTTCCTCAGACAGAAACAACATGGCTGACGAGAGCCTAACATCATTTACGTTTTACCATTAACTGGTCCCCTTTATGTTGGGCTTGAAACCGACGGTACGAATGTTTTTCTGAACTTCTGTACTATTAAATAAATAAATATTAAGCTCTTATATCGAAAAGGTTTTCTTTGTAATCGAGCACTTTGTTGGAATTCTTTCTCCAAAAAACAGTAAACAAATATATTAGTGTTTTTTAGAGGTGGCGGACTTTAAACAAATCACAGAAAAATATTTTTATTATACAAATATGTAGTTTATTCCAACGATTAATTTTTGGCATTTATAATTTAAATATAATTTCAAGCATATGGACCCTCCCCCCAGCTTGCACATCTATAGCGTAACTTAGAGATCCAATTTTCACAAACTGTATGCATTAAATCAGGTTGTATTTTGGTGATAATGCGTCAAATGTTGTTTTTCAGGTGGTTTATTGTATTTGGTTTATCAGCGTAGAAATAAGATTTTACATATCCCTAAAGAAAATAATCTAATGGGATTGAATCACACAAAGTGGGCAGTTTACAGGTCCATTTTGTGAAAGTATTTGTTCATCAAATGTAAATAAAATAAATGTGCAAACTTTGAAAAAAAAAAAAAAAAAAATCACTTGCAAATGCAACTGTTTCACTCACAACGTAAAGCCCTGTACTTATAAGATTTTATGCATATGCATACACACACACACACACACACACATATATATATATATATATATATATATATATATATATATATATATATATATATATATATATTGAAATAATAAATAATTTGATATAGAATTAGTTATTATTTTTATAAAGCTTTATCTGGAAAGATATTGAACACTTAATGTGTACAAATGGTTTGCTGTCTTAGTTCGATTTCAGAATGAAAACTTTGCAGAAATTGATTTTAATGTTATTAAATATTATATGCATAATATATATATATTTTTATATACATTTGTATGTTTTTAAATCATGGTTTAATTTGTTCACACAGCAACATCAATACTGATATTAATATTATTTTTGCATAAACATTTGTTCATACTTATATGTGAGAGAGAGAGAGAGAGAGAGAGAGAGAGAGAGAGAGAGAGAGAGGAAGCATTTCCATCCAATAAATTTGAGTAGGGGTAGGGAAACAAACAAACTTTTTTCCATAGAGACATAAAAAGGATATAAAAGGCTTCACTAATCTCTCCAGTCATTTCTGACTCCATTAATGTGATTGCAAAAATACTTGCCGACCACAATAGAATAAAAGAGGTTTATTAACTCAATGCACAAACTAAGAAAATGGAATCCCTCCCTTGGAAGTAAATTTTGAGGGGGAGTTTAATTTTGTTTCCTTCTTTGTACTAACAAAAAAAGGAGAAGGAGGAGGAGGAGGAGGAGGAGGAGGAGGAGGAGAATGATGATGATGATGATGATGATGATGATGATAATCATAAAAATTCTTTTTTTTTTTCAAAGCCACTGTTCAGTCTCGAAAGTCAATGGATACCTCCTGTAAGGGCAACTGCGCATATAATTATGAGGCAAGGGTTGCGCAATCTCCAACCACACCTCTCCTGAATCGGCACTGCTCGAGTCCAGTGGCCAGGAGAAATCCAGGACGACTGGAAACAATAAAGAGATAAGCGGAGAGCACATACAGCACCTGGAATTTCCAAATGGTCATCCATTTAGTACTGACCACGTTCATTGTTGCTTAACTTCGGTGATCTGACGGGAACCGGTGTGTCAAATGTGTTTATGCCGTATCAATAATAATCATAATAATAAATTGGCACATATACATAATAATTCATGTACGTTATCAGCTTCACTCTACAATCAGAAAAGAAGCGTTTGTCCAAGATGAAAACAGGGAGGGTTATGATTGAAAATTAACTGATGTCGATAAAGTAAAAAAAAAAAAAAATTAACTGATGTCGATAAAGTAAAAAAAAAAAAAATTAACTGATGTCGATAAAGTAAAAAAAAAAAAAAAAATTCGGCTTCACAGTAAATTGTTCCATTTATTTGACCAGTTCTTTTAAATTTTACTTTTTGCATTTAAACAATTTGAATATAATTTTGAAACACATCTGATTATTACAATTCTAAAGAAATACATTTGATATGAATGTAAACAGTATTCATCATTTTTTATAGTAAGAAAAATACTTTTATTTTAAAATAATTTAAAGTTTTAATAATAAATACATTAAGTATAAAAGGTTAAAACGTTTGTTTTATTCATTTTAAAAATATTCAGTTAACAATAACAATTATTTATAGACAGCTGTTTTTTTTTCTTAATATCGTGAAACTTTTTTATACATTTAAAATAAATTAAATTCATATAAAAACGAAATCACAGGATTTTTTTTTTAACGTATTGTGACATTTATTATGATTATCATTATTTTTAATATAAGACTAGCAAGGAGACCCGACGTTGCCTGGGATTTAATGATGATCAATGAATGTTTCACACTACTATATTTTTATTTTCATCGAAATCGGTGAAATCACCTTTTTTAAATCAAATCAATTGATTGCTTGTTCTAGTTGGGATGCACCGGAAGAAAGCTTCACATGCCTCCCCCGGAAGTGACTTAGTTCACACTATATTGTAGTCTACATGGCACTGTTGATTTTATAAAATTACTTTTTCTTATATATTATCGCTTGAAATTGAAAGCCAAGTATCATGCTTCAATTGTGTTCTAAACAGAAACATTCATTTCAAACACATCCTTGTCACATCAAAGAACCTACTGTTGATTTTATATGCCTGGTCTTTCTGCTTGTGCAGTGATAACTGCTTTAATTTAAGTTTAACATGAAAAAGTCAAGTATCATGGTGCAATTGTGCTTTAAGCAGAAACATTCATTCTGAATGCACACCTGTCACCTCAAAGAATTGTTGATTTTATATGTTGGACTTTTCGGCTTATGCGATTATAAAACTTCTCAAATGCACTTGTGATATTAGGCTGTATAAGATGTTAACTTTGGTCAAAATCACCTGCTTCTTCTTTCATTGAATTTTTCCAATTATCAATTATTGATACTTATCGAGGACACTCTGACACAAACCCTATCTAAGAACACTGCCAAGCACATAAAGTAACTTTGTGTGAAAATTCATAAAAATAGACCCAGCCGTTTTTTAGCTCACACAAACACAGACACAGAGTTCCTTTCATATATTAGTAGAGATAGAGATTGTTGAACATTGCTTCAAACATTAAAACAAAATAACTTTACTATTCCTAAATTCAATACTTATATATAATAATAAAATTATAATGAGGGAGGACAACGAAACCTTTGTTAAAAAAATAAACAATAATAATAATAATAATAACAACAACAAAACAGCCTTTAGCAAATATAAGTAAAACCTGTTAATCACGTGTTAGCACAACATAAACGCTTCCTAGGCAGAAGTTCTGCTCTTAATCATGTGGAGAAGCTCTTCAGAAAGACTATACTCTAGTTTGTCTTTTCAAAAAAATAATAGTTATAATAAAGAGTAAATATATAAATAACAATAAAATTATAATAAATAATAAGTATATAAATAATATATAAATAAAAAATCTTAAGATATAATAAATATATAAATAATATATAATATATAAATAAAAAATCTTAAGATATAATAAATATATAAATAATAAAATTATAATAAAATAATATATAGATAATAAAAAATATAATAAATAAATATATAAATAAATATATATATAAAAAAAAATAATAAATAAATAAATAAATAATAATAATAATAATACATAGCAACAGTGACACCAACACCAGTTGGATGGACAGCACCATCTAAACCACAACTGGAAGGGCACAGAGAGAGTTTGAATCCTGATGAGGCTTACTGTCACTCAAATTCCAGAGAAACCCAGTGGCTGTTATCAACAAGAATTTAATGGTAAACGGCTGTTGGGAGAATGCAAAGTAATTTGCAACAGTGATCAAAAGTGGAGAGGAAATCTGGAGAAGCTTGTTGTCACTTAGATTGCAGGGAAGACTGATCACTGGCAATGATTCACGCGAGAACTCCTAGTGAGTAAGAAATAATAAGAATAATAAAATATTGATACATACATCAACTAATGCCTCCACAGCACCAAGAGTTTCCGAACGAGATGAACTGTCTGAGGGCCGTAATGACTGCATGGTGACCAGTAATCGCCGATTCACAACACAATGCTCAACTAAATTAATTAATAATCCAAGACCCTGTAAAACAAAATAATAATATTACATGATACATCGAATAAATTCAAAATCAAGTTAATATAATCTATTATATAATCAAGTTAATATAATCTATTATATAAAGTGTCCATATGTGTATATGTCCAGGTAAAAATCAAAAAAATACAAAACAAACTGCCACAAAGTTGGTATATTCTTGATTGGAGTTGCCCTGGATAAATAATACCTAAAATTTAAAAAAAAAAAAAATATATATATATATATTCATTTTTGGAGGGAGTCCACTGGATCAAATTTCATCAGTGGAAAAAGTCGATTTTTTTTTCAGCTATTTCCAATATTAGCTATATATATATATATATATATATATATATATATATATATATATATATATATATATATATATATATATATATATATATGAAAGAGGAATGCCTTATATTATTATTCTTTTCAATACATTAAAACAAGAGAGAGAGGAATAGGCTGGGCAGAGATCAAAAAGAGGTGTGGGGGAGAGGTATGCAAAAAACGAGGAAATGGTGTGTGTGTGGGGGGGGAGAATTGTGCATTTATTTTTTATGGCCCCGGGCCACAACAAATAGCCCTGCTAGTTCAATAGTAAGCTGGTATCTATTAGCATTTAATGCAATAATGCTATACACGACTTCATCTGTTTAGTCATTCATTTTTAATGATCATACAAATGATCTTAGGGAAAATTATTCCCAATTAGCATTTAGGTAGAATGTTTTCCATTTGAAAAATAAATAACTGAAATCTACAAAAAAACAAAAAAAACAGCAACAGCAAACAAAAGGCCAATGCATTTAATACTAGCGGTGATTAGCTCAATAATAGAGCTTTAGATTCAGGTTTCAAATCTCACTAATTTCAATGATGCTAATGAGTTGTATAATGATGAATATATATATATATATATATATATATATATATATATATTAGCAGGCTGCCTGGTGTTGCCCAGTCATAAGATATGCTTAAATATGATAGTATAATTCAATACAATATTTTTATTCATGCAGATTACATATCTATTATTATAGAGACAATTCTGTCGGTTATTATATTGAACCTATTATTGAGATTAAAACTATATATATATATATATATATATATATATATATATATATATATATATATATATATATATATATATATATATTTATTCCTATAATTTTTTTTTTGTGTGTATTAATATTCATATTGTAAACCTTTTTTTCTATTTATTTAAAAAGAAAATACAACTTTATTATATATGGATTGGAATTGCATTCATCTGCAAAAAATCTAGCTAATTTGCATATTCTTTTAAAAATTTATTTTAATTAATTCCCTATTAATTTTTTGATTTTCTCATGGGATAATCATCTTTAGTTAATTATTACATGTAATTATATTCATGCAGATATTCTACATGATTTATACTTGCGTAATATTTATGTAAAAAGGTTATAGTAAACACAAACCTCTTTCTATATATCTTTATGTATGTATTTTGTTTAAAAAATTCTGCTTACCAAACTCCTCTCTCAACTTTTGGTCTACCAACATGAAACTTAATATATAGGGTATTCGAACCCATGCAGAACTTTATATTTAGGTTTAAGCTGGGGAAATTAGTGCAAAAGTGTGAAAATTAAAAAAGTGGAACTTGCCAGGTGACGGTCGAATGATGGCATTATGAATATGCATGGTAACGTAATAGCTATTGGTTCATGTGTTAATTTTTAGTCTTGCAGCAAATATGTCTTCATAGATGAGGCATTAATATCCATAGAAAAAGTAAACCGCAAGCTAAGCGTTATGGTTTCAATTCTCGATGGTGGCACACAGTCCATTTTTTTAAAACTTTATAAATCATTACTATATATTGGGCTCAATATAATTTAAAAAAAAAATACAAAATCTGCATCAATCAAAATATTATATTTAAGTGCATTTTATGATCGGGCAATGCCAGGCGCCCTGTTATATATATATATATATATATATATATATATATATATATATATATATATATACTAGCAGTTCATCCCAGCTTTGCTCAGGCCCCAAGTACTGTTCATAACTTTATGTGTGTGTGTGTGTGTGTGTGTGTGTGTGTGTGTATATATATACATATATATTAAAAAGTTTGAGTCATATCCATATAACCTACATCTAAAATTTCAAATGTTTAGACCCAAAATTGGCGGAGGAGTTTGGTAGAGTCTGCAAAGATTAATTCTTACAACTTTGACCTCTTGGCAGTCAAATTTTCGCCCCAAAACTGATTAAAAAGCTTGCTGCATGTCTGAATACTTTTTGTGTAAAATTTCAAATGTTTAGACACAAAATTGGCTGAATAGTTTGCTAGAGACTGCAAAGGTCAAATCTTTTGAACTTTGACCCCTTGGTTAAAACCCAAGTAAAAAAGTTTGCCCTATGTCTGAATACACTTTATGTAAAATTTAAAATGTTTAAACCAAAAATTGGCTGAGTAATTTTGTAGAAACCACAGAGGTCAATTTTTTAAAAGTTTGACTCCAATTTTGACCCCATAACATTTGTTTTTGGACTCAAATCAAATTAAAAAGTTTGATCCATCTCCAAGTAACCTGCATCTAAAATTTAAAGTGTTTAGACTGAAAATTGGCGGAAGAGTTTGGTAGGGTTTTCAAAGGTCAAATATTTGAACTTTGACCCCTTGAGAACCAAATTTCTGGCTGAAAACCAATTAAAAAGATTTTCCCAAATTATGTCAAATCAGTCTGTAGACTGAAATTTGACAGAGTAGTTCGGTAGGGAAATGTACACACATAGACAGACAATTTCACTTTTATAGATATACATATATAATTCATGTCATCCTGTTTTTTTAAGATAGAATCACCCGATCATTGAAAATAAGATGCAAGAAAGCAAGCAAGGTCCACAGTGTTATCTCACTCTCTTTTTCAGAGTATCACATTGTTGAGGGAAAAATTTTTTTTTTTTTTAACAGTTAGGTAGAGTGCTTTCCATTTGCACACAAAATAAACAAATGACATCTACGAAAAGTACTTCATACTAGCAGGGATTGGCTCAGTATGAGACTTTCAGGCACCAATCTCTGGGGAATCCTGGTTTCCAATCTTGCTAAGTCCAACCATGCTGATAATTATACATACACATAAAATATAAATTCATACCAAAATTGGGTTAATAGCACAAGAGTGTATATATTAATAATAGAGCTAAAAATATAATAATTTAATAACTATTCCAATTTCGTTTTTAAAAAAATCTTATGTACAAACAAATTTACATGATCACAACACTGGATATGCTAATGTTTCGGATAAATGGTTGGTTAAAACCAGGAGTCCTCATCAGGTGACTTAATAAATAGTTACTTTCCACAAAAGAAACCAGTCCTCAAAGTTTTCAATATTAATAAAAATATATCTTGCTCTTCTCTAATTGAGCACTCTTAACAACCTTGTTAAATTCATTAGTTATCACTCTTGAATGCCTATAACCTGGTATATATATACATATATATATAGAGTCAGCCACATACAGTACTGTTTCATTGTATCACAACTCATCAGTGAGGCTAGACATACACCTTTCCCTGTATATATATGACAAAAGTTATATTCTAAAATTCATGATGTTGACCATCTTATAATTTATTCCTTAAATTCAGTTAACTTATACAAGTCTTATATACATTATATAATATAATTCTTATACAAGTCAAGAGAATTAAAGGAATAAATTATAAGATGGTCAACATCATGAATTTTGGAATATAACTTTTTGTCATTTATTCTCTATATTGCTCTGTAATTACGTTGAGCTTCTTAAATAAGAATTGATATATAATAAGAAAATATATTTCTACAGATTATATATATATATGATTAGTTTTTTTTGGGAAACAGAATTCCAGCAGAGTGCTCAATTAAAAGGAAAATCCAAATTTTAAGAGCGTATTTATATTTTGTGTACAGAAAGTTGTTAGTTGAGACAGATCATTGGTACCGTCGGTTTCAAGCCCGATAATAAGGCCCATTTAAGGTATCCTTATCAAGCTCTCTTCAGCCAATATTCGTCGATTATATATATATATATATATATATATATAAAGAGAGAGAGAGAGAGAGTCATATGTATACATATATCTACAAATAAAACATATTTCTGTTAATATATGCATTGATTTGCAGATTTATACATGCATTAAGGTGATCACTTTTGGCATCAAGGGAAACCATCTCACCAGCCATGGTGCAGAGGCATGGGCTGCCCAATTATCAAATGCAAACCATAACTTCTATGACACTAGCTTAGATGCAGGAGGTGACAGGAAGTGTCAAGAATTACATCCAATAGCTTAATGCATGATGGGGGGGGGTAGGTTGTAGGGCAGACTGACACCTGATGGTATTTCAGAATTTTGATTCTCCGAGACAAGTTTTACTTCACTACAATGGCTTGACAACTTCAATCAAGGCGGATGGGAGTAATGGAGAGAGTAACAGAAAACAGATCGGGTTCATACCTTGATTGAAGGGTAAAGTCACATGTGTGAAAACACTTACACGTCTGTATGTGCACAGACACATTACTGCGCATGCAGATATACAGATACATACTTACATGTGCATATGTGTTAAAGTTTGTTTTAATATCCTGTGACAATATTACGGATCCTTGGCAAAGTGAACTGACCTTGCTGGTGGATTCTTACAAATTATCATTGAAACAGGCAAAGATTTAATTCCCAGCACTGACGTGAAAAGACCAGCTGGTAAGAACATAAGAGGTCACACAGAGATGAACTGAGCCTTTTCTGATGTATTAGTGAAAGATGAGTTTCAACAGTGAACTGGCATTCTCTATTACATGGGAAAAGTTGATTTGGTGGGGAGAAGAGAAAGGAAATTGATTTACAATTCTGGAGAGGAGAAAATGAGAGAAGAAAGTTATTAAATTAGATAAATTAGTCTCACAATGAGAGAGGAGAGCAAATGATGGCTCAATTAAACGGTCTCCTTGCCAGATTCATGTTGTTTTGGGATGCAAGTAACCGGACTTGCAGCCAAATTGCCAATTTAACTTCACCCAGATGATCTTAGAAAAAAAAAAGTGTTAAATTGAAAACTGAGACTCTAGCAATCCAAAACGCATTTTTTAAATCAGAAAGAAATGTAATTATTATTTATTTTCTTTCTCAGCAATGTGTGTGTGTGTATATATATATATATATATATATATATATATATATATATATATATAAAAGAAAGAAGAAAAAAAGAAAAGAAAATATCTATCGGAATATGTAACTGAATTATTATATTTTTATCAGAAAACAATTACCAATGACTTATTAATCATTTTCTTGCCTCTTTCATGTTTTGAAAGCGATTCAGTTTTTTACAGACATCAACAAGCCAAACCTTTCCAGCGACGAGGGTTTTCAGTTGAATGGTACTAGCAATGACAAGTGACCAGACAACCAACCCCGTAGATGTCCCAGAGAGCAAAAATACTGTTTTAGTACTGCCGAAAACCTGTTGGTGTGGAAATTGTGTTACCACACGAACTTGGGGCATGCATATTTTTGTGCACCTTGAGGCTAAATCTGATGATATATGCATCCAGTGAATGCCTGAATATATTTAAATGGTTCAAGACTAGATGACTTTACATTTGTGATCCCGCAGTTGGGAATTGGATTTAACTTGTAGTACAATGTGACTGTGGACAATAGTCCATGGGAGCAATAGCGATTTATAACTTACAATCTGACAGAATGTGTTTGTATGTATATATATATATATATATATATATATATATATATATATATATAAAGGTCATAAGCAAAGAACAAATTATGCAAAACAAGAATTAGCAGAGAGTCATGTTGCTTTTGGTTTGATATTTTGCTTCAGTTGTACAACTTTATCAAGAATAAAGCATTTATTGAAAAGCAGATTAAATATACAAAAGTGTTAGTGGGAAAGAAATGAGGTTGATAGTAAGTCTATAGGGGTATATATTTAGACACATATTTACACATGTACAGGTCCTGGATATGGCCTTAAACTATATCCGATGGTGAGGCCCCCAGCTTGCGGGCTTTGGGGAGTGTACAGCCACCCTTTAATTGCGATTGCTCCCAGGTCCACTCTGACTCGGAGTGGTAGTACCTGTTAGGGTTCCAACTATGGGTTAAATAGAAACCAACTTGAAAAAAACAAATATATTCTATTAAAAAAATGTTTTCTTCAAAATCACTGGATTCGGCATTAAATAACCTGAAAAGGGTTGATATGCCGTAAAACAATAACAACCAACCAACCAACCAACCAACATATGTACATAAACACATACTTATGCACACACGCACACTTTTATATATATATTTACTTATTTATATATGTGTTACAGAAGATCAGAACATCGGTACTGTCAGTTTCAAATCCAAATGAAGGGGGTCAATATCTGGTCAAGACACTCTTCTCTTATCATAAATAAACATAGGCTGAAGAGAGTCCACTGAACTATGAAGTTGACCTGCTGAACTGTAAAGTAGGCTTTCATAATATTAAAAAAACGTATGACCTCTGAACAAGGAAAAAGTGATAAATGTATAGAAGTTCGTCCAAGTCAAAAATCATGAGGAATTAATTGCTTGGCTGTTTTGTTATTTCATGCCAAATTCAGTCATTTTGGGAAAAGGTTTTATGCTTTAAATTTCTTATATCTTCAAATACTTATGGTTTACTTGGTTTAGTTGTTTTATCAAGGAAAATAGTTGTTACTTTTGGCTTTGCAAAACATAATTGAGTTTTGCAAAGAGAAAGAAAAGCAAAGAAAAAAAGAAACTTCAATGTTTGGTGCATTTTAGGTTAAGTATCCAGATCTGGTAGCACTAGGAAAAAATCATGATAAAACATGCAAATTTTTCACTTCAATAAAAATGGGAAGTTCTGAAGATAGAAGAACAGATAAACAATAAAATTAAATTAAAAAACTTATTATTACTTACCAGAACTAATAAGTCAAATCGTTTGCAAGCGATCGTGTACTGGGGTACCTGAAGGATGCAGTCAAACACAGTTTGAATCAATCCTGCTTGCGAACCGACTTTCGTACTACCATAATCTGAAATAAAAACACAACAGTAGTGAAAGATTCAACATTATTAATTTCAATATGCATATACAAGTGTATTGTCTGTTAAATATAAGGTGAAAACAAAAGTATGCTTCACCAGTGTACACACTGATTTACTCTATAAAGGAAAAGTTGTGTGTGTGTGTCCAGCTAAAAATAAAAAATCAAACAAGACAATTTTTATATTCATTCTTTCGAGGCTCAACAGGTACAGAATTAGTCCAGTTTGGGGGGGGGTTACCATTTAAAACGATTGTTTAATGTTATTATTAATGAATAATTCAAATTAATGATGGGACGATTCTAATACAATTATCAATTCTGTTCTAAATTCCCGATTCCGATAAATATACTTGCTACACTAGCCAAACTGTGCACACTGCACACCCCTCCCCATTGGGGACAGCACCCAGACACGTTTTTTTCTGCTTGAAGTCTTACCAGCCAAAAGGGTTTCATTGATTTCTGACTTCCATTCTGAGGTCACCTCTGGCCTCTAAAGTGTCACTCAAACTTTGCCATTAAAACAGGGTCCTCATTATGTAACATCTATAGCATTACGTCAATATTTTTTTTTTTTTTTTCTATCAACCTTTTGTGTGAAACTCACACTAAAATACACTTTTTTGGCCTTTGAATTAGTATCAAAGAACCTTTATTTAATCTATGGGGGGGGGGGTAACATGACCTCGTTACATCAGCTATGACTAGGTAGGCACCCTAAGTAATTCGCAGTTGTGTTTTGAATATTGTTCATACTGAGGATTGAACCTTCAACCTCCAGATGAGTGTAACTTACAACTGGATTTATCTGTTACACCAAGAGGTTACATCAACCAAAAAGGTTGTGAAAGTAATAGTAAGGTGAGAATGATTGTCACATGTAAAGAAAGAACAAAAAGAACACATTTAAAGCTAGAAAGTTAAAAAAAAAAATTTTTTTAAAAAAAAGGAAAAACATAAATCGGTATAGAAATCAGAAAGCGGGGGGGGGGGAAGGAAATAAAACGTCATTGGTAATAGATTTGCATCCTCCTTTCCTTTGGGCAGTTTTGTACTCATTAATTTTGTGACAGGGTGGATATATACCTACAAATAATTACACATCATTCTTCATTATATATTTCTTTATTTTTATACGTTTTTTTCTTCTTATCATTCAGAAAATTTGATTCTAGTCATGTAAAGTGATCCGCATATAATTGGACACACTTATCTCTATTGCCACCTTTTGTTAAATCATGTCAAGTCATTGACAGAATATTCTTGTCCCCCCCCCCGCCACCCGGTCTTCACCAGGACAAGGGAGTAATCCATTATTAATCTGAAATCATGATAGGGTTGTTACATAAATAGAACTGAGCATAATAATCAGGTGAGGAAAACATGGAGAGATAGTGCGACACAACAAGGGTGCCCATCAATAATGACAGCATTTAAAAATTGCAAAAAGAAAAAAAATTTTTTTAGGATAACTTTTACAAAATAATCGCACTGGTTAGTCATACTATTGAATCTGCTATGAGCCATATTTTTTGTGCATAGAAGAGTGATTGTAAAGTTCCAATATTTTTACTGATTCTGATACAATTACAAATTGTTTGAAATACCCGATTCCAATGCAATTACCGATTCTGTTCTACATGCCAGATTCTGATACTTTTAAAATTTCTGAATATTTATAGTTGTTGTTGTTTCAGATTACCACAAAAACCTGTTATATGTGCATATAATTTCGCAAAAGTAAAAAAAGTCTGTGTGTGTGTGTGTATATATATATATATATAGTATAATTTCCTTTATTTATACTAACATTATTGGCTGCAAATGTGCATACACGTTTCAGTTATGATTTCTTTCGGAGTGTCATGAAGCCAATAGTCTTAACTGGTTTCATTTTCATTGGATTAGCAACTAGAAAACCACAGCAATACAATAATTATATATATATATATATATATATATATATATATATATATATATATGTGTGTGTGTGTGTGTGTGTATGAAAAACGGTTTCTATCAAATTCCTCTGTTAATTTTTGGTTTATAAACATAAAACTCGATACATAGAGGATTTTGAGCTGTGGAACAAATTCGATTTGATCTTTAGCCAGCAAAACTAGGTGCTAAGAGATCAAAATTGAAAAAAATAGAACTTTCGCAAGCGCAGGTCGACTTAAAGTGCTCTTATACAATTGCACAAAAACACATTTTTTTATATATATATATATATATATATATATATATATATATATATATATATATATATTTATTAATGATATAGACAAATTTACAAGGTCACAACACTGGATATGCTAATGTTTCAGACAGGGAGTTAGTTAAAAACACAAGTCTTTGACAGGCAACTCTTAATAAACTTTTTAAATTTATTTTTCTCTCTTGAATACCAATTACTTGAGATATATATATATATATATATATATATATATATATATATATATATAAAAGTGAAATTGTCTGTGTGTGTGTACATTTCCCTATCAAACTACCTTGTTAATTTTCAGTCTAAAGATTCGAGATTTGACGTAAGGAGTATTGACATTTAGAAAAATCTTTTTAATTGGTTTTCGGCCAGAAATTTGGCTGTCAAAGGGTCAAAATTAAATGATTTGACTTTTGAAAACTCTACCAAACTCCTCTGCCAACATGGATCTAAACAATTGAAATTTTAGATGTAGGTTACTTGGAGATGGACCAAACTTTTTAATTTGATTTGAGCCGAAAACAATAAATGTTAAGGGATCAAAATTGGGGTCAAAGTTAAAACAAATTTGACCTCTGCAGTCGCTACCAAATTACTCAGCCAAGTTTTGGTTTAAACATTTGAAATTTTACATAAAGTGTATTTAGACATAGGGCAAGCTATTTTTAATCAGTTTTTGGCAGAAAATTTGGCTTCCAAGGGGCAAAGCTCAAAAATGTGACCTTTGCGGTCTCTAACAAACTATTTAGCCAATTTTGGGTCTAAACATTTGAAATTTTACATAAAGATATTCAGACATGCAGCAAACTTTTTAATTAGTTTTTGGGCGAAAATTTGACTGCCAAGAAGTCAAAGTTGAAAGAGCTGACCTTTGACTACTCTACCAAACTCCTCCGCCAATTTTGGGTCTAAACACTTGAAATTTTAGATATAGGTTACTTGGACATGGATCTAACTTTATGATATATATTTATATTATATTTTAGATGCAGATTGGCTGGACATGAGTCCAAATTTTTCATATATATATATATATATATATACACACACACATAAAATTATGAACAGTACATAGGGCCTGAGCAAAGCCAGGCTGAACCGCTAGTATATATATATATATATATATATATATATATATGCAACTTTGTGTATGTGTGTGTGAGTTTGTTTCTTATAGACTGCTGAACACATTTTCATTAAAATTTACAGAACTTTAGTATATAAGTCTGGGAGTGATCTTAGTTAAGTTTTGTCTCATAATACCCCCGATAATTACCCATAATCGATAATTGAAACCGTTATTTTAATTTATCTATCACCGGTAAAGCTATTTTTTTCCATATCGTTGCTTAGCAACAATGATAGAATAATAGGCTGTGAAAATTCTACTGTAAGTTGATAGCACATTTTTTTTTGCATGAGATGGGCTGTAGGTTCAAACTCCACACATAAATTTTTTATTTTTTCATTAATTGCAAAGAATTTCATAAGACTTGAAATTTTTTTTTTTTTCATTAATTGCAAAGAATTTCATAAGACTTGAAATTTTTTTTTTTTTCATTAATTGCAAAGAATTTCATAAGACTTGAAATTTTTTTTTTTTCTTTGCATGACGTGGTCTGTAGGTTCAAACAAACCCCACACATAAATTTCTTAATGTTATTTTTTTTTTTTTAACGGGAAAGAAGTTTATATAAAATGATTTTATAAAAGAAACAGTAGGTTCTCGAGAGTGCAATGTAGAATAACATATATTTTGGACTAAGTTACTGCGTGGAGGCATGTGAAGCTTCCTCCCGAGCGATTTCACGGATTTCGATGAGAATAAAAATATACGAGTGTTAAATATTTGTTGATCATCGTTCAATCTTGGGCAATGTCGGGTCTCCTTGCTAGTATAGTGTCTCCCTGCTGTGTACACACACACACACACACACACTCCAAGTTAAAGGTATTTAAGAGACAAAACCCATGAATTAAAACGAGGTTATTAAGAGTGCTCAATAAAAAGAGCAGAGTATAATATTTTTATTTATATAGACAAATATTACATAGTTGCTACAGTGAACATGCTAATGTTTTGGAACGTTTGGTCTATTAAAAACCTTAAGGATAAGCTATGATGAATAGCGGATAAACTTTATTTCTGTTGCCTGATGAGTAGCCTTTGGGTTTTTAATAACCCAATCATTCTAAACATTAGCACGTTCAGTGTAGCAACTATGTAATATCTGTCTATATAAATAAAAATAATATATATATATATATATATATATAACACTTCAGTTACTAAAATACTAAAACCTCTACTAAACACTTTCATCTCAGTATAAAGAATAATTTATTATCAGGATCAAATAGTTTTTCCTTCTTGTGATCTCAAATTCCTATGTTCTTTGTTCTTCCCAACAAAACCAACATCAAACAGCATATTTCATCCAGCTTAAACTTGAAAGAAGCATGAAACACAACAAATTTAATTAGTGTACCAATTGTGACTTTTATATTAACCCTATACCCTCAGCATGGATGATATAACTATAGAATTAAGTCACCAACGGGTTATTCCAGCCCAATTCATCCAGCCCCGACACACCTCCTCTTGGATTTTTTTCATATTTACACCATACAAACTTTGGGTTAAAACTAAGAGAAATCTGCAATTTCAGCCCAGTTGGATTTGAGGAACATATTTTTTTTCACAGTCGGTTTCGCCCTGGAAATCAAAAATTGCTATCTCATGACGTAGAATTTTCGACCCCCAGCGTTTTACAAAATTTGCATTTTTGTTGCAAAAAATAAAGCTATGGAGCTAAATATTCACACAGGTAAGGTTTTGAGGGCAAGGAATCCAGAAATCATGGTTAGAAAGATGGCAAATGAGAGGAAGTACCTTATTTTTAACATTTTAGGTGGTACCGCAGCACTTTTTTAGAGCTTGTTTGGGGCAATATTTTGTTGAGAAAAAAAACATAACTGTGGTGCTTTGCCAGACTTCTCCTTTGGATTTTTAAAGTGAGTTTGGGTTGGAAATTACAAAAATCAAATAAAACCTTTTGGCATATTTGACATTTCCAGACACTAAAGCCTCAAAATTGGCATTTTTATAAAAAGTTAAGGACTTTTTGGTGAATTTGGCAACAATCTAATCTTAAGCTATGATCAATATCTAGAGCTGAAAAAGGACTTGGATCGACCCATTAGAGCCCATTTTCATGATAGAATGTCAAATTACATCATATAAAAGGATATGGACCCCTACTTCACAGTCAAAATGGACAAAAAATAGTCGAAAATAAAAGATTTTTGACACACATATGGACAGCAATTTTAATTACGTACAAGTTTTGGACATTTGAGTTTTTCAAAAAAACAACTTTTGGCCATTATCTTTTGATTTGCAGATAGCAACAGCTTAAAATTTAGAGGAAAGATGTAAGGTAACATTCAGATATGAATGAAGTCACATTTTCATTTGAAGCATAACATTCTGCTCATTATCATGCTGACCCTCTCTTTCCTTTTCTCTTTTATGATCTAATTAAAAATGTGCAGTAGAATAGCACTGATCATGATAACAGTATTCTTTAATTTGTATGTGTTGATGAATTGTGACTAGGGGTAGTGTAGAGTTGACTCAGTTTACCAAAAAGTCAGTGGGAATAAGATATTGTGCTTTTTATTTATACCTTCAGGCACACATCATACAATCGTGCCGTGCAGTTCATAATTTTTGGACAGTTGGATCATGGTTTCTAAACCATTAAATCAGCAAATCCTTTCAATCAATGCATTTAAGCTGTTCAGAATCATGTCCACCTGAGTAATCAAGTTTGAGTGTCAGAGCAAATTCCTCTATGATATGATACCTGAATAATGTCCTATGCTTCTTTTTTCAAATGTTGATTTAAATGTTCTTTTTCTTGTTCAGTTTCACTCAAAAGACACTACATTGACTTCAGTTCTGATTGTTTCATGTTGATTCAAATCGGTATACTTTTTCTTGATCTGTTTCACTCAAAATGGCATTACTTTAGTTGTGAAGTAGAGAATTCATGCTATGATTTTTTGCTGTTATGTTTTTGATTGATCAATTTTGTTCTGTTTCTGGTGATACATTTTCAACACAGTTTGTTCAGAGTTATTACCTGAGCGTGATGTTAAATACTGTCAAAGACAAACAGGGAAGTCAACATTTGTGGCTCTCAAAAACATGATATATATTTGTAAAGGGTAATCTTCAGCATAGAAACACTTTCACATGAAACCCTTTTTGATAAATGGGTGTGTCTCTTTAGCTAGTTATGATAGTCTCATAGTTATATTTCATCGCTGCTATGATTAATTTTCTTCTCTTTCAGGCTATTTACTTGTTGCATTGATCTAATAATGCATTCTTTGGTGTGAACTTCTAAGTTTGTCAATAATCCAAGTTTGTTTCCTGTCACTTTTTTATGGTTTCTTACTAAATTATTACCTCAAGGCATAATAATGGTTAAAATAGAATTTCTTATACCCCAGAATTGCAGTTCTGTAGCACCTTGAAATACATACAGTTGAATTTCACACTTTAGAAATTCTTTTTTCATTATCAAATTTGAATGGTCAGAAACTAAGAAGATAGATATTACTTTTTGCAAATTTCATTTCTTTGATTACAGTGCCTTTGTTTCTGATCAAGAATGTGCTACTGTTACATTATTTGTGTATTATACTGTCTGTAAATCTCTTAATGTTGCAGTTGAGTATTGCATATTCTGCTCATTGTGAATTATTATAATTTTTATTATCAGATTGTAATAATTATTCCAGAGCAATAAATTAAGAATGTCTTCTGAATCAAGGAAACGAGAGGGAGGATATACATCATCCATGACAAGTGCTCCTCAATGTTCGTTTGGATTACTAATGAAGAGTGCATGTCACCACAATCTGAAGCCATTTTCAACACCAATAACTGCATTAGAGCATGATGTAGGAACTGTGCTCAAATTAAGAGCTGGTGTCACACTCACTGATGAAACTGTTGCTAACATTTGCAGGTATCACGAACCTCATTTGGGGCATTACTTTGAGAAAAAATATACAAAGTGCTGCAACATCTTTTTGAAGCACAAAAAGAAGATAGAGGGTGATCGTGCTATCAAGTTAGACATGGCTGAGATGCTAAAGCAGAAGGGCTACCATGTTGTTCCTGGCTGGAAGCTTTGCCGTCACTGTGAAGCAGCTGCCAAGAAGTTAGAAGATCCAAGTGAAACAGAAGAAAGTGACAATCAAGACCTTGAAAATGAGTCACAAATTGAGCAAAAGAGAGAGAAACTGAATGACATTCTAATGATGTTTGATATATCCCCTATAAAAACTGGTAGAATGCAGAAGCGCACAAAAATCAATATTGTCAGAGAGACATTAGAAAGAAGCTATGAAATGCAAGTAGAGGCAGCTGCCAAAGTCCTTAACATCTCTAGCCCTGAATTAGGAAGCCCTATTAGCAGCCAAACGAGTCAAATGGATTTAGTGGCAAAGGCAAAGGATGATGATCGTTGGATGCAATGAAGGCCAAACTTGAGAATAAAGAAATGAAAACCAGTGAGAGGATCCAGTTGATGACTTTAGCTCCGGAAAGTTGGTCTCGAAAAAAGGTGTCTGAATATTTCAATGTCTCTGAATATATAGTACGTGAAGCACGGCAACTGAAAAAGGATCGAGGTATTCTTTCATTGCCACAGAAGAAGGGGAGTGGTCTCTCAAAAGAGGTTATCAATTCTGTCTTGGCTTTCTATGAGGACGATGAATTTTCATGGTTAATGCCTCGAGGGAAAGATTTTGTGAGCATCGGTAACAAAGTTCATGTCCAGAAACAGCTCCTATTATGCAATCTTAAGGAGCTTTATGTAGTTTACAAAGAAAGCTATCCTGAACACAAAATAGGTCTTTCAAAGTTCTGTGAGCTCCGTCTAAAATGGTGTGTCACCATCTTGACATCAGGTTCTCATTCAGTTTGTGTTTGCACCCACCATCAAAACAGCAAATTGCTTGTTGACTGCTTTGTTTTAACTGTCAAGACTCAGCTCAGAAGGAAAGCTGAAGAATCCAGAGATGAGAGTGCTGCTAATGTACCAACTGAAAGTCCCAATTTTAATATCACTTACAAAGATTTGATGGCCTTGGTAGTTTGCGACACCGATAGTCTTGAATGTATGGTCCACCGTTGTCCTAAATGCCCAGGTTTCCCTGCTCTAGAGAAGTATATCAGAGATAAATTTACTGAATTGGAAATTGACAGTGAGATGTCATATAATCGGTGGGAGAGTGTGGATAGGACAATGCTATGGACACAGATGGCTGATGTAGATGAATTCATAGAGATATTGGTATACAATGTTGATAATCTAACGACCCATTCCTTCACAGCAAAGCGCCAAGCTCAGTATCTAAAAAAGAGAAGAAATAACTGAGACCGAATGTATCCTTCTCCTGGACTTTGCGGAAAATTATCACTACGTGGTGCAAGATAAGATCCAGGGATATCACTAGAACAAAGACCAGTGTACCATGCATCCAGTGGTAATTTATTACAAAGATAACAATGGAAAACTTCAACAGATCTCATTATGCATCATTTCAGATGACATTGAGCATGACACCTGTTTTGTGCATGAACTACAAAGAATGGTGATGTTGTACATCAAAGAGAAATTTCCCTGGATCAAGAGTGTAGAGTACTTCAGCGATGGCTGCGCTGGCCAATATAAAAACTTCAAAGCATTTCTTAACCTTTGCCATCACTCATCAGATTTTGGAATTGATGCAACTTGGGCATTTTTTGCAACTAGCCATGGCAAATCACCCTGTGATGGAATTGGTGGGGCTGTCAAACGCAAAGTTCTCCGTGCCAGCTTGCAAAGGCCAATAAAAGACCAAATACTCACCTTTCATGCTGTTGCAGATTTTTGCAGATCATCGATCACTGGTATCATGTTTCTAAAGATCGGCAAAGAAGACATGGTTTCAGTTCGAGAGAAACTTCAAATGAGATATAAACTGGGAGATACTGTGCCTGGTACAAGGAGCTGTCACTATTTCAAACCAGCTTCTCAGTTTAATATTCAGGGCAAGCAATTGAGTGCTGACACAACGATCTTTATCGATCATTCTTTCCTGGACATGCCTGTGCCGTTAGATGAAACTCTGGAGTTGCTCAAATGCAATGACTACATTACTTGCATTTTTGATGGATATTGGTGGTTAGCATTGATTGAGAGTGACAACAGGGAAGAGAAAGATCTTACTTGCAACTTCCTGCATCCACATGGACCATCACATAAATTCCACTGGCCAACTAATAGGGATCGAGGCTATATTCCACTGAGCAAGGTCGTTATGAGAGTGCAGACCCCAAGTATTTCAGTGAATGGTAGAACATATTTCATCACCGAGGAGGAGAAAAATAAGACTCAGGACTATTTTGACAGATTAAGTCGATAGTTGGAGTTATAACAAATGTCTGTTTTATATTCGTTTGACAGTTTTTCTTACGATAAACTAGATTATGCATCAGTCTTTTATTTTCGACTATTTTTTGTCCATATCCTTTTATATGATATAATTTGACATTCTATCATGAAAATGGGCTCTAATGGGTCGATCCAAGTCCTTTTTCAGCTCTAGATATTGATCATAGCTTAAGATTAGATTGTTGCCAAATTCACCAAAAAGTCCTTAACTTTTTATAAAAATGCCAATTTTGAGGCTTTAGTGTCTGGAAATGTCAAATATGCCGAAAGGTTTTATTTGATTTTTGTAATTTCCAACCCAAACTCACTTTAAAAATCCAAAGGAGAAGTCTGGCAAAGCACCACAGTTATGTTTTTTTCTCAACAAAATATCACCCCAAACAAGCTCTAAAAAAGTGCTGCGGTACCACCTAAAATGTTAAAAATAAGGTACTTCCTCTCATTTGCCATCTTTCTAACCATGATTTCTGGATTCCTTGCCCTCAAAACCTTATCTGTGTGAATATTTAGCTCCAGAGCTTTATTCTTTGCAACAAAAATGCAAATTTTGTAAAACGCTGGGGGTCGAAAATTCTACGTCATGAGATAGCAATTTTTGATTTCCAGGCCGAAACTGACTGTGAAAAAAAATATGTTCCTCAAATCCAACTGGGCTGAAATTGCAGATTTCTCTTAGTTTTAACCCAAAGTTTGTATGGTGTAAATATGAAAAAAATCCAAGAGGGGGTGTGTCGGGGCTGGATGAATTGGGCTGGAATAACCCCAACTTAATAGTTTTACAATATTTTTTTTTAAATCAGATTTCTTATTGAATTTTCTAACAGAATGCCTCGTTATTAGTTTTATGGGCGCATGTTTTTTATCGTTTTTAATTTCTTTTTTCTGAAGAGCTAACAACTGCCGTGTGTAGGCGAGGTTTGATTAAACATGTTTTTTTGGTTAGTTTTAGAATAAACCAAGATAAAAAAAAAAAAAAACACCAAAAACATGAACGTACATGTAACCGATCATCATCATCATCTGTTTAACGTTTGTTCAACATGAAGACGTGTTGGGTGGCATAAAAAAAAATTGACTTCCAAATTAACCTATCTCTGGCTAGGTCTTTATTTATCCCTCTTTCTCTCATCCATCCTTATCGCTTCCTCCCATGTTTTCCTTTTTGTCTTCCCACGAATACTGGACCTGCTACCTCAACTGTTCTACATTTACTAACCAAAGAACTCCCCTCCATTCTTTCAACGTGGTCATACTATTGAACTCTCCTGTTCTGCTATCTATAATATAAAAGCGGAAAATGTGTGTGCATTTCTTTTGTATGTCCGCCAAAGGTTTTTTTTGGGGGGGGGGGGCTTGGAGGGGGTCACTAAATCTTAAAACATTTTATATACTGTCTGGATTACAATTTTCAAAACGAGGTCATCTGAATCTTTTATTTTGTTACAAAATTCGCGCTGTGATTTCATTTTCTCTACTACTACTACTACTACTACTACTACTACTACTATGGCGAGATGTTTGACCTAGAAAATCACACGTTCACATTCGTTTAAGCACCTGTTTTTTAAACGTTTAATTTCACCCTTCCTCACTTATCTGCTTGCATAGCATCGTGGTAAGTTGTCAGGCTATTCGCTTCAAGGCTTCCGGTTTCAGCCTACCTCCTACCAATTTTTTTTTTCTTTTACACCCGGGCAACGCCGAGCACCCCCGCTAGTCTAATATATAAAAGGCAAAATGGGCACATGCGTTTGTGTATGTCCATGAAAGGCTTTTTGCGTCGGTTCAATTGCGGAATTTTCACATACTTCCTAGATCACAATATCTGAGATTTGCAAACGGACCTTGTCTTTTTTTTTTTTGATCGAGTTTTAAAATATTGCCTCATTTTGAGTGTTTGTCTTTTTCATATAAATAAAGTGAAACTAATCAAACCCAAACTAACTCCCGACCCTTCGGCCGAGTAATAGCTGTTCTGTAATTGGTTCTTGGTCACGTAGGAAAAACCCTTCATACCGAGACAATTACTATTTATTTGGATACTGCCAGAGTGCTCTCTTATTTGGAAGAACTGCTTTTCCCCCAAATTAAAAACGGCCTTTGTGGGAAGTTTAAAAGCATTTAAAAAGCAACATAATTTCCGAAAGTCATCTTTTTGATTGACTATGTTAAGTTTGAACGCTTTACACTTCCAGTCACGTCATGGAGTAACGGTAAAACATCAGGTTTTCTTTCACTTTCTTTTCCGCCTTCGAATCACGGGTTCGAGCCTGCCTGCTACTACCACCTTTTTTTTTTGTACTCAACACACACCTCCTTTAATTTAGGCATCAATTAAGGATGCTTTAAAAAATGTGTTTTCTGATATTTCTTCATTGGAATGCAAAACAGTTGCCGATATCAAGGAAGAAATTGAAATTGTAAATTTCAATCGGAATGGAAGTAAAAGCAAATAAAACAACCAACCAGCTACAGAAAATGAACGTGCAGTGTGTATCAATTGGGATAAGGTTGATAAGTGAAGAGAACTTTCCCAACAGAAGAAGATCATGAAGAACATTTTTTCCTCACAACTGAACAATCAAAAGATGTGATTGATGCAAAGGATAAAGAAATAAAAAACATGAAAACTCATAAAGTGTATGAATGTGTTCCTAACATAGGTCAAAAACGCATATCAACCAGATGAGTGATAACAGAAAAAGTTCAACAAAAAGATAACAAAAGCTCATCTTGTAACACATGATTATGAAGAAAATTCACACAACCTAAAAATAGACTCTCCAACATGCAGCCGTGAAGCTATGCGTCTTGTAATGTTAACAGCCGCCATTAAAAATTGGCAGGTGGAGACCCTTGATTACACCTCAGCTTTTTTGCAAGGTGAAATGCTGGAGAGAGAAGCATTTCTCAGACGACCATCCGAGGCATGTCCAGAGTCACAAGTGTGGAAGCTGAAAAAAATGTATTCATCGATTGAATGATGCACCCCGTTCATGGTACAAGAGCGTTACTCAGGAATTAACTAAACTAAAAGGAATGGTAAGTGCATATGACAATGCATTGTTTCTTTGGCATGATTTATGACATGAACTTGACAGGTATTCTGGCAATGCATGTAGATGACTTTATATTTTGTGAAAATGATTATTTTTTTAAAAAATGTGATTTCAGAATTAAAGAAAATATTCAAGGTTGGAATGCATGAAAATGGAACCTTCATATTTCTGTGATTGTGCGTTAGACAAACGGAAGATTATAAACCAAAACAATTATTTCTCCCATAGATATAAAGAAAGGAAGATCCTTAAGAAAAAATGATGAGCTGAGTGAAGAGAAGACAGATTTAAAAAGACTAAAAGGTCAAATGATGTGGGTATCTACCCAGACTCGACTTGATGTATCATTTGATGTGTGTAGGATGAGTAATACCGGAAAATCTCCTAAAGTGAAGTTACTTTTTGAAGCCAACAAGTCACTACTAAAGTCAAAATGAAAGACAGGTTCCATATCCTTTCTACAGCCGGGAAATCCTTCAGATTTGAGTGTGGATTGCTATTCGGATGCTACCTATGCCAGCTTGGAGGATGGTTCCACACATGATGGATTTATCATCTTTGTTTATGATAAGATGAATAGACTGGCTTGTATATGCTGGTCATCAAAATGTCTTGATCGAGTAACAAAGAGCCCATTAGCATCTGAGACTCTTGCACTCAGTGAAGCTGTTGATGCAGGTCTATTGATATCTGCTATGCTGCAAGAAATTTTCAGATTACCCAAGTTGACTGAAGTACTTTGCAAAACAGACAATGCATCTTGGGTAGAGACCTTAAAATCATTAAATCTTGTAAGCGGCAGACATTTGAGAGTTGATGTGGCCAGAGTAAAGGAAATGTCGGAAGAAATCCAAATTGAATGGATCCAGGGACAAGAACAGGTCGCAAACAGTTTGACGAAGATGGGAGTCTCTACTGCAATTCTAAGAAACTTGTGTTAATAACCTGTTTTCTTTGTTTGCCTTTTGTTTTTGTTTATTTTTATTTTTTTGGAACTTTGACTTACACCTGACACCAGCAATGTTAAAGTCGGAGTTATCGAACTTGGTGGATATTCAACATGGCGTCCAGCCAACAGTAACATGTGTTTATCCTACATCATGGGAAATACTAAGTGAACTAACAAAAATGACTATTAATTTCTGGAAACACACCAGTTATTGGCAGGAATTGTGATCATATTAGAATTATATGTAGCATCTGTGTTTATAGTCCTAAGTGACTGAATTTAAAAGGGAAAAAATCGACTATATTTTATTATATGTATATAGATAAAAGATTTCGGTGATTTCTTATTTTTTGTGTATGTTTTAATCTCAACAACTAGTTTGTAGATTAATTTTTGTCGATACATATTTGGTGAACAAATAACCTGCAATTAACATGAGCATTTTGCAGTATAGGCATCAAAACGAAAAGTGGTCAAAAAACAAATCTATAACAAATAAATGTTACCAAAGGCAAGATAAGTTAACCTCTTAGCTCTATGAATAAGTTTTTTGTGCTTTAACTTATTATAAAGCATTTATTTCATTATAAACACAAGTAGTGTTGAGTGTTAAGTTAGAAAAAATAAAAAACTGCTGACATTCAACGGTCATCTGATGAGGGATAAATAGTTAAAAAAATTGAAAATTAAACAAAATATTGATAGAAAACACCCAATAAATTCTACCAATCGTGTAAAAATGTAATATTCTACCATTATTTTGTTTAATTTAACAGCAAAATGCTTGATTACATTTAACCCATTCATAAGACCTTGGCAAGTATTACTATTTGAAGTTAGAATAGGCCTAGAACTATGAGGTGATTTCATACTCTCCAAAGCTCCCACATTGAGAAGCTCACCATTCAATGCACTTTCAGGTCAAACCCAGGATCAACTGGAAAACTGGGTTAAGACTAAAATCTTAACAATGTAATAGAGTGACCCCCTCCCTTCCCATTTTACTGGTGAGTTGATCAAGGTATTGATTCTGAGTAGATCAGATCAGACAAAATAGTGGGATTATTTCCAATATGAAATCAATCATTATTTAATCGATTCCTATCAAAGAAAATGCTACAGAGGATGAAACGAAATTGCCAACCCAAAAATGCCATTGCAAGCGAAAGAGGTATCATCAGTTGTTATGGCAACAAGCCAAGATCCAATGCAGTGACACTTATGTTATCACTCATTGAGTCGGGAATGAGCAGAAGAGAAAGGAACCAATGGAGGCGAAAATGATATCCAAAACTGTGATGCAGACAACAAGGTTTTGGAGTCAGAGTCAAAATCAGAATCAGGAATTGGCAACATTTGGAGGAGTCGAAAGGTATGAGTATTCTTTTTTTTTCTTTTCTTTTTTAACAGACACATAAATTTGAAGTCTAATTGTTTTAAGTGACTGCTACAAATCTGAGAGACAGAGATGAGAGAGAGAGAGAGAGAGAGAGAAAGTGAAGATGAGAGGGAGAAAGAGAAGGATAGAGATAAAGATAAGGGATGAGAGAGAGAGGATGAGTAAGAGAAGATATGGGAAAAAGAGAGGATGAGAGGGAGAGAGAGAGAGAAGGTGAGATAAAGATATGGAATGAGAGAGAAAGGGGGAAATGATGAGAGAGACATGATGAAAGAAAGAGAGGGAGATGACGAAAGAAAGAGGGAAAGAGAGGATAAGAGGCAGAGAAAGAAGATGAGTGAGAGAGAGAGAGAGGAAGATGATGAAACAGAAGGAGAGAGCAGATGAGCAGAAAAGAGAGAATTAAAGGGAGAGAAAGAGAGGACAGGAGACAATGGAGAGAGAGAGGGAGATGATGAAAAAGAAGGAGAGAGAGGGGAGAGAAAGAGAGGATGAGAGAAAAAGAGGGGCAGAGACGATGAGAGGGAGAAATGAGCAGGAAAGAGAGATGATGAGAGAAGGTGTGGGAGAGAAAGACCCAGATGAAGAGAGAATGGGAGAGAAAGAGTGAAATAAAGAAAGAGAAAGAAAGAGGGGGGAGGGTATAGATACCGTTTGCTAACTTACCATTTTCGTGTGTCAAGTTTAATAAAACCCGTAGAATAGCCAACATACAGCTGAAGATGATCCAACCATTGGATTCTTTGTCCATTTTTGTGTCACCGGGTCTTTCGGAATCATCATGTAATGGAAAGGCAGTGATGGCGTGCTGGCAGTGCCGCAGAGCTCTGCAACAACGAGAGAACAAAAAACACAAATTAGGGTGCAGAGAATAAATATTCCTACTGAAGATAAATTCTGATTAATGCACTATATTGAAATCTCTACATTAATAAACTTATGAGAAAACTTCAGCTGTGTGTGCATGTGTGTAATTTTTACATCAGTGAGAGAGAAAGAGAGAGGATAAGAAATTATCAAAGATAATCACACACTAAATTATTGATTTTTTTATTTACCAGTAATTATTTATTGAAATTAAAAATACAATAGTTTGGCACTTTCGAAAGGAATTATGTCCAACTTGCTATGAATACACATAGCTAGCTCTCTCTCTCTCTCTCTCTCTCTCTCTCTATATATATATATATATATATATATATATATATATATCAGGTTGGTGCAAAAATAATGTCATTTTTATATATATAGTTGAACGTCAAAAAAAAAACAAACATTATTTTTGCACCAACTTATAATATATATATATAGAGAGAGAGAGAGAGGGAGAGAGAGAGAGAGAGAGAGAGAGAGAGAGCTGTGCATATTCATAGCAAGTTGGACATAATTTCTTTTGATAGTGCCAAACTATTGTATTTTTATATATATAGTTGAACGTCAAAAACATTATTTTTGCACCAACCTTTTATATATATATATATATATATATATATATATATACTAGCATTTCAGCCCGTGTTAGTAGGTAGTAGGAAGGCAGGCTCAAACCCGTACCGCGAAGGAGGAAAAGAACGGGGGGAAAAAACCTGATGTCTTTGCTGTTACGACAATTGCCAAACTGGAAGTGACGTAGGTTTAAATTAAGGATAGACAATCGAAAGGAGAAGATGACTTTAAAAAATATCAGCGAAAAAAGCGACCCCCCCCCCCTGTTGAAGGTGAAGATATTGATGTTTTTAGCCAATTTTTCGATATTTATCGCCTGAAAGGTCGAACTTCAAAACGATACTGATCTTGGTAAAATCCGTTGCCTCTGTCGAAAGTTTTAGGCAGACATGCAAACATACATACATTTATATATTGGTAACAAAAATTTTCGACACAAACTGATTAAAAAGCTTGCCCTATCTCTGAATACCCTTTATGTAAAATTTCAAATGTTTAGACGAGAAATTGTCCGAGTAATTTGGTCGAGACTGCAGAGGTCAATCTTTTTTTAACTTTGACCCCTTTATGACCCCATAACATTTATTATTTTGGGCTCAAATCAAGTTATTAAAGAAAATCTATCTAAAATTTCAAGTGTTTAGACCCACAATTAGCGGAGGAGTTTGGTAGCATTCTCAAAGGTCAAATCGTTGAACTTTGACCTCTTAAGAGCCAAATTTCTGGGTGAAAACGGATTACAAAGATTTTCCCAAATCTCACTACCCTGTACACCAAATTTCGAGTCTGTAGACTGAAAATTGACAGAGTTATTGTGTAGGGAAATATATACAGACAGACAGACACACACACACACACATATATATTATTGTTTATGCAAATACAGTCATATCTTGCTACGATGTGCAAACCATTTCGATCGTAATAGATCTCATCAGGCAAGAAAAATTAAAAATTCAAAAATGGTTCAAGACCATTTTCAATTTTAGAAGAGATATACTTTGTCATGACTGACATGGAGCGAGGTTAAAGATCTTATGCTTTATATATATATATATATATATATATATATATATATATATATATATATATATATATATATATATATATATATATATAAGTTAAAAGGATAAAGAGTAAAGTTACAAGTCAATAAGAGTTACAAAAAGGGAAATAAGGGGAAAACCGCCGCTTCTCATCAGAAGAGGAGAAAAAGCCGGCATTATACAAAGATAAGGGTAAAAAGACAACACCGATTTTATTGATATGATAATGTAATAAAGTTCTTATGTAACTTTACTCTTTATCCTTTTAACTTATTCATTTTTTACTCCTCTTAATCATATAGAGTTTTTTTTTATACTGAAAGGTTTGTCTTATCATTAAAAATATATATATATATATATATAATTCCATCAGCATTTACCCATTTTATTGTTAAAAGCAATGTACATGGAGTTTTAAACTTTTTCAATTTCTTAGATTATACTTTAATAGTCTTTGACTACATCTTCATTCGTGTACACGACTTTATTCCTTTTTTTTTTTTTTTTTACATTTTATTCTTTTTCAAGCATTACTCTCTTTTGAACATTAGTTATCGTTTTTTTGTGCTAACCAGCAATGTTATAGCAAGTCTATAAAATTTTTTTTGCTAATTATTTTTCTTTAAAGAAAAGAATCCCAACTATTTGAAACTCAATTCAAATAAGGAAATAATTCTTTATCTCTTGTATTCTTGTTTTTGATCAATAAATATTGTAAATGCTAATTTGCATAATTTAATTGCTCTCATATATTGCTGCTCTATCTTGAATGGTGAGCATTTTTTCAGGATAGGATTAATCTATTAATATTAACATTGATACAAATATTTATATTACCATTTTGAAGTAAATATAAGTTTATAAACAAATATATAATTACAATCACAGAAGTATCCACTTAATTCACATTTATATTATTTCATTGCTGTGCCTTACACGTGTTTTATTGGATGGCATGGATATACCAAACAAATCATCAGATACTTATATATATATATATATATATATATATATATATACATACACTAGCAAAGATAACCGTGCTTTGTGTGAGACTTTGCTGTACACTTGAAAAATAGTGTGCACCATCCCTAGGTCAGAAACCATCATTATGTCAGGTTTAGTCATGATCGGTCCAGTGATATGGGCTGTAGGAGAGTATATATATACATAGGCTTTGACCTTGACTTTTATCTTGGAAAATGATGTGCACCATTCCTAGGTGGGTGGACCATCATCATGCCAGGTTTGGTCATGGTCGGTCAAGTGGTGTAGGCTGTTGGAGAGTTGTACACACAAACGCTACTACTTATATAGTTTCCTTCAGTCTTAACAAATTATGGATATTCACAGTAAGGATGCCTGCACATTGAATTTTGTGGCAAGAATTGTGCAATCTCCAACTACACCTCAGTGGCAAGTGGCGATATATATATATATATGCTGATAGCTTTATAATTTAGTGAGTTCTGGGATTAATAGATTATATGTTAATACCCTCCTCCCCGGAGAAATTTTATGAGTTCTCAGGAAATTTATATTATTATTCCTGAAAGATACATAACAAATGATTGAAGACGAGAAAAAAACAAACTCCAAAAGAGAATTTAAAAATCTAATGAAAAAAAAAAAAAAAAGAGAAAAGTTTATTCTAAATCCGTTACTAAATAAATTCACGTTTGCAAATCCTGTACATCAATGAAAGAATCTACTTTGTCTCTGGACTTGTTGAAAAAAATATAAACATGACACCTGTTTTTTTTCCCCAATACAAAATCAGATTAAAAAAAAAAAAAAAAAAAAATTAACCGAAAGCAACACTGTGTAAATTTTAAAATGTTGGGAATAGTCAAAGAGTCGAGAAAGCTTTCTTTGAAACAAATAAAAACATCTAACCCTAATCTAACATGTACGCCATCCAGTGTCATTCACATTTTTTTTTAAGGTATTAAAATGTATTTCACTGATCCTTACCATAAAATTAAATTGTTTAGTTATAAAGAAAACAATGGTAAACAGCTTCCAATCTTAGTGGAATAAAAAACGAATATATTTTTAGAAAAATGTTTCTAGTTTGTGTGTGTTTTGGTTTTCTCATAAACAAACTGAGAAAATATATAGTACCTATATTGACTACACAACTTCAACTCTTTCCAGATATCTGAGATATTAGTTATGGGACACTAGTGCCATTCAATGCCGCACCATCTCTCACAACAAAGTCTGCCGGAATACAGAAAATACTAATAACACTAACCTCATGCATAAAAATAATTGCATACATCAATTAAAAATTCTAGAAGCAATACTTATAAAAAAACACAACACAATATTAACAAAAAATAGCTTTTAATATATTAAATGTACTCCGCAATTTAAAATAATATATAAATAAATAAATAAATAAATACATTAATAAAAGAAGCAAATAAATAATATAACTAAACATAATAAATGAACAAAAAATATATAATAATAAACAATTATCCCAATCATACACTCTTTCTCTTCCTTTCCCTCTTCGTTGACAAAACAATTATAAAAATCACAAACGAAAAAACAAACAAACAAAAAAAAACAAAAAAACAAAACAGCAACAAACCTAAATCAATTAATAGAAACCTACTTCGGATGATGATGAGATAAGAACACTGACAGCCATGTTATATCAACTAGGAACATTATTAAAAAAAAGAAAAAAAAAAAAAGAATAAAAGTCTGGTATTTAACTAAAGGTATTGAGAAGGGAGGGGGGGGGAAGAGATAATACACGGAAGGAAATTAAAAATAAGGGGTGGGTGGATGTATACTCTCCATTAACACATGTACATGACAATAATAACCACAACCTAGTTGCAATGAAATGAGGGCTCAGTTAGGGATATATATATATATATATATATATATATATATATATATATATATATATATATATATATATATATATATATATATATATATATATATAAACGAACAAAGAAAAAAAACCCAGACACTAAAAACATCTGCCTTTAAGGATTAGATTAGAGCCAAACCCCCGCCCTCCCGCCGACCAAATCTAGAAAGGTTTATTTGTAAAAACAGGCTTGATGCACGGTGCACAAACTGAATATAAAATCTAAAGGAGAATCCCAGGTGTTGTAAATAAAAACCTTGCCTGTCTTGCGAAGATGCCCAACTTGAATATGGAGAAAGAAACAAATATCCTTCTCTCTCATTTACCTCGATGAAATTTGGGAGAAAAAAAAAAAAGAGAAAGAAAATGGACGTTATAAATCGGTATACAGAGCAGAAGGAAATAATATTATGAAAATAGATTTATTTTTGCAGATGAATTTGGTCTGTATTAAATTTTTTTTATGTATATATAACTATGTCATACAAAAATAAATACACATTGCTCTTCATTATAGTGAACAATATATATATATATATATATATATATATATATATATATATATATATATATATATATATATATTGTTTTAACAAAATCAAGACATCAATGAATAGATTGATAGCAATAAATAGTGTATTTCATCGTTAGCTACAATTGTTTCAAGACTATTTGGACAAATTCAAACCTATGTCGTTTGAAAATTTTTCACAAGAACAGCCTTTCGTCACACGTAGTGAATAAAAACACTTTAAAAATGAACAGTATGGAATCCATTTTCCTTATAAGGAAAACATAAAAAAATATTTTACCTACATCTCATCCTTCCAAAGTTGTGTTCGCTTTTTCTGTATGTCTACAAAAGGCTTTTTTCAGAGAAGCGGTCGGTCGCTTCACAACTTTTTAAAACTTTTTATATCACATATAAATCGTAATATCTCACAGTTAACAACGAAGCTCGCCGTCTATTTAATTTGCTCGATTTCGGGAAGATAAATATTCAACATTTGTTGCTCGTCGCATGTGGGTTAGTCTTTTTCCTATAAGATCTTGGGAAAATAAAAATCCCGCAGTCAAACTTGACCTCATTAACTCATTAAAACGGGCACCTGCCAAATCCAAGTAATTAAATAAATTCAAACGTCTTTTCGTTAGCGTCTCGCGGTGGGGCAATCATTAATGTCGCACGTTTTTGTTTTCACACTTTAATTTACAACTTTGCCTCAAGGGTTCGGGTTCGATCTTCATACTTACTTTTCTTTTTTTTTTTAACCCCCACACACCTCTAAACACCCGGGCAACGCCAGATACCCCTCGCTAGTCTATATATATAAAAGCGAAAATGTATGTATGTGTGTATGTTTGTATGTATGTATGTATGTATGTTTGTGTGTATGTTTGGATGTCTGCTAAAAAATTTCAACAGACGCGACGAAAATTCACAAACTCGGTATCATATCGAAGCTCCATCCTTTGCTCGAAAAATATTGAAAAATTGGCCAAAAACGTTAACGAAATCGACAATTTTCGACAGGGGGGGCTCAACAAAAACGGTCCTCTCGTGACAATGACTGATTCTACGCATACGTCAGATGACGTCATGACCTGATTTACTTTAAATAGTTGAAAAACCGAACAAATTTCATGTACGTCGCTTTAGCTCAGTTGGTTAAGGCCTTGGTTTATTATCTAAAGTTTTTGGGTTCGAATCGTGGTGGGAGATGTTTTTTTGTTTTTTTTCGATTTTTTAAATTTAAATATTGAACCAGTGTTATTTAAGCCATTTTTCACGTAACGTTCATTTTTCTGCTTTTTTGTTTTTTTACTTCGCTTATTCTTAGCGACACCCAAAAACACCTGGGTACCCACCGATTTTTAAAATTTTAATATCGAAACAGGCTTATTTAAGCAATTTTTCACGTGTTCGTTTTTCTGTTTTCATCGTTCGTTTGCCTTACGTTAGTTTTTTTGTGTTTTTTTTCCCCGCTTAAGTGTTAACGTTTTCTTTTTTTACTTAACTTATAACAAACAAACCTACATCGTCGTCATCGTAACGCCCGACGACTTCCGGCAGCGCACCTGTCAATTTGGTTCTTAAATAAATTCAAACATCTTTCACTAACTCATTCTGGCTGGCCAATTTTCAAACTTTGCCTCAGGGCTTCCAGTTCGATCCTACCCCCCCCTCCCCGGGTTCTTTTTTTTATTTAACACCACACACACCTACAAACACCTGGGCAACACCAGGTACCCTAGCTAGTCTGATATATAGCTGAATGTCTGGCCACAAATAGGCTCCTATATGGTTGACTATTTTAAAAAACTGATTACATATAATGATAGAAGATGTATCGAGACACAGGAATGGGTATGTTTGATCTGGCAGAACGGTGGTACATTAAAATTGTGGGGTCTGTGTTCGCGCCTGGTCCACCAAGTATGGAAATAAAAAATTTAATAAAAACGTTTACAAGTGTTTTTGATATAGATGTACATAAGAATACTTTGATAAGTATGTTTTAACTTAAATAGGGATGGTATAATAAAATTGTGAGGTCTGCGTTCGCGCCTCGCCTCCATAGAATGGAAATAGGCACAAACTTTAATAAAGACTTTTCATATCTATCTGTGTAAGTATACTTTGATAATTATGTTTCAGTTTGAAGAAATATGGTATGATAAAATTATGGGGTGTTCGTTCGCACCTGACCTCCATAGAATGGAAATATGTCACAAAGTTTAACAAGGTTTTTTAATATAGATCCACAGAATATTGTGATAAGTGTTTCAGTGTGAACAGGTATGGTATAATAAATTATGGGGTTTATCTATTTTATTTTTATTTTCATCATATTTTGCTTGGTTTTGAAACTCCCAAATTCAACCCAAATTTACAACCCTTCCTTTTCATAACCTATCATACTTTCATAAATCAGAGTAATTTTCTATATATATACCGGCAGAGAGACCAATGTTGTCCAGGATTGAATGAGGATTAACGAATGATTCACACTCTCATATTTTATTGTTATCAAAATCGGTGAAATCAATCATTTTTTCAATCAAATCGATTAATTGCTTACTCTAGCTGGAGACCAATCGTGGTGCACCAGGAGGGAGCTTCACATGCCTCCCCACAATGATTAGTCCATATCTACTGTTGATTTTATAAAATTATTTTTTTTTATAATGGCTTAAATTAAACTTTAAAATCCAAAAGTCAAGCGTCATCCGTCAATTGTGCTCTAAACAGAAACATTCATTTCTAATGCACCCAAGCTATATCAAAGACCCTACTGTTAATTTTATATGCCTGTCCTTTCTGCTTGTGCAGTAATAAAACTTCTGAAATTCACTTGTGATGTTAGGTTGTACAAGAAGTTAACTTTAGTCAAAATCACCTGTTCCTTCTTTTATAGGATTCATTCAATTATCAATACTTATCGAAGACATTCTGATACAAAACCTATCTAAGAACACTGCCAGGTACATGAAGTACGTTTGTGTGACATTTAAAAAAATCCCCATATTTGGGGTAGGGTCAGGTGGGGATACCATGTATTCTTATAGGTCTCCTTTCACTCATTGGATACAGCATGTAAGGATTCCTGCGTGAGAAGTCACTAATTAATTAAGTGTTGCACATCTCATCTTGCTTGAATCCATTGATAAGAAGCCAGCAAAATAGAAATTACTGGTTCATACATTACAAAGAGATGATGTCTACAATATAACTACAATATGGTTGTCTTCAAGTCCAACGTAAAGTGAAATCTAGCAATCTATGAGTCCATAGGAAACAAATTCACATGCACATAGTTCTTTTTACACACAAAGACAATCACCTGTTTTTTTTTACATAGGCATCATCACTTATCAAGGACAAGAGACCACTCGAGGATAAGGGTTAAAGGGTGTACAGTAGTCAATTGGACAATATAATAATCGTTAATAATCGGTAAATTTGTTAATTTAAGTTTCAATCATTAATGTCCAACAGTCTTTGTTTTATTGCTATTCAACTGCCATTCTTATTGTCTCATGCTGGGGTTAGACATTTCGTGAAGGTGCAGGCAATACTGAGAATACAATTTTACTAAAGGATTCTAACCAGTCATGGCTGACAGAATAAGAGCATGCTACTCCCATGGATTAAAGAAAAGGTTATGTTTGAAATTATGTGCAGATTCCCTGAGTTTGACAGAAAGATTACCAAGTTCAACAAGATAAACCTGAAGAAGGTCAGAGGTTACATCATCTGAAACATTGTGCAAATAAACACTAAAGGTGAAAACAGTAGTCCGAATAATCTAAATAATTTCTAATTTCTGTATTTCATTATTACTTCTGCCAAGGCAGCTGTTATATTTTCGGTTTGCATTTGCCATTATGTTTATTCGTGTACAGCTTAGCATTGTCATCACTCGACCAATGATTACCATAAAATATTGGTCATGATCTAACTTACAACTGATTTAATTTTGGCATATCCAGGTCAAAGGTTAAGATAAAAGAAGAAAAAAAAAAAAATTAAAATGCAATTGTAAGGCTTTGGTAAACAAAGATTTAGAGAAAGGGAGAGAGAAAGACATATAGAAAGAGCGATATATAGAGAGAAAGAGTCAGAGAGGTGGAGAAAAGGAAAGAGAAGGGGTGGAAGAAAAAAAGAGAAAGAGGAAAAGAGAGAAAACAAGAGGAAAACGAGAAAAGGCTAAATGAGAGAGAGAGAGAGAGAGAGAGAGAGAGAGAGAGAGAGAGAGAGAGAGGGAGGGGTATATTTGCAAAAGTCACAATGCGTTGTATGTTATAAGCATCCAGCAGCAAATTGATCTTAAGATGGCCACAATTTGATAAACGCTGGTCAAAAGCAGCTGTTTCCGTGCAAAATGATTCATTGATTGTTGTCCACGCGAATGTCAAGATTGTAATCGATGGCAGCATAGGAGAGCGGAGGTAAACATCGGTGGTTACCATCCATCAGATGACAAGAAGAATTCAAAGAACAGTTGCAGTCAAATACAGATGGCGACCGACGACCACAACTCATTCACTTGAACAGCGGAAATGTCTGGAAATCATAGGATTGTAGGAGTTCTTTCTTGAAACATTTGCAGCTCTCGGGTTTTAATTAACATCTTTCCGACAATCTCGTAACTTTCCCTTATTTTGTCCATTAGTCCTCACATTCCATGAGCAATCTTTCTGACTAAGGGGAAAATTGTTGTTCCCTAGGTTGGAATCTAGCCATAAGTATATATATATATATATATATATATATATATATATATATATATATATATATATATATACTCTTGATTTGTTTTTACATAAGCAGTAGTATGTTGCTACACAGTCATGAGCATGTTTTCCTCAGCTAGTTACCAGTAACTAGAGACCTCTTCAGGCGATACGGAAGTAGAAACCTTCATCCTGTAGGGTTATCAAACTATGCTAATCTTAAATAAAAAACAAACATTGCGACCAAGGGTTTCAAAATAAAATTGCCAATTTATTATTTGCAATTTTATTTTTTCTTCTTCCTATTATTATTGCTTAATCTAAACGTAAAATTAATACTAGTTGCCACATTAATATTTCTAACATCAGGTTTTATGACATGCTTATATTTAAACTTCTTAACTTATTTGAATTTCACCAGCATCACCATTTGAATTAAAATTTACAGATGTTGTAAAAATTAACCAATATCTGCCCCATCCCCGATAAAATTTTTTATTTCTTCTTCTTATTATTTTAATCTAAAATTTTAGAAAGTAGTGTTAATACTATAAACTTACAGTGTTTTATATTCTTTTTTAAGATTCACAACATTACTTGAATATTACCATTTTAATTAAAACCAAAAACACTAAAATTCCAGCATTAATCTTATCTAACTTCCAATATAATTCATTTTCTTTATTTATTAAAGTTTTCTATTATTGGCAGCAAGTCATTATTCAAGCACGTCTGATTGAACACGATAGAGTTATTCTTTTTTCCAATTTTTCTAAATATCTTTTCGATAAGCTGAGCGGTGTTTTTTTTTTATTTCAGCTAGCATGTTGAATAAAACGGCACCCAAAATTTGTTGTTCAGCCATATTCTACTCAAGCGCTTTCTATCGGTGCATCCGATTATCATCGGAAGCGATTGTTGTTGTTATCATTTTTTTCTTCTTTTCCTTTGAGGCCTGATTATGAATATTATATATTACAAGAAATAATTTGCCCGGTGAACTAATTCGCAATAAATAAGTCAATAAATAAATAAAAAATAATGATAACATCATTCATCAAATTCCGTCTGTTTTTGTTTACACTATCATGTCAGCTGATATTTGGGCTTGATAATCTTAAACAGTCTTTCTTCAAAATGAATTTTTATAGGGGAATATTTTATGTTACACTGACAGGTGTAAAATAAAATATTCCCCAGTAAAAATTATTTTTTTTTTTATCAAGAGAAAGATTATTTTTAAGATTTAATTTTTTCAATATTCGATATTTATCAGATGAATTGCTGTAAAAAAAAAATATCTAAGAACACTGTCAGACATATAAATTACCTTTGTTTGAAATTTGCAAACGATAGGCTCAGACGTTTTGGAACCTATGAGGAACTCACACACACAATGTGACTCTTATATCTATATATATATATAAAAGACAAAATGTGTGTGCACATTTTTTGTATTTCCAAGAAAGGCTTTTTTCGCCAGGGTTCTACAAGAGGTTTCTATGTCTTAGAACTGTTTATATATACCCCCTAGATCATAATATGTACGATTTGCAAAGGGACGTCACATCTAGATTTATTTTGATCAACTTTTACAAAATTTGCACTATTGCGCTGTGTCTCGTGTTTGTTCAGCTTTTTAGTATAAAGTGAAACTTAATTGAAACAATGCGTCTTCCATGGCTTTCACACCGGAGACGTCCAGGAAGGCAATAAGTTTTGATCAATGCAGGGAGGAAACCCCTTATATCAGACAATTGCTATTCTTTGGAACACTCCCCTTTTTATCGGGAGCTGGTGCCCTCCCTCAACATTTTGGGGAAACAAACAGCCAAAGTTGGGGAAAGAAAACAAAAAAAAACTACCTCGCAGCAAAAGTTAACTGCGGGATATGTTTGACCTCATTAAATTGTCAATTAAGTTTCAATTGTTAAATTAAAAAACTTTTCTATTGCTCTGCCGTCATGGGCGAACGGATAACATGTCAGGAGTTTTTTCCTCCTTCGAGTTCGATCCTACCTACCTACCTACCAAAACTTTTTTTTTTTTTTTTTACCACACGAGCACCCCCACGTTTTTGTCTCCCCCCCGATTGTTTAAAGAAGTTTTTTATATAATAATATTTAAACAGGGTTATTACTTGGCCCATTTTGTTTTGATCTACCCCCCCCCCTTCAACACACAAACATCTCCAAACACCCAGCCAACCCCGCTAGTCTATATATATATAAAAGCGAAAATGTGTGTGTGTTTGTGTGCATTTTTTGTGTATGTCCGCCAAAGGCTTTTTTTGGGGTGGTTCTCGCTCATTCTTATAACTTTTTATATGCTACCGAGATGATAATATCTAAGATTTAAGAAATGACACAACGTGTATCTTTAATTTGGGCAACTTTTACGCGCGATTTTCACCATATTTATTCGCCCACACATGTGTCATTGGCTTTTTGGTATAAAAAAGCGAATCTGAAAAAAAAAAAAAATACCTCAGCGGCACTCGTGCTTTGATCAATGTCGGTGAAAACCGTTATATCAGACAATTGCTATTTTGGGTTCCCCCCTCAACAAGTTGGGGAGACAAAAAATAAAACCAAAACAAAACTATCTCACAGAAATAGTTAACTGCGGAATAGCACAATGTTTGACCTCAATTTAAACTCATTCGCTTTTTAATTGCTCAATTTAATATCTTACATTGCTTCCGTTGCCGTAGCGCAGACGTATGTTGTCAGGCTATTATTGGCCTCAAGGCTCTGAGTTCGAGCCTACTCGTCATCAGCCCCCCCCTTTTTTTTTACACCTACAAAAGATTATTTTTTCCAGTTTTAAAATGGCTGTTTTTTTGTTTTATTTTTTAAAGAAGTTTAACATCGTTTTTTATATTTAAACAGGGTTAAGTTTCCTTCTTGTTCTGCTTTACCCCCCCTCCCCAACACATGGAACGTGACAAAGTTGATATCGTTTTAAAGTTCGATGTCTCGAACACCAAATATCAAAAAGTTGGCCAAAAACATTAAATCCTTCACCCTCAACTGGGCCGTTTTTTACAAGGAAGGGTCGGTTTTTGCGTTGAGATTTTCGCAATTCATCGTCTCCACTGGATTGACTACCCTTGATTTTATGAGGAAGCATCAGCGAAAACTTTTTTTCACCTTTTCCTCCTTCATGCGTTAAGGGTCCGAGCCTGCCTGCCTACTGCCACTTAAAAAAAAATTATTTTTTTAACACCTTTCTCCACTCTGGCTGCCTACTGTTGTCTTAATTTCCCACCTCTCCCCCCCCCCCCGGGAACCCTCGCTACTACCACTTCTTATTTTTTAACATCTCTCTCTCTCTCTACCCAGGCTGCTTACTGTTGTTCTGGTTTTGACCCCCTTCCCCCGGGTTCCTTACTACACCACTTCTCCACACTTGGCCAATGCTGGGTACCCCCCCCCGCTAGTATATATATATATATATATATATATATATATATATATTACACATAAACAGAGTCGTTTCCTACAGCAATGGCATTAATATAACTAAGGCAGATGACATTATCTATTGCGCTAATAAGAGAAAGAAATTGTTTTGGGAGAGGAATAATGAAGAAAGCAAATACCATTTCCTCTTCAAAGGGAAATTGATTGAAGAACATTTTCACTTCTTTTTAGTTTCATTTCTATTATGGTTTTATGTTCTTGATTAGGAGGGCAGGGAGGTGTGCATATTTTTGAACATGCAAAGTAACCCATTACTCTATCGCTTTCCCATATTGTAACTATATGTGTTACTAGCAGAGAGACCCGACGTTACCCGAGATGGAATGATGATTAACGAATGTTTTACACTCTCATATTTTTATCCTCACCGAAATCGGTGAAATTGCCATTTTTCAATCAAACCGAGTAATTGCCTGTTTTAGTTGGGGACCCATCACGATGCACAGGCAGGCAGCTTCACATGTCTCTCTCCAGTGATTTAGTTCACAATACATTGTAGTCTACATTGCACTGTAGAGAACCTACTGCTGATTTTATAAAATTACTTTATATATATATATAAGCTTGAATTAAAGTTTAAAATGCAAAAGTCAAGTGTCATGCTTCAATTGTGTTCTAAAAAGAAACATTCATTTTGAACACGTCTGTCATATCAAAGAACCAAATGTTGACTTTATATACCTGACATTACTGCTTGTGCGGTGATAATGGCTTAAATCTAAGTTTAAAATGAAAAGGTCAAGTATCATGGTTCAATTGTGCTTTAAACAGAAACATTCATTTCGAATGCGTCCCTGTCATATCAAAGAACCTACTGTTGAGTTTATATGTCAGGCTTTTACGCTTGTGTGGTAATAAAACTTCTCAAATGCAATTGTAATATCAGTCTATATACGGTGTTCCTTCTTTCTTTGAATTATTTTGGTTATTGATACTTATCGAAGACATTCTGATATAAAACCTATTTAAGAACACTGCCAGGCTCATAACGTACCTTTGTGTAGAATTTCATAAAAATCGTCTCAGCCATTTTCAAGTTCATACTGAACGAATTCACATACACACAAAGTTCCTTTTATACAATTGTATATATATATATATATATATATATATATATATATATATATATACACACTAGCATTTCAGCCCAGCGTTGCTCGGGTGTTTGGAGGTGTATGTTGAGTAAAAAAAATAGATGGGTCGTAGATTTGCATTCACTAGCAAAAGATCTAGTTAATTTGCATATTCTTGTAAACATTCATTTCAATTAATTCCCTATTAGTTTTTTCGGTTTTCTTATGGACTGATCATCTTTAGTTAACTATAATTTAGTTAGTTTAGTTAACTTTAGTTTAGTGTAATTATATTCATGCAGATATTCAACATACTTGCGTAATATTTGCGTAAAAATCTTATAGTAAACACAAATCTCTTTCTATATATATTCATGTATGTGTATATATTTTTGTTTAAAATATTTTGCCTACCAAATTCCTATCACTGTTTGGTCTACAGACATGAAACTTAATATATAGGGTATTCGAACCCATGCGAAACTTTATACTTGGGGTTTAGCCAAGAAAAATTTGTGCAAAAGTGTGAAAATTAAAAAAAAAAATGAAATTTGCCGGGTGAAGGTCAAATGAAGGCATTATGAACATACATGCATGACGTAATAGCTATTGGTTCAGGTTTTAATTTTTAGCTTTGTCTTCATAGCTCAGGCATTAACGTCAAAGGAAAAAGTAAATTGTAAGTTAAACGTTTTGGTTTCAATTCTCGATGGTGGCACAGAAGTCATTTAAAAATTTTTTTTAAAATAATGACTTTGTATTGGGTCCAATATAATATAATAAATGCAAAATATGCATTAATCAAAATATCATATTTAAGCATATTTTACAACCGCGGCCTGTTAATCACATTTCTATAGATTAGTTCTATTTACAATTTTTCTAATTTCAAGTTACAATCACGGAAGGTTTTATTTTATACTAGCGATGGGTACCCGGCGTTGCTCGGGTGTTTGTAGGTGTGTGTGAAAAAAAAACAAAGCCTTGACGACGCGCAGTTGGAAAATAGTATAGTGTGAAAAAAAAACAGGTGCGCGTTTTTGATTGACGTGACGGCGATAGATATTCAGCAGTCAGAATTTTGTGCAGGACAGTTTTTAATGAGGTCAATAAATCGGTTTGTTTGTTTTTAAAAACCCGCTCCCCCCGTCTGATATGACGAAGTCGACATTGACCAAACGTTCACTGACTCTGGGCCTGTGATTAGAGTCGAGTTTCGCTTTTTTTATACAAAAGAAAACCGAATGTAACGCGTGCCGATGCGGGAAATGTGAAATAATTAACGTTTGACAGTCAATAAAATTAAAGACAGGCGAGCTCCGTGGTTAAGTGTGAGATATTACAATTCATGGATGATATAAAAAGTTTTAAGAAGTTGTGAAGCGAGCGAGCGCTTCTCTAAAAGAAGCCTTTTGTGGACATCGAGGAAAAGCGTACATACATACATACATGCATTTTCACTTTTATATATATAGATTAGACCACGTATGGTATATTAGGTAAGTATTATTTCTATCACTTACTGTTAAGAACAGTCCTGCCCCAAGTAAAACTGGAGGTTGTGAGAGTGGATATTAATTGAGAGTGAAAATGACTGCAATCTCCCCTGCAAATGATTGTAGGGAGAAGAAATGCATCCAGAAAAAAAATCCAAGATATTTTAAAAGGGAACGAAATAAACAGATAATTTCTAGAAACACACACAAGGAATTGACTGGCTTAGAGAATTGATTAGCATATGAAAGTTTTGGTCAGTGAAATAGTGGGGGGGATTACTTTATTTTAAAGAAAGAAAAGAAGATTTGGGCGACTCGGTGTTGTTTGGAGGAATTAAAAACAAGAACATAGAAAAGGTCTAAAAGTGTGTGCAAAATCTTTATATTAAAACTTCTATCTCTCTACCACTCCCGACCTGTCTCTTTATCTTTCTTTTTTCCTTCACCGTTCCCTCATCTCCTATCCCCCAAGAAGGAAGGAAGGAGAATAGAAAAAAAATTAAAACAAAGTAAGAAAAGAGGAAGAAATGCTGAAAAGGTTTCAGTTATAATAAACTAGTTGCATTTACTCGGCGTTGCCCAGAATGCAAAAGTTATTTTAGTTTTTAATTTTATTTGTTTGTATATGAAGTAAACAACTTCTATATAGTTTTCAATCTAAAATATGACTTATCTCCCTTTGCTGATTTTTTTATTATATATTTATATATACACACACATGCTAACATATGTCGAGTTGATTGAATTCTAATAACGTATGTTAAATATGTACCAAATAATTGCTTTCTTATTCAAAACTTCTAGAGCTTTTATATAAGTTATAGAGGACGTATGTTAAAATATAATCAAACAGATGTGTATTAACATTGCAGCAGTGATAAATATCCCCCCCCCCAAAAAAAAAAATTTTTTTTCACATTATATGAACCCCTCCCCTCCAAAATGACTGCCGTGTTGACACCTTAAACTCATTTCAAATACGTTAACCCACACCAATCATTTTTTTAATTCGACTGATTTTGTCCATGGCCCATATCTATGCTTCTTTTTTTCTTTCTTTCCTTCTCCTTATTTCTATCTCTCGTTTCTTTATATAAATATTTTTATATGATTATATTTTTCTATCTTTCTATATTTCTTTCGTTTTCTCAATATCCACAAGTGTCCCCAAAAGCATATCCCTTTTCCTTCTCATTGCTGACTTTTACCATCTGAAGAAACAGACAGGAAACTCCTCTGTCTGCTGAAACAGTTGTAATGGTCTAAGTTAATATTTTGAGGGCGTAAAATAAAAAAAAAAAACAACATATTCAGCTCTACTAACGTATTGAGCAGTTTTTATCCTCTTTTTTTTACCACATATACCTCTCAGTATATATATATATATATATATATATATATATATATATATATACTAGCAAATGTACCCGTCGTTGACTGGGTTAAAAAAAAGCTTACAGAAAATGGACTCTGATTTATGAAAGTATGATAGGTTATGAAAAGGAAGGGTTGTAAATTTGGGTTGAATTTGGGGGTATCAAAACCAAAGCAAAATATGATGAAAGTAAAAATAAAATAGATAAACCCCATAATTTATTATACCATACCTGTTCACACGGAAACACTTATCACAATATTCTGTGGATCTATATTAAAAAACCTTGTTAAACTTTGTGACATATTTCCATTCTATGGAGGTCAGGTGCGAACGAACACCCCATAATTTTATCATACCATATTTCTTCAAACTGAAACATAATTATCACAGTATACTTACGCAAATAGATATGAAAAGTCTTTATTAAACTGTGTGCCTATTTCCATTCTATGGAGGCCAGGCGCGAACGCAGACCCCACAATTTTATTATACCATCCCTATTTAAGTTAAAACATACTTATCAAAGTATTCTTATGTACATCTATATCAAAAACACTTGTAAACGTTTTTTTTTATCTTAAAATTTTTTATTTTCATACTTTGTGGACCAGGCGCGAATGCAGACCCCACAATTTTAATTAACCATCGTTCTGCCAGATCAAACATACCCATTCCTATGTCTCGATACATCTTCTATCATTATATGTAATAAGTTTTTTAAAATAGTCAACTATGTAGGAGCCTATTCAGCTTTATATTATAGATATATGGCATTCAGCTTTATATTATAGATATATGGCATAATCATGTTGGATACATCGGTTCTTGTTAGATCACCAAAGCTAAGCATCGTACGTACGTGGTGCATGTGACAGGAAAAAGCAAAATCTCCTTGAAAATAATAATAAAAAAAAAAAGACAAACAAAAAAATACCCAAAGTCTCTTTTGACCCAGATATACATGCAACTGGTTGTGAATTTAATATTCCTTAGAAATATTTGCCTTCTGAAGAAGCCGGCTCAACCTGTCCAGGATGAATACCACACCAGGTATCAGAAAGTACGTTATTTTATTGTTAATGTTTACAACGGTACGACAGTAACAAAAGAGAATTGTCTTGTCAGAAGCAAAGTTTTACTTTTACGTTACCTTTAGTGGGTACGAAAATCCAACAAGATAACTTTATATGTTAGATAGAAATGGTTTATAAAATAAAGACTAAAAACTACACGAGGTAGGTGAGAAAGAAAGGTTTTAATTAGAAATAAACTTACGTGTTTAGAGAATTCACTAATGCACATTGCTTGTATGAGATCAGGAAACTTTGGTTTTCAAGATTTGTAATGGTCACCTGCAAAAGAAAAGAAAAAATGAATATGAAGTGAAAGTAGAGTGGGAATAGGAGAGGGAAATGGTGAGGAGATGGGAAAAACTGAAAAGAGGAGAGGGAAAGGAAGAGACTGGAAAGAGGGGAAGGAAGAGACTGGAAAGAGGGAAAGGAAGAGACTGGAAAGAGGGAAAGGAAGAGACTGGAAAGAGGGAAAGGAAGAGACTAGAAAGAGGGAAAGGAAGAGACTGGAAAGAGGGAAAGGAAGAGACTGGAAAGATGGAAAGGAAGAGACTGGAAAGAGAGAAAGAACAGACTGGAAAGAGGAAAAGAACAGACTGGAAAGAGGAAAAGGAAGAGACTGGAAAGAGGAAAAGGAAGAGACTGGAAAGAGAGGAAGGAAGAGACTGGAAAGAGAGGAACGAAGAGACTGGAAAGAGAGGAACGAAGAGACTGGAAAGAGAGAAACGAAGAGACTAGAAAGAAGAGAGGGAAGAAACTGGAAAGAGGGAATAGAGGAGAGGAAGGAAGAAGAGGAGAGGACTACAAATGGGAAGAAGAAAAGATGGCGAGTGAGGAGAGTAGGAAGATGAAAGAAACTAAAAATCTATTCAAAACTGAAACACGATTATTGCTTAAAAAGATGCAGAAGCAGGCATACATTTTGAAAAATAAATAGTGAAGATTTGAAAATGTTACTTATACTTAACCAATTATCCTACATAGTTGAGTAATTCTACTATGGTTTTATAATAATAAAATTGCTAATCTTGTTCTATCATAGTAAGGTTTCCACTGATACTCTGTATAAAAACAAACGAACCACACACCCACTCACCAAGAAGAAAAAAAAAAAAAAAAAAAAACACCATAAAATCCGTTAAACGCCTGAAATCCAAGTATGCATTTGAAACATGTACACGCTTGAAATTAACACACACATTTCCAACAGAATTGATAAAACCAAAAAATAAACGAAAACTAGCTAAAAGCTTACTGCCTGAGGTTTCCTGACCAGGGAATACCTACCGAAGGCAATTTTTAATAAACCAAAGTACTCCTTCTTTATGGGCTATGGCTTGCTTTTCCCCCCTTCCAATCTTGTGCCACATCTTCATGTGATTAAAAGTACATACTAGCAATAAGCGCAGTTTATTTTTTGATGATGAAGGGGACAAGTTCCCTACTAATAAAATAATATAATCGATTTTAAGTGTCCAACCAAATACTGGACAAAGACTGACCAACAATCGAGTGATTTACAGATTTTTGTATTTTATTGTTTTTACTTTGATTTTACTGGTAGATCGCTCTTATGCGTGCGCATGCGTAAACACTTTTTCTTAATTAGAAAAATGTTTTGTAATGAGAAGAAAAAAAAACAAGAAACGGAAAGAGAAAAGGAAAAGACTAGAAAAAAAAGAAAGAATAATAAAGAAAAAGAAAATTAAATCAGAAAAAAAAAAAATAGAAAGAAAATGTAATGTATAAAGATCACGGTCAGAAAAGAAAGCATTAATAATGGTCTTATGTCGCTTTTGTCAAATTTTATTCATTTTATTATCATTAAATATTATTAAATGCGAAATCGTTTCCCTTTAAAATCAAGTTAGTATTAGGCATGTAAAATCAAGAAAATCACGCTTTGATTTCAGATAAATACACCATCAGGTATAAATTGGTCCACATTTTATTTTGCTTCAACTAATTCACATAATATCGACACATTTCAAGCGTGATTTTTTTTTTCAATTTTAAATTAAATTCTGTATGGTTTTATATTTGTTTTGTTATATATTGCTAAATGAGGAATCATTTCCATTTAAAAGCCATATAGTATTATGCACGTAAAATTGAGAAAAGCATGCTTCATTTTTAGGTCATTGATGTCATGTTTGACATTAGGTAAAATTTGGTCACCATTTTGTTTGCTTCAGTTTATTCACATAATGTTGATACATTTCAAGCATACTTTTCTCAATTTTACATGTATAATAATAAATGAATTTTAAATGGAAATGATTTCTTATTATTCAAGAATAACAACAGTATAAAGCGATTTTTAATGTATGTAGAGAATTTTTCCCCGCATTCTTCTGACCGCAACTTTTAAACTACCGAAAAGAAAAGAAAAGAGAAAGAAAGAAAGAAAAGGAGAAATAAACAAAAGAAAGAAATAAAACGGAAACAGAAAGGAAAGGGAACAAAAATAATGAAAAAATAAAATGCAAAGAGAAAGAAAAAAAAGAAAATGTAAAGAGAAAGAAACGTAAAGAAAAAGAAAAGAAAAAGGAAATGTAAAGAGAAAGAAAAAAGAAAGAAAATAAAAGGATAAAGGAAAGACAAAGATCGCTGGGAAAACGGTGGGACCTTCTACCGCTCCAGAAGATATCTCACTGCTGATACAATTCTCTATCTATATAAAAGCCAAGTACGTTCAAGGATGGAGTACTGCTGTCACATATCGGCAGGAGCTGCTAAAAACAGCCTATCCTGCCTTGACAGAGTACAAAATAGACTTTGTGGCTTAGTGGGGGATGCTCTTTTCTCTTCTCTGCAACCTCTCTCCCACAGAAGAGACGTTGCGAGCCTGTCTTGGTTTTATCGTTATTTCCATGGCAAGTGCTCGTCTGAGCTCCAATATCTGGTCCCCCTTCCCCAATCTTTTACGATAAACATCCGTCTAGCTGAAACAACTGTCATTAATTTTCTCCACTCTTTATCTGTGCCTAAATCAAAACGTAGATTCCATGAACAAAGATTCTTTCTTAGAAGTGCACGCCTGTAGAACTCTTCCGTTTGCCTGTTTCCCATCTGACTACAACTTAGATGTCTTCAAGTCTCACATAAACAAATTCCTGATGAACTGCCCCCTTAAGTAAGACACTTTATCAAATCCCCAATACTAACGATACTATCCCATTGATTACTGTACACGCAATAACCCTTATCCCCGAGTGGCTTCTGGGCCTTGATAAGTGGTGACCTCCATGTAAAAAAAAAGAAAAGAAAATGTAAAGAGAGAGAGAGAGAGAGAGAGAGAGAGAGAGAGAGAGAGAGGAAGTAAACAAAAGGTATAAAAAGCGTAAAGAAAAAGAAAGAACGAAAAGAAAAAGTAAAGAAAGAGTAAAAGAAATAAAAGTTTAGTTAAAAGCCGCAAGAGCCACCTGTGGCCACCCACTTTTCAAACGAGTGGGGGTGATGGGGTTGACATGAACCTTTATAAACGAGCAGAATCCAATAATATACAAAAGTTTGAGGATAGAATTATTGTGGAATTGTAGTAACATGTTTATGCGTGTTCATTAAGAACATTTAAAAAAACAAAAACAAAACAAATAAACAAAAAAAAAAACGTTTTTTTTTTTTTTTGCCTCTCACGAACTGTATCTACCTGGCATTGCCCAGGAGTCCTTTTGTTTCCATTTTCTTTCACTCATTGATTTTCCCAAATTTAGTGTAAGAAAATTATATGAACAAAATGTCACTAAATACAAAGGTTTTGCAATAAAACCATAGAAAGTCTTATGAAATGTTGAAATTTAAATCCCATAAATACGTTCAAGTTGTTTTCTTTTAATGAGGAAATAGATTTTGCATGAACTAATCAGAATTATGTATTTAAATTTTATCATTTGAAAAAAGTTAATCTTCAAATACAGAATTTTTTTATTGTTTGAAAACAAAGAATATAATTGAATATATATATATATATATATATATATATATATATATATATATATATATATATATATATATATATACGGTATATTTTTTTTTATTTATACAAACATTATTGGCTACATATGTGCATACATATTTTAATTGCAATCTCATTCAAAATTCAGCCTCCTCAAACCTCCAGATCGACTAGAATTCGAGGCCTGAGGAGGCTGGATTTCAAACGAAATCTGAACTGAAACATATATGCACATATGTAGCATAGCGTTTGTATAAATATAGAAATGTATACTATAATAAAGCTTTACCTGGTTTAAGCACTATTTTATACACACTGGAATTTCATTTGATTAACACCCATGAAACAATACAAATAAGGCACTTTATCTATGTGTATGTGTGAGTTCGTTCCTCATGGTCTTCAAAACAGCCGAGCAGATTTTTTTTTTTTCAATTTTACACATATCTACTTTATATGTCTGGGAGTGTTCCTAAATAGGTTTAGAATTGAAAATTAATAATCGAAATAATTCGATAAAAAAAAACAAAAAGTCCAATTTTAGCTTAAGTTAACACTCATATGCAGTATAACATCACAAGTGCATTTGAGAAGTTTTATCACTGCACAAGCAGAAGGGCCTGGCATATAAAATCAACAGTACGTTCTTGATAAAAACCAGGGCACGTACGAAATGAATGTTTCTGTATAGAGTACAACGATCATGTTACTTGACTTTTGCATTTTAAACTTTAATTTAAGACATTATATAAAAAGTTTATAAAATCAACAGTAGGTTCTCTACAGTGCAATGTACATTACAATGTACTGTGGAGAGGCATTTAAAGCTGCACGGTGGTGGGACCCCAACTAGAGCAGACAATCAATCGATTTGATTGAAAAATTGGCGATTTTACTAATTTTGATAACTATAAATATTGGAAGTGTGGAAAATTCCTTGATCCTCATTCAATCCAGGACAACGTGGAGTATTCTTGCTAGTATATATATATATATATATATATATATATATATATATATATATATATATATATATATATATAGAGAGAGAGAGAGAGAGAGAGAGAGAGAGAGACAGAGACAGAAAATTGCAAAGATAAATATCTTTAAAATCGGAACCTGTGACGATAATTAAAAGTTCAATATACTAAATAGAACAATTGAAGAAAAAGGAAGAATAGATGACGAAAATAAAAATTGAATAAATTACAATATTCATTGATCCATCAAATTCAAATAAATGAAAAATTTTTACTCCATGGATTTTCAAGTATATGCTCTTTTCATCAGAGGATAGACATTAGTAAAAAAAAAAAAAAACAAACAAACAAAAAACTAGTTAGCATAAATTTTAAAATATATATTAAAAAAAATATATATAAGCTTTTTTTGCGAAAAATAATAGTTATTTATAAAAACAGAATAATAAATTAAAATCAATCAACTCATTAGCCAGTAAATCAATTAATTCCTAAAGCAGTAATCCATGAAATTAAAAGAAAAATTTGTAATTCAAGCATAAACAATCCAAGTGTTAACGGCAGTATAAAAAAAACTTTGTTAAAACTTGAAATAATTAATGAAGCTGTATTCAATAATATTCACAATGATAGCATTGTTGTAAACTCCAAAAAAATCAGAAAACTTGACTCCAAATTGTACTTCACAAGCTGCATATCAACACTGTAATCCAATGAGCGACTGCGAAATAATGAAATCGAAAAAGCCAGCTCAAACCCAAACCAAAACGAAATGCCACATGTATTACGAAAATATTCAGCGTATGTTTTTTTTTTTTTTTTTGCAGTGAATCAATTCATAAACAAATAAGATAAAGTTACGAACCATTTTTTTTTGGTGTGCGTTTGTCTTATTACCGGTCTACAAGGCTACAATACTGGCGACGAGGAATTCAAAGCTTAAACCGTTACAACAATAACAATACTAATAAATTTGGTTTATATAAATAAAATATAAATATTGATATAGGGTTACCGTTAGTGTGAGAAATGGACCCAACTTTTGCATTTATTCATTTAAGATATTCAAGAAAATGAAAAATGAAAAGAAAAGATCTTTTCTTAAAAAAAAAAAAAAAAAAATGATTAAAAAAAAAAAGATAGAGTGTGTGGAGGTTAAATTTGTTCCATACAGAAAATATTTTTAAGAAAAGAAAAATTTTTTTAAATCTGCTTTGTCGAACTCATTCCACTTTCGAGTGACGAGTCAATCTGATTATCACAAATTGTTCAGGGAAAACATTCTTAAAGTGCGAGCTCTCAAAATAGAGTCCTGTCATTGATATCACATCTCATTCCGTGCACATAACTTTCATTCCCAAGAGTTCATCTATTTTCGATGTTATTGAAGAAATCAAAGCTTTTACATCCACAGTTTCCACACAACTCTGCTGCAGACACGCGATCATAAAATCAAAATATCAAGTAATCGACGTACTCTGACCCGTTGGGCCACAAACACTACCATTGTTTCTACTTGAATTGCAGTTTGCAAACTTTACTTCTATATTATCATTAGGGCTAGGACAACAGCATATTCTTTTCATTGTTTTGACTCTCGAGTGTGTATCTGTTGACATCTTATATGCTTTTATATAGAGTGATGTGGTTCTTGGTTGATTAACTGTGTCTAAGCATGTCGGATATATACTAGAGAGTCAAAACAATGAAAAGAATATGCTGTTGTCCTCGCCCTAATTATCATCATAATTCAGTTTAATGTTCATTTATCATGCTGGCATGTGTTGAACTGCTTTTAAAAATTGACTTCCAAAATAACATGTCTCGTCAAATTTTTAATCACCTTTCTCTCAAGCCCATCCTTTTAGCTTATTTCTATTTTCCTTGTCCTTTTCTTGCCAATTGACCCTGTCACCTCAACTCTTCTAAACCTACTTACCAAAGAACTCATCGGTTCTTTTAACCCGACCATGCACCAATGAAGTGCCCTTATCTGCATAACCCTCCCTCCATACCGTTCAAATTTAATCCCCTCTAAGGTCATCGTTATTATTATTATTATCATTGACTCACTTGGAGTTTTCATGTAAGATATTATCAGTGGGTTTTCACTTGCAGTAGCCAGGTGTTCCCTTGAGTCTGAGTGACAACAACCTTCCACCTCTCTATGTATACTTGTAAATAGCGGTGCTATTTAACAAAATATTTCCAAAAGAGAAGAGAAAACTCGACTAAGACATTGGGTCATAACGACAACTACTATTCTACTTTGGTTTTATTTGAAAGTTCATAAACTATGACGACATATCTCTTAAGACATTCTTCTTGCATACCTAAAAATAAGTTTATTATTATTACTAGTAGTAGTAATAGTACTAGTAGTAGTATAGTAGTAGTAGTAGTATATAGAAGTAAAGGAACTTATTTTGCCATCTAATTTACTATAAGGGTTTGTGGTGTATAGAGACACATATGTAAAAACTCTTTCATTAAATTACAGACATTAAGAAATATTAGAATGGTTGAATGAGTAAGAGGGACGAAATAAATCCATGAGAGAGAGAGAGAGAGAGAGAGAGAGAGAGAGAGAGAGAGAGAGATAGAGAGAGAGATAGATAGAGAGATAGATAGAGATGTGAGTTATTCAATTAATTATAAATAACGGCTAATTAGAACAAATGAAAACATGTTTGTCAAACATAACTCAATCCCAGAATTAAAGTATATTTTAGTATATATTTTCTGCTATTAAAGTATATGTATATACTAGCTGTATAAATCTGACGTTGCCAGGTGGAAACATATTGGTAGGTAAAGGCTTAAGTCACATAATATTTAAGATACACCGAATATCCTAAGTTCTTACGATTTTCCTGAAAGTGGGGCATGTTAGATTTATAGAAGCATAAAACATCCATTTTCGTCTATGAAAAATAAACAGGAAATAACTCTCATAGGTTAAAGGGGCGATAACTCACACCTTAAATAAACTTTTTTAAAGGCAACTGATGTTCATTAATAATAATTAAAAATAAATTAAATCAATTTTAAATAACGTTTTTAAATAGAACAATGAAGACACTATTAATACAACAATCAATTAATAACATGGATTTAATTATTAAAATAAATTTTCTTTAATGTTATATGCACATGAGGTTACTTCTTGAATGTTGATTTCCTTTGAATAAATAGTATTTATAGAAATCATGCTGGAACGAAAGTGTGTAAAGTCTGTTGCAAAGGTCGCTGGGAAAATCATAGGATCCTTCTACTGCTCCAGAAGATATCTCACTACTGATACAATTCTCTATCTGTATAAAAGCCAAGTACGTTCAAGGATGGAGTACTGCTGCCACATCTAGGCAGAAGCTGCTAAAAACAGCCTATCCTGCCTTGATAGAGTACAAAATAGACTTCGTGGCTTAGTGGGGGATGCTCTTTTCTCTTTCCTGCAACATCTCTCCCACAGAAAAGACGTTGCTAGTCTGTCTTTGTTTTATCATTATTTCCATGTCAAGTGCCCGTCTGAGCTCCAATCTCTGGTCCCCCTTCGCCAATTTTTCATGATAAACACATGTCTAGCTGCAACAACTGTCAGTAATTTTCCCCACTCTTTATCTGTGCCTAAATCAAAACGTAGATTCCATGAGCAAAGCTTTTTTCACTTGTAAAACTCTCTTCTGTTTGCCTGTTTCCCACCTGAATACAACTTGGATGTCTTCAAGTCCAACATAAACAAATTCATGATGAACCGTCCCCTTAAGTAAGACACTTTATCAAATCTCCAATACTAATGATTACTACGATACTATCCCATTGATTACTGTACACGCAATAACCCTTATCCCTGAGTGGCTTCTGTGCCTTGATAAATGGTGACCTTCATGTAAAAAAAGAAAAGAAAAAGAAAACGTCCGTTTTCAGTATGAAAATTAATTTGTAAAACAGTGTACCTTTTCTACATGTTGAACAAACAAACAAACAAACAAACAGGAATACGACTTTATTATAATAGATATATAGATTTATTATGACAACAAACATTAACTCACATTTAGTATAATAATAACTTGCATGTTTATCCTATTTCTTTTATTCAAATTAATCTCCAGTTCTTTTTTATGACGGGGACATGTTTTCTTTTGATTGTAGAGCACAAAAGGACCGTGATGCTTGACATTTTGCATTTAAACTCTAATCCAAGTCAGGAAATTATAATCAACAGTTTAAAGGTTTCAAACTTACTTTCGAATTTTAAAAATAACAATTAGTTGCAAGTGAGTGTGGGGGGGGGGGGAATGAGACAAGAAGTCATTCTTTGATTAAATAAGTCATTTAACTTCCATAGACATATCATGCATCCTTTGAAGTATGAGTTTTCGCAGCAAAATTAACATTTCAGTTTCCAGATAGAACTGCCATGAGAAAGAAAAGGAAGGAAAGGCAAGATGAAGAGAGGAAGAAAAGAGAAAAAAACAAGGGAGAGAAAAAATCTAACCAAAGAGTGATGAAAAAATAATGAGGTAAGGCTCTAGCGATTTAGCAGAAACCAACTTTTTCTTATATATAAGCAGCTGAATTCAGGCATTTTGCAGTGTAGACAACAAAACGAAAAGTGACAAAAAAAAAAAAAAATAAATAAATAAATAAAATAAAAAATAACAATCTTGCCTTTGGTAACATTTATGTTATATATTTGTTTTTGACCACTTTTAATTTTGTTGTCTATACTGCAATTAGGCTAGGGATTCCTCGGCCTCCAAAATCAACAGAGATTAGACCATTTCTATAATGAACCGGCCCCTGTTGATTTTGAGTGGAAGTCCACCCTTCCAGGTCTTGTCTTCTCTCTTTAAGAAGGGGTTAGTTTATTGCTAATCATCTGAGGTGCCCTTATCCGAAATGCCGACAGGGCTACCCAGGCATGTTTTGCAGGTCAGAGGGTCTCTCCTCTGGGGAACTAACTTCTCAATCCCACTTTCCGACCCTGGTGTCTAAGTTCTTGGTAGTAGGAGAGAACTAAAACTCTATTAAAAAGTCTAGAACTTTCATCATTGCAAATATGCCTATCCGATGTTGCCCAGGATTTATTTATTTTATTTTTTTTTTGCTGTGATTTTTTGTTTACCTTATTAACACCTGGACCATTTTTTTTTTTTTAATTAATTTCTTGTAAACACATTTTTTTAAATACATTTTTTTTTAAATGTATGAAGCAAAATGTTATTAAAATAAAACCATATTGAATTATAATATTATCTCATTAAATCAATTTCAATTTGATTAAAATGTCTGCTTTTAACATTCAATTCCAGAATATTTATCTCTCCTTCCTCTCCTCTTCCTATTAATTAAAAAAAAAAATCATTATTTAATAGGCTTTTATTTAAATTTAACATATTAGTAACATTCAATTCCAGAAAGACTTGACGTTGCTCAGGATTAAATGAGAATCACTATTATGTACTTGTCCACTATGCTCATAAAACCATATTACTTTCTTCGTTTGTACTGACTCCCTCCTCAATTTATGCCCCCTTAACATAAGTAGGAGAAGCTAAAATATTGGAAAACTCCATAAATTAGAGTCTTGTCCATACTGTTTAGATTTCATAAAAACTAGTGGGGGTGCCCGGCATTGCCCGAGTGTTTAACTGGTGTAGTAAGCAGGGTTGCAGAGTCAGAATCGGAGGTTTTAGTTGAAGTCGGATTTCTAAAAGTACTAGGAGTCAAAGTCGGAATTTTTTTTATTCGACTCCGACTCCTTAAGTCCAAAAAAAAAAAAATTTTTTAAAATGGTTTTCCTGTTTGGTTTTACCAGTTGCACAATTTAGTAGTTTTTGTAATGTCTTGTTCTTATTTTTTGAGATTTTTATCATATTTTGTACTGTCCTGCAATGCTTCTACTTCATCAAATATTTCGGTTTATCGGATCACTGCAAATCTTGTCTGGACAGCTTTTTTCGCTTTGGTTGTAATGTCACACATGATCAATGAAAATTCTGTCTTTGAGTAAGATCACTGTGGATAACAATCAGATTGTAATCCGAAAGTTATCCAGTTCCTGAATGGAATTTGGCAATTTGATTAGTCCAGGATCGATCCGGAATTACAATCTTATCCAAAAAAAATGGGTATAAATCAATTTGTGTTGCCACCATGTGACAACATTGTATATGACTAACTAATCTAAACAAAACTAACTGATTATGGCTGAAACAGTGTATCCCAGTGATTTTTCTTTTCCTTCATTTTCGGTAGTTTATCACATTTTTCGTTAATAGAAATATGCTAGATTATGATAAAGCTACTTCAGAATATGAAAATCATACATTTATCAAATTTAGTGGTTTGAAATAACGAAATTGAAAACAGGGGTTACTAATGAATATAATAAACCTACAAATGAACCAATGAAAAATAGGAATCAGAGTAAAGAAATTTACGAAGCATTTTAATCTAATTAAAAACTCATTATGTTATAAAGACAATTGCAAATTAGACCTAAGTGTATCAGATATTTATGCATTAACCCATAACCATAATAGTAAAAAAAAAAATCTTGGCCAAATCTTGTACATTGTGTAATGTGACTTTGGTAAAGACAAATAGTGATATACTGGTTAGGGTAGGTCGATGTTGGAATAGTAACATGGCTAGGGTGGAGAGTTGCAAATTACCAGAAAAAAGTGACCACATAATATATTTTTCCCTTTAATATTGTCAATATTTGAGGAAATGACTTTAAATTGTGAAATAATTTATGATACTGCTAAGATAATGGTATTATCGAACAATGTCAGCCTGTAAAATTAGACAAGGTATGACTGCCAGCAGATACATCTTTTCATAGAATAGACGGACTTTGGTATTTTGGCCATTTGCATCTCACAATGCCAAATATCAAAGCCAAATAGGTCCTAGCTAAAATCTGTCTCCATAAAATAGGTCCCAAAGATAAGGTAAAGGTTAGGAAAAATACTAGTCTAGCTAGAGTAATAGCGTAATGATGGCATAAACATATATAAGATAATTAGTACTTGTTTTATGCTCTATATAACTTGCAAATTAAAGTAAGGTAGATAGCCATGCACTCAAGTAGTGATCCGGACCTAGGCGAAAGGGATATTATGAAACAGATGCCAATTTAGCGGTTTTCTGCTAGATCTGGAAATTTCGTTTGCAATCTAGCAAGGAAAATTTTGATCTAGTGGCTAGGGGTTTTTTTCTAGAAAATCTGGAGATATTTGGCATCCACACACCCACAATTTTAAATGACAAAATAAAGAAAAGCGCTTGAAAACACTTTAAAACATAAACTAGTAGGTAGAAAAGTAGCATTTATTGCCTTTGGTAACAATAATTTATTGACTATTTGTTTTATTTTTCACCATTTTGTTTTCGCCTAAACTTTCTTAAAACTCGCTATAAAATCGCTTTTTCCAAGTACATGGGGGGGGGGGCGTTCAGCCTCTGTAGTTTAAAATACGATCCAAGCATCCCCTTTAATTTAGAAGTATTTATTCACTTGGTTAAAGTGTAAAAAAGTTAACAGTTGAAAATTGTAAAAAGCAAAAATAACAGCAAAAAAAAAAAAAAAAAAAACAAACAAACAAAAAACTCGTACCAAACACAGTAGCATTTAATTATCTACCAACCTGTATACTTTTAACATGCTAAAACAATCGCTTAACGGGCTTAATTCCTCAAAGGTTGTAAACAAATGACTTATTCTACCACTAAGTTCGAGTTGCACTCCCAAATGTAAAGTTAGTGATAATCATAGATTTTTTAATACAATTTTTCAAGAATGAAGTCCCCAATGGTTAAACACTAAGCAATCAGCTAATTGTTGTAAAGACAACTAAAAGAAATGAAAAAAAAAAAAAAAAAAAAAAAATTAAACACAGTTTCAGCACGTATAAAAGATACTTGAATTTTACTGCATTTGGTATCAGGTATTTGTTGATTTTTCTTATTGTTTACAATTTTTCGACTGTTAATTATTCTACACTTTAACAAATGACTGTTGTTCTTACTTACTGCCCCCCCCCACCCAAAGCCAACATTCATAATTTTACTTATTTTTATTAATTTTTCAACGTTTACTATTCCATTTAATTGTCAGCGTGAACCACCTTTTTTAAAATGCAGCATATGTTAACACTACAGCAAAGTTTATTGCGTTTATTTTTTAGCAAACATTAACAGAAAGTTTTCCACCTGTGAAAAAAAAATATTTCCTACGATGGCAAAGGTCGGTTTTTAATGTAGTGAAAATCCTGGAGTATATGTAGATCCAATGAATAGAGTGTTGTTATCTGACACTCAGAAAGATAAAGCGAAATCGGCACTTTGTGATCTTGCTGTGAGGATTTTGGGCTTAAATTCAAAAGCATCTACTAAAGATCCAGGCACTATTTCAACCACAGACTCAGAGGGAACCTGCGATGAAGAGGATTTTGAAAAGCTTTCGGATCAAGAAGATCATAAAGGTCAAAGCGGCGTAAGCTACAGGAAACAGCTAAAACGCTATCTTCAGTGAATAAAGCCTTAGCAAGTTTCAAGCTAGACTTTCATGCTGCATTACAGCAAGTAGAACAACTAGATAGAATGTCTAAGTTAAATGTTCATGAAGCTATAAAGCAGTATCCTGCGATAGTGAAAGAATCTGCAATGTTGGCAGCAGCACTTCCTCCAACACAAGTGAGTGTTGAACGTTTGTTTTCAGCGCTAAGGCTAATCAGGACAGACCAAAGGGCTGCAATGAAAGAGAAGCTCACTGAAGCCATCTTGTTTTTGAGAGTAAATTATTAAATTCTTATTTGCAACTTTCGATTTTATAATTATAAATAAAGCCTATTTTTTATGTTTACAAACAAGACATTTTTATAGATTGATTTTTTTCCTAATATTGTGATAGAAGATTTATGAGAATGCAGAAATGCAATAACAGATGAGTTTTTCGGGAGAGGAGAGGGTGCAAAGGAAAAAGAAAATATATAGCTTGAAGTGCAACTCTGCTATGACAGATTTGAATATGCTGATATAGGCTGGTAAATGATCATGAGCATAAATAATACCATTGTGTATTTTACATATATATATATATATGTATATGTGTGTATATATATATATATATGTATATGTGTGTATATATATATATATATATATATATATATATATATATATCTATAAAAGTGAACGTGTCTGTCTGTGTACATTTCCCTACGCAATAACTCTGTCAATTTTTAGTCTATAGACTCGAAATTTGAAATACCGGGTACTGAGATTTGGGAAAATCGATGTGACGGGTGTCAGCCAGAAATTTGGCTGTTAAGGGGTCAAATTTCAACGATTTGACCTTTAAGAACTCTACCAAACTCCTCCGACAATTTTGGGTCTAGACACTTGAAATTTTAGATATAGGTTCCTTGAACCTGGATCTAACTTAATAAAGTGATTTGAGCCCGAAACTATAAATTTTAAGGGGTCATAATAGGGGTCAAAGTTTTAAAAAATTAACCATTTTTTTTGTTTTTTTGCTTTTTTTGCACAGCATACACCTCCAAACACCCGAGCAACGCCGGGCACCCCTGCTAGTATATGATATTTCAATAATAAGCAATCCATGCTACTATAGCCCTTTATGGCTTTTTCTTGGTAGAGTTTTCAAAGGTCAAATCATTGAATGCCAAATTTCTGGCCGAAAACCGATTAAAAAGATTTTCCAAAATCTCAAGTCTGTAGACCGAAAAATGACAGAGTACTTTGGTAGGAAAATGTATACACACGGACACACACACACACACACACACTTTCATAGATATATAGATATAAGATGTTTAAAATGATTCTTCATCCAAATAGTTAAGAAATGTAGGAATATAAAAAATAGACTGTTCTATGAGTAATTATGAACAACTGTCACGGCATATATAATGAGTCATGGCTCATCTACATTTTGATTTAAATCTTTATTTATGACGTCATGAATGATTATTTTTATGCCTCAAACCTGCTAAAGTGGATGACGTCATTTCATCATGAACGGAGAAAAACAACCAAGATCCACAGAATATTAGTACATAGATTCATATTACTCCAAGAGTTTTAAATGAAGAAAATAAAATAAATTCAAACTATTCAAGAGTTCCCTGGCAACGCCAGGTAAATATTGCTAGTTTTATACATTTATCAGTCACTCTCCTTCTCTCTCTCTCTCTCTCTCTGTCTCTCTCTCTCTCTCTCTCATATTATTTCTGTTACACGTGCCTATTAATATCTACTTCAAAATAATCAAAAAATCAAGTCGACTCTCATAGACACAGAATAGAACATTTCCTTCTAAATTGGTTTAACAGATGTTCTGATATCGATCGGAATGTTCAAGCATTTTTTAAACATTACTTATGCTTAAGAATTCGATCCACTAAATTTCACGAGTCAAAATTTTGAAACGAAATCTTTTTTTGATAAAAGTGAAATCGATGATCGACAAAGTTGAATTGCAGATTTTTTTTTTTTTTTTTTTTTTTTAATTTCCATTTTAGATTCGGTTGGCTTTTGGGCAATCTTTCAAGAGAAACAGTTAAACCTTCCTTGTTTTGCAGTTTTGTCAATCAAAATCCTATCTCCATCTCTTTTTCTTTCATATATATAAATACTAGTAGGCCGCCCGGCGTTGTCCGGTCGTAAAATACGCATAAATATTATGTTTTAGTTCATACGGAAACAAACATGTGCATGCGAGTATTATGTTTTTTTCTAAACAGCTCATTTCTTATAAGTAAAAGAAAAAATATTCAGGCTGAGATCCAAACCAAAACCTAAAGACAGTGAATCAAGTACGATAACTATTAGGCCAGCTTGACATTGTCTTTAAAAGTGCTTTCAAACCTACTTATTCTTAACGTCATGCATGCGCATTTGTGAGACAGTTAGCAAACAGCTAAAAATCCGACGATCACCACGTACAAATTTTTTAATTTTAACCTCTTAGCCACCCCTTTTTTTAATTTTAACCTCTTAGCCACCCCCCTTTTTTCAGACGAAATTTGATTAAAAAATTTTCCACATGACTGAATACCCATATACAAAATTTCAAGTCTATAAATCAAAAATTTGTTGCGTATATAGGTTAAACGTTGTCCTCACACACACACACATTCTCACTTTTATAGATTATAGATAAAATAGTTTTCGATAGACACGCAATGATAGATATAGCAAAACATGTGCCCATGGATAAGTATTGTATCTATAACTAGCCTGGGTGCTCGGCATTGCCCGGGTGTGTGGAGATGTGTGTTGAGCAAAGAAGAAAGTGGTAGTAGGCAGGCAGGCTCGAACTTATACAGCAGAGGAGGAAAAGAACGTGAAAAAAAAAAAAATAAAAAAAAAATAACATCTTTGCTGTTGTGTCCATTGCCAGGAAGTGACAAGGGTTTAAATTAAGGCTAGTCAATCGAAAAGAGGGGATGAATTTAGAAAATATCGACGAAAAAAGCAACCCCTCCCTGTAAAGTGCCCAGTTGAGGGTGAAGGAATTAATGTTTTTAGCCAATTTTTCGATATTTGTTGTCCGAAGGGTCGAGCTTCAAAACAATACCGATTTTGGGAACATCTGTTGCCTCTGTCGAAAGTTTTAGGCAGACATACATGCATACATACATACATACATTTAAACAGACAGGTGAGATTTATATTATAGATTAATTAAATACATAAACGGTGTGTTTAGATTTATATAAATACTAGCGAGGGGTACCCGGCGTTGCCCGGGTGATTTTCGGGGTATGTGAAAAAACCCCGAAAATGTGAAAAAAAAACGAAGTCTTCACGACGCGCAGTTGGAAAATAGTAAAGTGTTAAAAAAAAAAACAGGTGCGCGTTTTTGATTGATGTGACGGCGATAGGTATTTAGCAGTAAGCATTTTGTGAGGGACAGTTTTGAATGAGGTGAATAAATCGGTTTGTTTGTTTTTAAAAACCCGCTCCCTGTTTATTAGGAGGAGCGAAATGAAAGCTACAGTCTGATATGACGAAGTCAACATTGACCAAACGTTACTTAGCTCTCTTGAGACAACTGGCTTTCGGCCTGTGATTAGAGTAGAGTTTCGCTTTTTTTTTTATACCGAAAACCGAATGTAACGCGTGCCGATGCGGGAAATGTGGAATAATTAACGTTTGAAAGTCAATAAAATTAAATAGACAGGCGAGCTCCGTGGGTAACTCTGAGATATTACAATTTATAGATGATATAAAAAGTTTTAAGAAGTTGTGAAGCGAGCGAGCGCTTCTCTGAAAGAAGCCTTTTGTGGACATCGAGGAAAAGCGTACATACATACATACATACATTTTCGCTTTTATATATATAGATAGATATGTATATACATGTAATCATACACGTCCCTAAATTGTGGGGGAGGGGCTATTCAGTTATAAGGAAGACAATTTTTTCTCAAACTCCCAAAGGGAGGAACTCATACTGAACATAATTAGTTCTACAAAAATAACAAAACTTGACATTATATATATATATATATATATATATATATATATATATATATTAGACTTTTTAACCAGTTAAAAATGGACAAAAGTTATAGCCCGTTCACTTAGAATTAGTGCTTTATGCCAAACCTTTAAAATACATGTGGTTCTATGAATACTAATCCTTATTATTTTCTACTTGAAATACTTAGTTCACAGTAACTTATTATAATAAAGGTCCATCACACTTACGATGAAACTTGGCAAAACAAAATATGAAAAAAAGGAAACATTAGAAACACTACGTATACTTTTTGGTCCACCGACAAAATGAGGATAGACCTGTAAATTCACCCTCGTCTGTTCGTCTGCCCGCACTTTTCTCAATAATCACGCCTTGGAATTAAAAAAGAATTTTTGCACAAACATTAGACATAATATGAGTAAAAAAGTAACAGAACGGATTTTCCAGGAAAATCTCGGTATTTTTAGACTATTGTTGAGAGAATAATCTTTCAAAAAAAAAAAAAAAGATCTTTTTTCCTATTTCACTTTTGTAAATTAAACATATGCTTCGACAATAACCCGCCCCCCAACACACGGTCGCATATTCCTGCTAATTTGATAAAGTGGCACACAGAATTGGAAAAAAATAATTGTTTCAGTTTTTAAGGAGTTCATTATGTAAATAAATACTTTTGTATCTATTTACTTTCTGCCTTAAGAGAGAATATTTTAAAAAATAATTTTTTGTAAATACTTTTTATATGAATCTAAAAATATATTTGCCAAAAAAATAACTTGCGAGTAAATTCATTTTATTATTAATTTTAATAATACCACAACCGATTTTTTGTACTGACAAACCTAGTAGTTCGTTCGTGTCGAAGTTGCTTTCACAGCAAATCAGCAGCAGGAGCAAATAATCGTACATAATTTAGCCGTGAAAATTTTAGTAACGTGCCTTATGTACGACCAATGTCCGATTCAGCTCCTGCTGACTAAAGCAACTTTACACATTGTTTCTATATGACAAACAGTCAGTCGTACCTTGATTGGGCATAATTTTGGTTGTACATTTTTAGTAAAACCTTGAAAATAAAAAGGCCATTTCAATCATCTGACTACCATTCTAATGCTATTTAGATTCTTACATCTTAATCTTGCTAAGAGTTAGGGTAAGAGGAGGGTTGAACAAGTTCAGTTTAGGAAGGAGGAGGAGGAGGAGGAGGAGGAGGAGGAGGGAGCATAAGTAAGTGATCATTTATTGGCAGGTGTTTTCTTTTTTTTTTTTTATTTTACCCTCTGGATAATCTGGTTTCAAATGAAATTGATTTTGCATAGCTCGTTCAACCTTTTCCATCCTTCTTTTGTACTCAGCTTCCGGTGAATTCGACCTCTCCCTCCCCCTCACTCTCTCTCTCTCTCTTATGACCAAATTTTTAACCTAGCTGCGTTCATCTCACTTCTGATTCCCCCTCCCCCTTATTTCTATTTCTTATGGTTTTTCTACCAGGCTTTCTGTCTGGTTCAAACGTTTGTGACTTTGATCGGCCATCGATACCACCGGTGTCACGGAAATACTGAAAACTCAGTCAGCCAACAAAATACACGGTAAAGGTGTTCGCCATAGCATCGTCTAAAGAACAGTCACACTTCCTATGTTTTGCCCCACGAGTTGTATTTCTAGTGTTTCTGTGAGATCGCAGGGATCGATGAACGACCAAACTAATACGAGGCATTATTTTATATATGATGAAACCAGTGACTATATCTTCATCATTTTTATTTATTTATTATTTTTTATTTTACAAAATAATTGGTTATTGAACAGAAATCTTTTTAGGAATCTGTGCTGAAAGGACAAATAAGGAGATTTCAGTGCTCCTTAATGTCAACAGGAGGATAACAAAAAAGGTCAGCGAGGAACTGAAAGATTCAGGATTCGACGACGAGGCGACATCAGAGATGAAAAATATATGATCTGCGATCTATTATAATCAGAAGATTTCGTGATCAGCGAATATTTCCCCCTAAGGATTGCAGGAGGTTGAACACCAATGTCTACATCCGCATTCTAAATGAGGTAGTAAACCCTGGATCGATTGACTTCTTTGCAAGGAGCGCGGTGGAACGATACATCAACAGATCCAGCTGCAACATGAAGGACAGGCACAAGGCCAGTATCATCAGAATCTTTGGGAACCTAAGTAGGGAGCCAGTTTCAAGGCATCCTTAAAGTTGTCATCATCGACATAACGTCATGAAAAAAAAAATCATCTAAGTTTAATGAATAAATAAAAAAAAAAAACAACTATTTTTTTTACTTGACAATAATCTTTTAAACAAATAGGTGTACCTCCTCTCTCTCTCATATATATATATATATATATATATATATATATATATATATATATATATATATATATATATATATATATACACACTAGCTAGATGCTCGGCGTTGCTCGGTCATACAATATTACTTAAACATGATATTTTAATTTATGCAAATTGTATATGTATTATTATAGAATCAATCCTCTATTGAATATTATATATTACGAGGAATAATTTTCCCGTTGGACTAATTCGCAAAATAATAATAATAATAATAATAATAATAATAATAATAGCGTAGTTCATCAAACTCCGTCTGTGTTTGTTTACAATATCACGTCAGCTGATATTTCGGCTCGACGATGAATGCCTTGGAAACTCACTTCTGATTAATGTCTAGTTTTAAAATATGCAAAGAAATGATTTGCGGCGATTTTCAATGGTACCTCTTCTTTTATCGTAAATTGAATTCATTAATAAGAAAAAAAAATTAAAATAAAATGATGTACACCTGGACTTGAACACGGGATTATTTGATCTGTAGTTAAATGCGCTACAAACAGGCTATGCTTCCAGATGTCAAGAAATCTGTTTTTTTTTCACAGAAGAAATTATTTGTTGAGATTTCATTATCTCCCTTGCCGGTGCAATCCAAAATACACCCCTGTAAAAATTCTTTTTTATCTATAAGAGAGACTATTTTTAGGATCAAATTTTTTCGATTGTCGATACTTATTGGCCAAATTTCTGTACAAAACATATCTAAGAACACTGCCAGACATATAAATTACATTTGTGTAAAATTTGCAAAAGATAGGATCAGCCATTTCGGAACCTATAAGGAAGGAACTCGCACACACAAAGTGACTTTTATATAAAAGTAAATAAGACTGCTGATTTATTTTTGTTTTTATTAGCAATTACATGGTATTCCTTTCTGCTCCCTGAGCGCTCTTGAGATAGTTACCTGCCCTGTCCAGGTAACCTACATCTAACATTTCAAGTGTTTAGACCCATAATTGGCGGAGGAGTTTGGTAGAGTCTGTAAAGATCAACTCCTTCAACTTTTACCTCTTGGCAGCCAAATTTTTGCCCCAAAACCTGATTAAAAAGCTTGCTGCATGTCTGATTACACTTTATGTAAAATTTCAAATGTTTAGAGCTACAATTGGCTGAATAGTTTGCTAGAGATCGGAAAAGTAAAATCTTTTGCCAAAAACCGATTAAAAAGCTTACCCTATATCTTAATACATACACTTTATGTAAAATTTCAAATGTTTAGACCAAATATTGGCTGAGTAATTTTGTAGAGACCGCAGAGATTAAATTTTAAAAAACTTTGAACCCAATTTTGACCCCTTCACATTTATTGTTTTGCGCTCAAATCAAATTAAAAAAGTTTGATCCATGTCCAAGGAACCTGCATCTAAAATTTCAAGTGTTTAGACCCAAAATTGGCTGAGGAGTACGGTAGAGTTTTCAAAGGTCAAATCGTTGAACTTTGACCCCTTGAAAGTTAAATTTCTGGCCGAAAACGATTAAAAAAAATTTTTTTCCCCCCAAATCTCAATACCCGTTATGTCAAATCTCGAGTCTGTAAACTGAAAATTGACAAAGTAGTTTGGTAGGGAAATGTACACACACACGGACAATTTCACTTTTATAGATATATAGAATATTTAGAGATATTTATAAGAATCTGAATTGCTAATTTTATCGGAATGAGGAATTTAGTACGGAATATTTTTATAATGGAATCATCCTATCACTAATATATATATATATATATATATATATATATATATATATCTATTATAGTTATCCATAGGCACATGTACCTTCGTCTTTACTACTCTTCAGTGTGGCTAGATCTAGTGAAATTCGAAACCTAGTAGCTGACATCATACGCTCTATTGTTGAGCAACGAACCCTGCTAATAGTGGTTGAGATGTATCGTATTTATAATGTTTTATTTACAATACAGATACTTGAAACCATTCAATTATTTTAAGGAATAGCATTACCTTAATGTTTCAGGAAAGCCACAGGGGAGACAACCAAGAAAGAAAAAAAAAAAAAAACCCTTAGCAAAATTCATTCCAAAGCAGCAAAACTAAAGCTGCCCTACAAGGATATTATACATACAAATGAAGACTAATTTGGACATATTTTATTGGTTTGAAACTATAGATTCTTTTTTTACCAATTGTCATAAGATTTCAACCATAGAATAGTATTATAATCTTCTAAAAAGCCTGCAAATTTTCATGTAGTTTCGTCCCATAGAATAAAAGATGTGAGTATTTCAATATTTAAGTTGGCTACCAGTGTTTTGTGTGTGTGTCTATATATACACCACCTTTTTTCGCAATTTTAAAAGTTAGAAATCTCCACGACAATTGATCAAAATTTAACAAATGAAGGCTCACTGGAAAGCTAATGATCTGAATTGCGTAGTGGGCTATGTGACATTTGCCCTTAAGGTCACACATTAAGGGGACCATCCATTATCCAGAGCCTATTTTTGACACTTTTTTACAACCATAAAATGTTTCAATCAAGGTCATTTGTTTTCCTAGTTTTGCATATGAATTACAAATAATTCAATATTTCCCCCAAACGCCTGGCCTTGATGGAGGGGAAACTAAAACTTGCTGCTATGATTCCAAATGATCTGAAATAATAGCAAGGGGAGACTTGATTCCAAATATTTCTCATGCTATATCTCCCCTCTTTTGGAAATAGAGTACGATTATGAATATTTCCAGGATTAAATAATCTTCATACATTGTGAAATTTACTTTATGTACCAAAGAGGGGAGATATAACATATGAGAAATATATGGAATCAAGTCTCCTCTTGCTGTTATTTTAGATCATTTGAAACCATAGCAGCAAGTTTGTGTTTCCCTCCATCAAGGGCAGAGGTTTTGGGGAAATGTATAGAAATATAATCATGATGAAAGTTAATAAACATACACAAACTGCTAAAGTTTTGTTATTTTTGTAGCCAAAAAGATATTGAGCTGACTCTGAAGTGGAAACGTAGGAAAGAAAGAAAAAGACATTAGTAAATTTGGAAATTGATTCCATTTGATAAAGATTATTGAAGAGATTGATAAAGACTTCTATAAAAATACATGTGTCCTTCGTTTTTTAGGAATCTGTGCTTGAATGCTTACAGTTTACATATGTTTCTAAGACACAAAAACAAACAAACAAAAAAAAACCCTATAAACTTATGAATGATAACATGCTTTTAAAAGATTTTAAGGAACTTTTTCAATGAATTCACTAAACGCATTTTTTTAATTCATCACTCGCCTGAAGAAGACACATAGAAGTCAAAAACGTTCGCGACTATAGAGACTTTCTTTTTACACTCAAACAGAACGTTTGAACATTGGCCCGCCTAATGGAAAAGATGGATTATAAGAGAAACAAACAGGAATTATCCCTGTTGTTCAATGAAACATGCATATATATATATATATATATAATGTTTATTGATTTATACAAACATTGGCTACATATATGCATACATGTTTTTGCTGCAATTCCTTTAGAAAAGCAGGGTCATTGGGCCAGATCTTTTAGAATGAAACCAGACTTTAAATAGTCATTCTTTTATGCAATGTCTATTATTTTTAATAACTAATGACACCGCTTTTCTAAAGGAATTGCAGTAGAAACATGTATGCACATACGTAGCCAATAATGTTTGTATCAATAAACATACTACAATTACGCTCTATCTCTCACTGAGTACTTTTGATAAACACTGAAGTTTCAGTAGATTTATATCTAGGAAACTTCAGCAACGTACGTAATCTATATATCTATAAAAGTGAGGATGTATGCGTGTGTGTGTGAGGACACTTCTCAACCTATATACGCAACGAATTTTTGATCTACAGACATGAAATTTGGTATATAGGGTATTCAGACATGTGGAAAACTTTTTAATCGATTTTCATCTGGACTGCTAAGGGGTCAAAATTTAAAAATCTGTACGGGGGGCATTGAATTTTTATCTGTTTGTTAACTGTTACACAACTGTGCATGCGCTAATTGTTTGCAATGAAGCTTCATTTTGAAAACACTTTTACAGGTCGTGGCAAGCTGACCTAATGGTTATCGTACTTGATTTACTGTCCTTAGGTTTGGGTTTCGATCTCAACTAGAGTGTTTTTTTTTTTGTTTTTTTACTTACAAGAAGTGAACTGTTTAGAAAAATATAATACTCGCATGCAAATCTCAGTTTCATTTCTTTTAAAGGAATTTAATGTTACGTTTAATACCGGGCAATGCTGAGTTCATCTAGTATAATATATATATATATATATATATATATATATATATATATATATATATATATATATATAGAGAGAGAGAGAGAGAGAGAGAGAGAGAGAGAGAGAGAGAGAGAGAGAGAGAGCATTTTAAGAGCGAGTGAATCTGAAATTCTTGAGGAGGACTTGAAATCTTGAGACCGACTTAAAGCCCCACAAATCAGCTTCCTCTTCGCTGACATATCAAATTTGACCTGACTGGAAAGATAAGTACATAGACAATGGCGAGATGCAAAAACGAAAGAACCGCACCACCATCGCCGCCGCCATTACGCATCGCCTCCTCTCGGCAAAATGATAGAAGCAGGAAGAAGAGGCAGAGAGAAAAAAAAATAAATAAATAAATAAAATAAAATAAATAAAATAAAATAAATAAAAATAAAAAGGCAATGAATGACCAGAAGTCAGCCGCCATCATTATCCATCATACAAGAAAGCAGCTGCAGTTTAGGGGAAGGGGAGGAAAATGTCGACGAGAGAAGGAAAAAAAGAGAGGAGAGCGAGTATACAGAAAAATGGAGGCAATCAATAAAAGACTCAACTGTTATAATTGTATTGAGTAGGCATTTTAGCAGATTGTACTTAATTTGGAGGGGAGGTAGGTCGGTTGGAGATTGAAGAAGAAAAAGATGGTGGTAGTGATGTGGGAGGAAGTAGATATCTATTTATATTTTCTATCTTATCTCCCCCGTTGAGACCCCCTCCCTCCCTCTCGTCGAAATGTTGTTGAAAGGCAGGAAGGAAAGGGCCGGGATGTTTCTTCTTCACTGGAAAGGGGGGTGGGGGTGGGTGGAAAGAAGGAATCCTCACAGAATTCCAAAGAAACCCATTATTAGACGATTATGTAATCAAGAAACTGAGAGGGAGGAGAGGGGGAAATCGTTTTGTATCAAGATCTTTACTAAGGAAGTGCCAGGATGTTATGTTTTTACTCATGAGCGATCACCAAACGAAATAAAATCCAAGTCTTTATTAGTGATGGGACGATTCCAATAGTCTTCCAGAATTCAGATATAATTACAGATTCAGATTCTTTTCTAATTTCTAAATATTTAGCTATAAAGTTGCTTGGGGGGGGGCTTACCCTTTAATATCTCCATACATTTTAACAAACGTAAAAATACACTGAGTGATTTATAGATTTTAGTTTTACTGGTAGTTTAAAATCTATAAATATTTATCATATCAGTAATGGAAAATTCAGTTGAAAGAAAATAAGATAAAAATGAAACCATTTAAAGAATCGTTTTTGGCATCAGAAAATAGGCACCAAAAAATAATGATTCAGATTCCAATAACCCCCCCCCCTTTATTTCCTAAGTTCCGATTTTTCCGATTCCTGATTAATCATCCTACCACTAGTCTTTATGCTCTTTTTTTCCCCCTCTCTACATCGTCCATGTTTCACTTCGTCGTTTCATGTGTGGCCGTGTTGTCTAGTGGTTGTTGATTGTCTCGTCTTTTTAACTAACGTAACTAAAAATTTCTCATGCAGAAAAGACAAAGAAGACGTTCACGGAGTTTCTTCAAGGTTTTATTAGAGAGAATAAACTTAGGAAAGAGACACTAAGGACTAATAGTTTACTTCTTAAACTTACTCTCTATCTAACAAAATGAGTGACGCACAGACAGACATCAGTAACATTCGCTGCGATTATAAGTTTCTACATCATTTAGATGTATCTCATTCACGTGCTTCCAACAGAGAGACTGAACTGAAAACCTTTGTTTCTATCGCTCAAAAAAAAAAAAAAAAAAAGAAAAAAAAAATGTGACGTCGTCATATCCTCATATCGTTTGACTATGTTTTGTCTAGCACGTTTGACCTTTGCCCCTACTTTGTCACCTATATTTTATTCAATCCTGACAATGGTTCTGTTTTATAGATTTAAGTGACCTTCATCAAAATTTACACTAGTTAATTTAATCAATACTTACCGACGTAGAGTCTCTACTATGTAATGGCATTGCCAGATTAGTTTGACCTGCTTTTTGCAATGTGTGGTATTTATATTAATAGATACAAAAACATTATTTTTTCATTAGAGAGAATGAACTTGAGGGAGAGACTGGCTTTTCAAATCACACTTTCTCAATCTTGTGTCATGTCTTCCTGCCATGGGAGGGAGATAAAACATCAGCCCCTTCCTGGGGCTAACAATTAATTTCTATATGAGATACATAGAAATCAGAGTGTTTAATCAAGATTCTCCACTACCTTTCAAACGTTAAGTCAGTAAAGAAACACTAATTTTCCTTTCCTTAATTCACCACTTAATTGTGTTATTATGTATCTTTATCGTGTTTTGTCTTGATCTTGCCAGATTCCAGGACAAGAATTCATGGAGTATCCAGCGTGTGCCATTACTTGAAGAGCCATCACTTGGAGAAAGTGCACAATTCCTCATATGATATAATTTAGAGACTTCAAATACTTTTTTACTTTGAACTAGCAGTTCAGCCTGGCTTTGCTTGGCCCCTACGTACTGTTCACAACTTTATGTGCATATGTAGCATAATACATATGCACATATGTATTATATTTATATTAAAAAGTTTGACTCATGTCCAGGTAACCTACATCTAAAATTTCAAGTGTTTAGAGGCAAAATTGGCAAAGCAGTTTGGTAGAGTCTGTAAAGGTCAACTCTTTCAACTTTGACCCCTTTGGCAGCTAAATTTTCGCCCCAAAAACTGATTAAAAATCTTGCTACATGTCTGAATACACTTTATGTAAAATTTAAAATGTTTAGACCCCAAAATGGCTGAACAGTTTGCTAGAGCCCGGAAAGGTCAAATCTTTTGAACTTTGACCCTTGGCAGCCAAATTTTCAGCCAAAAACCGTTTAAAAACATTTTCCCAAATCACACTACCCTTTATGTCAGATCTCGAGTCTGTAGACTTAAAATTGACAGAGTAGTTTGGTAGGGAAATGTGCACACATGGAGACAATTTCACTTTTATAGATATATAGATATTTGGTCATGGTTTACTTGTTGGGGTGAAATATCCTCATGTATGTTTGTTTGTCTGCTTAAAACTTTCGACAGAGTATTGTTTTGAAGCTTGACCCTTCGGACGATAAATATCGAAAAATTGGCTAAAAACATTAATTCCTTTATCCTAAACCCGGCAGTTTTCTACAAGGAAGGTCGTTTTTTATTGCGTCGCCATTTTTGCAAGTCATCGTATCGGTTAGAATGACTTTACTAATTTCAACATTACGAATTTCCGGTCGCGTCATGGAATAGGGTAAGATGTCAGGTTTTCTTTCACGCCACGGGTTCGAGCCTGCCTGCCTATTACCACTTTTTTTTTTTTTTTTTTTTTGCTCAACAGACACACACCTCCAAACACCCGGGCAACGCCGGGCACCCAGGCTAGTCCTCGAATATTTTCCAGTTTTTTTTTTTTTTTGAATATCACTTTCCATTTTAAGTCAACTTCTATGAACTCAATTGGAGTTCATAAAGCCTAGTTTTTGTTTTATTCCACAATGCAGCTCAAGCCAACAACAATAAGCAACTTTCTTGTTCGCATTTGGTTCGCCAACTCTCGTTCAAACATGAAACATAAAACCGTTTCAAGCTACTTTGCAAATACACACTGAAATAAAACTCGCCTTATAATTATATCTTTGCATTTGGATGGTTTTATGTTTCACTTATATAACAATATCTTCGTGTCATCATAAGTACACTATCACCTTCCATACCCATAAAAAAAAATGAGATCTCCCCCATTGCTAAATACGAAATGCAAAAAACAAAACAAAAGAAAAAAAATGTAATTGAGAAATAAATATCAGGTATCATTGATTACCAAAAATTTCAGATTTCACCCATTTCAAAATGAATCGTTTGGAAATCGAATAAGACGCCACAAACAGAATTTCGTCTCTGTTTTTAAAGTGTCATTAATTTTATTTAAGGAACAATTTGGTGATAATTATTAAAAAAATAAAAATAAAATAAATAAATAAAAATAAAATAAAAACAACAAAAAAGAAAATATTTTTTTACAATAAATAGTAAAAAATAAATAAATAAATAAATGAAATAACAAAAAAGGCACCAGTCTTGGTTGATACCATACAAAATAGCTCTGAAAGGTCAAAGAGAATGTGAAGACCGAGGAGGAAGAGCACGAATCAGTCTTCCACTGGAACAGTACGGAGAGAACTAGGGGACTGAGGAAAGTTACGGCTACCAAAATCTCAGTGAAGACCAATAGTCGTTACCAGTGAGAAATCAATAGCAAACGGCTCTTGCGATAATGCAAAGTCATTTGCAAAGGTGAAGAATACTGGAAATCTGGCGAGATTTGTCACACAGACTCCAAGAAACACCAATAGCTATCATCAGTGAATCTCTGATGGTAACCTGTGTGAGAACTCCTAGTGAGTACAAATAATAATAAAATATTAAAATGTTCGTTTAGTAAGGAGAGATGGCAGTAAGTGAGCAACCATCGAATTTCCACAGGGTCCAGATCGTTAATATTAATCTTATTATTTTTATGATAGTTAATACTAATCTTATTATTTTTATGATAGTTAGTACTAATCTTATTATTTTTATGATAATTAATGCTAATTTTATTTTTATGATAGTTAATACTAATTTTATTTTTATGATAGTTAATACTAATCTTATTTTTATGATAGTTAATACTAATCTTATTTCTATGATAGTTAATACTAATCTTATTATTTTTATGATAGTTAATAGTAATCTTATTATTTTTATGATAGTCAATACTACTCTTATTATTTTTATGATAGTCAATACTAATCTTATTATTTTATGATAGTCAATACTAACTTTATTATTCTTATGATAGTTAATACTAATCTTATTATTTTTATGAGAGTTAATGCTAATTTTATTTTTATGATAGTTAATACTAATCTTATTATTTTTATGATAGTTAATACTAATTTTATTTTTATGATAGTCAATACTAATTTTATTTTTATGATAGTCAATACAAATCTTATTATTTTATGATAGTTAATACTAATCTTATTATTTTATGATAGTTAATACTAATCTTATTATTTTTATGATAGTTAATACTAATTTTATTTTTATGATAGTCAATACTAATTTTATTTTTATGATAGTTAATACTAATCTTATTATTTTTATGATAGTTAATACCAATCTTATTATTTTGATGATAGTTAATACTAATTTTATTTTATGATAGTTAATACTAATTTTATTTTTATGATAGTTAATACTAATTTTATTTTTATGATAGTTAATACTAATCTTATTATTTTTATGATAGTTAATACTAATCTTATTATTTTTATGATAGTTAATACTAATTTTATTTTTATGATAGTTAATACTAATTTTATTTTTATGATAGTTAATACTAATTTTATTTTTATGATAGTTAATACTAATCTTATTATTTTTATGATAGTCAATACTAACATCATTATTTTTTGATAGTTAATACTAATCTTATTATTTTTATGATAGTTAATGCTAATTTTATTTTTATGATAGTTAATACTAATTTTATTATTTTTATGATAGTTAATACTAATTTTATTATTTTTATGATAGTTAATACTAATCTTATTATTTTTATGATAGTTAATACTAATCTTATTATTTTTATGATAGTTAATACTAATCTTATTATTTTTATGATAGTTAATACTAATTCTATTTTTATGATAGTAAATACTAATCTTATTATTTTTATGATAGTCAATACTAACTTTATTATTTTTATGATAGTTAATACTAATTTTATTTTTATGATAGTCAATACTAATTTTATTTTTATGATAGTTTATACTTATCTTATTCTTATGATAGTTTATACTAATCTTATTTTTATGATAGTTTTATACTAATTTTATTATTTTTATGATAGTTAATACTAATTTTATTATTTTTATGATAGTTAATTGTAATCTTATTATTTTTATGATAGTTAATTCTAATCTTATTATTTTTATGATAGTTTATACTAATCTTATTATTTTTATGATAGTTTATACTAATTTTATTAGTTTATGATAGTTAATTCTTACCTTATTATTTTTATGATAGTCAATATTAACTTTATTATTTTTATAATAGTTAATACTAATCTTATTATTTTATGATAGTTAATACTAATCTTATTATTTTATGATAGTTAATACTAATCTTATTATTTTTATGATAGTTAATACTAATCTTATTATTTTTATGATAGTTAATGCTAATTTTATGATAGTTAATACTAATTTTATTTTTATGATAGTCAATACTAATTTTATTTTTATGATAGTTAATACTAATCTTATTTTTATGATAGTTTATACTAATCTTATTATTTTTATGATAGTTAATACTAATCTTATTATTTCTATGATAGTCAATACTAACTTTATTATTTGTATGATAGTTAATACTAATCTTATTATTTTTATGATAATTAATGCTAATTTTAGTTTTATGATAGTTAATACTAATTTTATTTTTATGATAGTTAATACTAATTTTATTTTTATGATAGTTAATGCTAATCTTATTATTTTTATGATAGTTAATACTAATTTTATTATTTTTATGATAGTTAATACTAATCTTATTATTTTTATGATAGTTAATACTAATTTTATTTTTATGATAGTTAATACTAATTTTATTTTTATGATAGTTAATACTAATTTTATTTTTATGATAGTTAATACTAATCTTATTATTTTTATGATAGTCAATACTAACATCATTATTTTTTGATAGTTAATACTAATCTTATTATTTTTATGATAGTTAATGCTAATTTTATTTTTATGATAGTTAATACTAATTTTATTATTTTTATGATAGTTAATACTAATTTTATTATTTTTATGATAGTTAATACTAATTTTATCATTTTTATTATAGTCAATACTAATTTTATTGTTTTTATAATAATTAAAAAAAATTTTATTGAGAAATAGAAATTTACTAACTTGATTATCAGATATCATAGAATACTAGCAAGTATACCTGGTGTCGCCCGGAATGCTAATTTCTGACAATTAAGTAGATTACATGTAAAAATAACAATATGTTTATTGTAAGATGAAAAATTCAGTTGGGGAGGAAAACTACGTCTTGCGTAAACTTAGAACTCACAACCCCTGTGTGACGACATTATGGATCCTGAGTGAACTCATCCAACCTTGCTGATGGATTCTCACAAATTATTATCGAAATAGGCTGGTTCTGGTTCTCAACATTGGCTTGAAAAGCCCAGATGATGAAAACAGAAGGTGTCATGAAGATCGACTAAGATATTCCTGACAACTAATGGATAGATGCTTGCAGTGAACTAACAGTTCTGGTAAAGTTATTTATGTAAAGAAAAGAAAAAAGATGGGAAAGAGAGAAAGAGAAAAAGAGAGCATACGATTATTAGGAAAAAGGAAAATAGAGAGAAGTCTTTCAGATAAATAAAGTAATCAGAGAGAAGAGGGGAGCAAGTAATGACCCAATAAAAACCAAGGTTTTTAAGACAGACGATCAGGTAGTCTCCTTGTCACTGCTTGAGAAATCCACATCATTTAGGAATACAAGCATCGCAACTTGCGGCCAGAAATTGTCAACTTAACTTCATCCAGACAAACTTAGTAAAAAGGCCTCAAATTGAAAACTGTAACGCAAGCCATCCAAAACGCATTTTTTAAATCAGAAAAAAATATAACTACAGGGTGGAACAATAAACTTATTGCCCTAAAAGACATGATTCCATTTCCATTTGATGAACACCAGTTTTCTTTTTTTGTTGCAAACCATTTATTAGTTGGCCAATCGTGTCCAAATCCCAAGAGCGATAGGGGCCTTCCATCATGTCTGAAAGTGACTGAATGTTCAACGAATGTGATTGGAGATGTGCTACTGTGCAACTCATGCGCTCTACTGATCCAAATTATGACAACAGGATCATTGCCAGCACCCTCAAAATGCATCGCTGGATTGCCATCAATAACAGGAACGTGTGCCCAGGGTGATGAAAACAAAGTTTCCAGCCACGGTTATGGTCTTTGGCATGGTTTCAAGTAAGAGCCACCTCACATTTTCGAAGTCGGCTTGAAAGTCAACACCAAAGTGTACATGTGCTGCACAGAGTGTCGTGATCCCCTGGTGATATCGGGTGGTTGCTGGCAAACCTTGGGTGTGGCAGCATGACTCAGTGTCAGCCCACAAGTCCAAAGAGACCCATGCTTAGCTCCAGAAGGAATGTTATGAGTTTGTACCCTTCTCTCACTTGCTTCCCTCCTTCCCCGACCTGAACCAGCTAGACTACTTTGTTTGGTCATACGTCAAGAACGTTACCAACATGACCTCACACATCACCTAAGTCATTCTAATCGCCCGCATCCGCCACGCTCCCACTGGTGCTTGTGGAAAAGGCATGCTCCCAGTTCTGGACCCGTATTGAGGCTGAAGAAGGCTACATTGAATAGATGTCAGCTCTACTACATAATCAAGTTACCTGAATTGATTTTTTCAATAAGTTTTAAAATAAAGCTGTAGTGTTGTTTTCTTTAGGGTGACGACTTCATCGTTCAACCCTATACCATTTAACTTTCTTTGTATATGGACTATATATATATATATATATATATATATTATTGGAATATATAACAAAATAATTACCAATGATTTATTAATAATTCTTTTGCTTTTTTGTATATTGAAAGTGATTCAGTTTTTCAGACAAATCAAACCTTTCCAGTAACAAAGGTTTTCAGTTGAATGGTGACCTTTTGCAAGAGAAGAATCTTCTAGCAATGACGAACCTCAGAGATGTCTCGGAGAGCGAAAATACTATTTTAATACCTTCAAAAACTCGTTGATGTGAAAATTGTATTGCCACACAGACTTAGGGTCTGCATGTTTTTGTGCACTTCATGCTAAATCTAAGTATATGAATTGTTCCATCATCCAGTGAATGCTTAAAGACTAGACGATGTTACATTTCTGATCCTGCAATTGGGGATCGCATTTAAAGTCATCGTGACTGTGGGCAATAGTCCGTGGGAGGTAGGGGTTAAACCTGTCTTTAAGCATGATATATTAACCTATTGACCAAACACATTTACAAAATGGAGATTTCATTAAATGTAAAAACATTGCTCTTCTCCCTCCCCTATCCTTGTCTCTTTACTGTGAATGTAGATCAACAGCTTTATATATATATATATATATATATATATATATATATATATATATATATATATATATATATAGAGAGAGAGAGAGAGAGAGAGAGAGAGAGAGTGCTTCCCAAGCAAGACCATAGTCCTCTCGTCACTCTCATACAGTGCAGAAAATTAGCCAGTGTACAAACTGGTAGCCCGCAAGCTCAACAGCTATATGATGAGACACCTCCGGCAGATTTTAAATGTCAAGTGGTATGACTTTGTCAGCAACAGGGAGATCCTATCATAAGCCAACCTCCCAAGCATGTATGACCTGCTCATCCGGAAAAACCTGAGATGGGCCAGGCACGTAAACAGAATGGAGAACTCCTGACTACCAAAACAGATACTGTTTTCACAACTGGAGGATGGGGTACGAGGCATAGGCAGACCTAAGCTCAGGTTTCGTGACACCGTCAAATGAAATCTAAAAGACAGGTCGATCCCTACTGGTAGCTCGCAGACCCTCAGTCGCGACCGTGACAAGTGGAGAATGATAGTTCATAGGAAGTCGTCTTCGGACACGAAGGACAGCACATGAATATATATATATATATATATATATATATATATATATATATATATATATAAAGGGGTAGGAAAGAAAATATTGAAAATGTACTTTATTAATTTTTCCCTGGTGTTCATGAGGACAGTGGAAGTAGATGTGACAAAATTACTTCATCTTCATTTATATATGACTAATAAATTAAATGAAATATCGATCAGGATTAAATATAAAAAATTGATAAATTGATTTAAAATAAAATACTTTTGTTACCAACATGGATCCATATTTCATACAAATAATTGACAAAACATGTAATTATATAACTTGTAAAAAAAAATAGCTATTAGTCTCAACAGTATGGCCAAAAGGATGGGGAATAAAAGGAATATGGAGAGAGCTAACAAGTGAGAGATAATCAAAGGAGTTCTTTATTTTCTTCTTTTTCATGAAACAGTGTTGTAATAATGGACTAAAATTAGTTCCCTATACAAATGAATAATAAACGCAGTTTTTTTTTTTTTTTTTTGTATTAAAGTCCCAATAAGTTCATATTTATAGAAATAAAAAGAAATGTTTTTAGATTTGTAATTACGTTTACAACAATAGAAATGTGACACCATAACCTCCCACCTCCTCCTCTAATCATGTCTCTTTTTATTAATGAAAAGTACATCAGTTGTTTATTTCAACTCATGACCTCGATATACAAAATTTTAAAAACAATAGAAAAGTTGTTTGTAAAAAAAAAATAAAAGAAAGAAAAAATCCTATCAGCTAACTAGTCCCCAGTTGCTGCCCTATAAAAGCATAACTAGGCACCAGCTCATTTATCATGTGGAGCCCCCCCCCCCAAAAGAGGACATCCTGGATAGGAACAAAAAATATCTCAGTTTGGAAGGATCTCTCTCTTTCTCTGACAAAAGACAGAACAGATATTACATTTTGCTTAAAAAAAAAAAAAAAAAAAGTCAGTTTATTGTCATACTTCCCATGTTTTTTTTTTTTTACCTACGAGGGTAACAGTTACAAACAAGGTCGATTTGTGGGGAAACTCCGAATGAAAACAAAATTAAAATTTTTTTAGTCTAGAAGGATTTATTGTCTGAATAAGAACAAAAAAGATGAAGTGCAATATCAAAACAGAGACTACACTTCGCTCCTAGCCAAAATGGCAGGCAAATGTTTCATACTTTCGATTATACTTATATTAAAAACTAGTCGTCCCTACCCGGCATTGCCTGGTAGTGTTCTTTTTATTGTACCAACGGATCATCACTTATCCAGGTCGAAATGCCTCTCAAGGATGAGGGGTAATCGGTTTGTGAGGCGGACAGTGAAACAACAATGTAAGGATTGATAACAATGGTTGAAACTGGCCAGGAATTTGATTATTTAAAAAGTCGGCTCAACAAGAATTTGTTAACATTAGACTTGAAAACAACGAAATTTATTTGTGTAACATCTTTCGTTGACTAGATTTTTTTAGTTTTTTTTTTTTATCTAGCTCCTTACATCAAGTGCGTACATGCTTTGTCTGGAGCAATTTAAAAAAAAATACTCAAACAAGTCGGCTCATGAACTGTAAATTCTAAATTCTAAGAATCTGTTTTCATGTCCAAAAGCCACAACGATATCAGACAATTCCTTATTGATTAACAAGAATGATTACAGATAACAATGGAACCATTTTATCTTGCAAGGAGTGGGGGGGGGGGGAATAAAGAGATCTGAAATCAATCAATCACAAAATAATGCAGCAGAACCTGAATAACGATGACAAATATATTAATTGGCAAAAGTTAATCAAAACTGAATGAAAAAAAAAAAAAAAAAAAGTAAAGCCTAGGCAGATAAACAATTTACAAGTGAAATAGTAGATAAAAATGTTAGTTTTAGGGCAGAAACGAGTCATCATTTCAATTTCAAGATGATCATTTCATAAATTATTCAGTTATCAGTAATTCTAAAGGGTGATACCCCCCCCATCCTCAAATGTCACTTATGGAAGCAATTATCTATATATCAATACGATAGAGTGTGCTTACATCTTTTTTTTTTTCCGAGTGACTTAATTGTTATGACCTTCTGTTTTTGAAATAAATAATTTCATCAACAATTTTTCTTAAGTTTTTCATAATTCTTCTTAAGTATTGGTTTCAGTTTCGATTACAGCGGATGCCACTCAAATTATATATATATATTTTTTTTCTTCATGATTTTTCATATATATATATCTATACACATATATATATACGTACATACATACATATACATATATGTACATACATACATATACATATATATATATATATATATATACATATATATGCATATATATACATATATGCACATACATACATATATATATATATACATAAATATGCATATATATACATATATATATATATATGCATATATACATATATATACATATGCATATACATACATATACATATGCATATACATATATACATACATATACATACATATATACAAATGCATATACATACATATACATATATACAAATGCATATACATACATATACATAGATACATATATATATATACATACATACTTACATATACATATATATATATACATACATACATACTTACATATACATATATATATATACATACATACTTACATATACATATATATATACATACATATACACACATATATATATATATACATATATATATATACACATATACATATATGCATACATATATATACATACCTATATATATACATACATATATATATACATATACATACATATAAATATATATACATATATATATATATATATACATACATATATATACATACATATACATATATAAATATATATATACATACATATACATATATACACACATATATATACATACATATATACATACATACATACACATACGTACATCTATATATACATACATACATACCTATATATACATACATATATATACATAAATACCTATATATACATACATATATATACATACGTACATATACATATATATATACATAAATATATACATATATATATATACATACATAAATATATACATATATATACATACATATATATACATATATATACATACATATATATACATATATACATACATATATATACATATATACATACATATATATATACATAAATATACATATATATATACATAAATATACATATACATACATACATATATATATGCATACATATATATATACATAAATATACATATATATGCATACATATATATACATACATATACATATATACATATACATGTCTATATACATATACATATATATATACATATACATATGTATGAATATATATACACATATACATATATATATACATATATATATATACATATACATATACATGTCTATATACATACATATACGTATATATATTTATAAATATATATATATATATACACATATACATATATATATGCATATATATACACATATATATATACCCATATACATCTATATACACATATACATC